>NW_006205376.1:484705-506052 GCF_000334495.1 Tupaia belangeri chinensis | reverse complement strand
GGACCCGGTGGCTTAAAACTCACGCCGGGCGCGTGTGCGTGCGTGCCCAAGATCCCGAGAGGAGAATGGAGGAGAAGGGATTGCGGCGTGACCATCCCCCCTGGGGGGTGATTTCTCGCTTTCTGTCTCTATGTCTCT
The DNA here is from genome assembly GCF_000334495.1 of Tupaia belangeri chinensis. Classification (NCBI taxonomy): domain Eukaryota; kingdom Metazoa; phylum Chordata; class Mammalia; order Scandentia; family Tupaiidae; genus Tupaia; species Tupaia belangeri. The sequence continues at coordinate 505,914 of NW_006205376.1, read as the reverse complement.
CTCTGTCTGTCTGGCGAGCGCACGCGCCCTACAGTGAAAATCTCTCCAAAAAAAAAAAAAACTACTCCCACCCCCTCAAGTCCACACCAACATGCAATCTAGATCGGTTTAATCTTGAAGTGTAATCCAATAAGACTGAAGATCAAACACTTCAGGTCCTGGACAAGATAATAAAATACTCGTAAGCCTTCTGGATCCTTGGACTGATTGACATCAATAAGGGAACCAATCTTTGATGTTGTAAAGGAAATGTGTTCGTCTCCAGTGACAATTTCAAGCGCCTGCCGGCCTACTCGGTCAGGAGGCGGCCACAGAGCATCATCTTCGTTGGTAATTTCACTGTCATCAATTATTCTCTTTAGTTCTTCCATCACACTTTTATGTACATAAGCCTCTTTTCTGATCATGACATCATTTTTGTAATTGCTGTTGTTTGCATATCTCAATTTCCCGTCTGGTCTGAACTCAAACTCCAGGAACTCGTGGCCGAACTTGCCTTTGTGACCCACGTAGTAACACAGATAAAAGTCACTCTCCATGGCTTGCAAAAAGTAACCAAGAACTTGGAGAGAAAACAGCACGGCCTAAGTATGATTTTCAAGCCACAGGGTCCAGTTGGTCATGTGGGATACAACACCTTAACCACCACGCCACCTGCTGGCACACCAAGTTGCCTTTTAATGGGAATAGAGAAGGTTGACTATCATTTGGATGATCATAGCGATATGGGCCCTATTTCTAATAACCGCTAGTCCGCTTTTTGAAATCTGCTTGCACATCAATAACCATTGTCAGCAGCTGCTGCGGAAGCTATAGTATGCTTCAATGCAGCCAGACGCAGTAACGCTGCAAAAGAACAAACCATCATACACTTCAATAGAATGAGGTGAAAATCTCAGGACATTCCCAAAACTGGAAGGCTTCAATGCACCTGGCTTGTGAACACCCGTAGCCCCAAAAGTAACTTAATGAACACCCCTTCCCTCCTTGTAACCACCAACTGTGACTATATAACCTCTTTAACTTTCCAAGCCGAGGCCCAGACTTTGGAGTACAAGTTCCTCTGGGACTGCCGATGTAAAAACCTGAGTTCTCCTGCTCCGAGTGGCACTTGGTTTTGTGGCAGTCTGTTTTTGCAACAACAGCACAGTGCAAGAGAAAAATAAGAATGAGAGGGTGTTAATGCCAGAAATAGTGATGGATGCTGGGACCTTCGAACAAGAGAAGAAAATGAGTCAGGAAGCGACTTGAAACCTGGAAAACAGGAGGGACAAGGAGCTAGGATGTATGAGGTGAGGAAACTTCCAAGACTTTTCTCTGATGATGGCAGAAATTTCTGTGATGTTAACCAAGTGAGGGATATGCCATAAGAAACTGAGATATGTCATGAAGGGTCATCAAAGAACAAATAAAGTTCCAATTATGTTTCTGTTTCTAATAGTCAAAAACACACTATTTAGTTTATTGTAAACTTACACATGAAGAAGACAGCCGATTACCACAGTTACCTAAAAAAAAAAAAAAGCTGCTCCTGAGGGCGTGGTGGGCACCTGCCCTATGGCAAAAACTACTGGAGGCTGGAGGATTGTGACATCAAATCTATCTCTCTCTCTGTCTCTCTCACAGCACACGATTTGGAGGACCAGCAGATGGTGTAATGTTTACATCACTGGACTCCTACATAGTCAACCATGGTTTGAGTCCCGGACCTGGCAGCTTAAAATTCACTCCCGGCACGTGTGCGTGCATACCCAAGATCCCAAGAGGAGAATGGAGGAGAAGGGATCAAGGTATGGCCATCCTCCTGGGGAGTGATTTCTTGCTTTCTGTCTTTGTCTCTCCAATGCGCGCACGTGCCCTATAGCAAAAATCTCTCTCTCAAAAACAACAATAACAACAACAAAAAATGCTGTTCCTGACATCTTATAGCTGTTTGTTAAAAACGAAAAGTGAAATCTATATTGAATATGGCATTTATAACCAAAGTGAAGGATATTTTAGAAATCGACATCATTTTTCTATCCTTCCCTTCCTCCCCAAAGAGAACTGTTCTGTAATTCCAAGTGTTGTACCCTGATCACGAAGTTCTCAAAGCACCACAAGGAGCCGATTCCGAAGTAAACACACAAGGGTCACTTTTATTCGGGCTCGAGCCAGGGCTCTTGACTGTCACCAACAGAAACAGTCTCAAACAAGAGTACTAACACAAGCCCAAGGCAAATGGTGTTTTAGGTGCCTAAAGAGAGTCTGCCTGGTAAAGGAAATCGATGACAGGTGTCTTCATTTGCTTTTGTACTAAAGAAAAAGGCATCAGAGGAAACCTGCCATTTGTAGAAAGAGCAGAGCATAGTCAAATGGCTCTTCCTACTTAGAGAAACAACAGTCTCTCCATCTGCTATGTTTCCACGGGCAGTAACTGCCTGTAGACTGCCTCTAGACAGCTGTGAGTAGGGTGGGGCATCACTGAGTCTCTTCCCACCCCTCAGTCAATCCTTCCCAGGGAAAACAGGAGCAATGTGTCTGACGTGTGAGTTGGGGAGAATCGATTGAGTTCAGCCCTTCCTCAACTTTGAGACCTATGACTTACAAGCGCATGGGCTGCTCTCTGATGGGCCTGCTGCTATGAGGCCTGTTGCTACTTGCCGTGCCAGGAACCATGCCCAGGGATGAATTTGGGGAGAGTGTGAACAGGGCATTATTATGGTGATATTTTGATCTTCATCTCTCTGAAGCCTGTATTTATCTCAGTTGATTCTGAATTCAAGAGAAAGCAAATATTTATTAGTTCATGCAAGAAAAGGATTGTCAGCTGGTCTGAAATCTCACCCCTGGACTCGGGGACACTGAGATATGAACTTAGGTTTGCCACTCTGCTCCCCAGAATGTATCAACGTAAGATAAACGTGGAATGTTAGCAGGTCAGATTGTCCTTGGTTTACAGAAACATTTATTGTGAAACTTCTGGCTGAAGAGTTGCAGCTGCATTGGGAGGCATGTGACTATGCACTTATGACACAGGAGCGCGGGGGCGCAGGGGTGTTCAGGCCGACTTCACAGTGAGACATGGGTTCTTGTCCCACAGTTAGGAAGAACTAGAGTCACAGACACAGAGTAAGTATAGCAAAGTGGGGAGTTTATTAAAAGAGAGGGGAGGAAAAAGAGAGCTCCCAAGAAAGGAAGGATCCCGAAAAATGGGTTGCCAAGGAAGAACTGTGCGAAGGGTTTTTATTTGGGTCAGGAAGGGATTTGTCCGGACTGTTCTAGGTGGGGCTTGTGCATGCATTCCCCTCCTGATGAGGAGAGGTGCATGCTGGGTGGATCCACTTATTTTCCTAATTTCCTAAGGTCAGGAGATTCCTTGTCTAGAAGCTTTGGGCCATGAAAACCATTATTTTACCTTCTTCCTGGAATGTGGTGGGGCATGGACAAAGCCTATGTATTAGGCCTAGGTCATGCGGCCTAGGTCAAACACTAAGCCAACACTACCTCCACCTAAAAATTTAGCCATTTTGTGACTCCATTATGAGCCCATACCCTAACTATGTTTTAGGGTCCCTGTCTCCTACCAGACTTATACTAGAGGCAGGCAAAGGAAATACACAGATAGGAAATAGAAAATCTGGCCGCCCTGAGGTGGGCTTCTGCACCCAGTTCAATCTCACTTCTTTTTTTTTTTTGGTTTATTAATAGAAAATAATCAGTTATTCCAGTTTATAAATTGACATATTCCATCTCACTTCTTGTAAGTGAGCCTACCCTGTGTGGTAGAAGGGCGTGGAAGCTACACCTACCTTGTCACCAAACATCAGACAGCCATGTGCACTGTCAACTGAGAGGAGAAAGTGAGAAATATCCCTCAAGGGGGATGGTTCACACTGCAATCCCTTCTCCACTCTCCTGGGATTTTAGGTGTGCATGCACATATGCCCTGTGTGTTTCCCAAGCCACCAGGTCCAGAACTCGAACCGTGTGGAATCTAGTACCTTAACCACCACGCCACCTGCTGGCTCACTCAGCATGTTTTCAAAGCCCATCCATATTGCAGCATAGATTGTAGTAGGCAGTTAGCTAGTCATGAGCAGGCAGCCGCAAGAGAATAGCAGAAGGACACATGTCACATCAATCACAATTTATCAGGAGTTACAACCAGACCCTCCATGAGATGGCTTCTTCCCACCTAGCTCCTGGTACCGCGAAGGTGAGGCAAATACCATTTTTCTTCCTTGGTACCTGAGGAAGACACATAGGAATGATTGTAAATTTCCCTCTTATCATTCCTTATAAATACAAAAAGATCCAACCAGACATTTTGGTCAACATCCTGATTCCCACTGGGACAATAAACTAATTGGACAATCTATCCTGACTAGGCATCATGGCTCACACTGGGCATGTGCAGTTAGGTAGTCAAATTCTTCACCTGTGAGAGAGCTGTGCAAGCACAGGAAAAAGCCCACGGATTCAAACAAAGGACAGAAATAGTGTGACAGACCTCTCACCATTAAATATTCATTATCACCTCTGATAATAAAAATAACACCTAACCAGTTCCAAATGCAGTTGCTACCTAGTAGCCTGTCTGCCCAAAAGTCTTTTGGATGTACTTCTTTCATAAAATCTTTCTTTCCTAATAAATTCTCTTTCCTACCTACTTTTATTGTAGTTATGGCTTTACTTTGTACCTAGGGACAGGACTCTAGTTTTAGTGATCTGGACCCAAAGAACCAAGGACTTCACAATGCAGCTCAACATTCTCCCATCTATGACAATTTCAAGACTCCATTCCTGTTTCTGACTAAATCACACTTTATTTTATGGATATGGCACATATTGTTTATCCATTCGCTACTTAATGGACATTCAGATTGTCTGCATTTTTTAGTGATTACTGATAATGGTGCTATGAATATTTGTGTAAAAATTTTTGTGTGAACGTGTTTTCAATTTTCTAAGGTATGTATTGTACATGAATTGATTTGCTCATAATAGGCATTTTAGGCTTAACTTTGTACGGAACTGCCAAACTGTTTTCCACAGTACCATTTTATATTCCCACTAGCATTTAGTAAGTGTTCCTATTTTCCACATCCACACCTGTTGCAGAAAACCAGACACTGAGGAATGGAAAGCAGCACTCAGGGAGATTAGGAGAACTGTTTACCACACCAGTGGGCATGGAGGAGTTAACACTCTGAATCTCTGGCCCCCACTGGGAGTTGGACATGGTCTTTTATGGGGGAATTGGGGAAGGAGCTCAGAACCCACCCTATGCAGCTTCAACGGGAGGAGGCAGAGAAGCAGGAAGGTACTAGTCAAAGTACTAATCTATTCAAGATATTAATCTATTCAAGGTACTAATCTATTCAAGGTTTTCCGGTTACTCTGTAGCTCTGGGGAGGGGCAGTAAGCATACTGGAGGGCAGAAACTTCAGGCAGCCATCAGCCCTGAGTTATTCATAAATTCAGGGCTCTTCCATTTCACACCAACACTTGCTGTCCTTTAAAAAAATCATATATCCATCATAGTAGATGTCAAGGGGCATCTTGTTGTAGTTTTGATTTGCATTTCCTTAATGATTAGTAAGGTTGAACATCTTTTCGTGTGTGTATTAGTCATTTGTATATCTCTTTGGTGAGATACCTATTCATATCCTTTGTCCATTCTTTAGCCCAACTAAACATTACTGTGTTGTTAGAGTTTTTTATGTATTCAAGATACAAGTTCCTTATTTGATATATGAGTTGCAAATACTTGATCTCTTTCTGTAGGTTATCTTTCTACTTTAGAGCATGAAAGTATTTAATTTTAATGAAGTTCAATGTATCTATTTTCTTCTGTTATTTGTGCTTTTGGTGTCACATCTAAAAAATTACTGCCTAATCCGAGGTTACAATATATTATGTTTAAGAGTTTTAAAATTTTGAGGGAGGAGGTCCCTTTTCAGGGTTCCAATCAGCAGAGCTGGGAAAGTGGTGGAAAATGACCATCTGCTCTCTGGGGACCTCAGCACAGAAATGTGAACATGATGTTTCACTCAGGTCGAATGTGGAGCTCCCACTGCAAATGGAAGCCAGGTTCTCCTCTGTCCTTACTTGTTTTATCTGTCATATGTGTCCCTCACTCAGGTATTGAAAACTAAATTTTGGGCACCAGCAGATTTAGCTTTCTTCTTTCTTTCTTTCTTTCTTTCTTTCTTTCTTTCTTTCTTTCTTTCTTTCTTTCTTTCTCTTTCGAGAGTTTTTTTCTGTAGGGTTCATATGCTTGCCAGAGTAATAGAGACATAGAAAAAGAAAGCAAGAAATCACCACCACCACCCTCATCCCCCGCAACCGCCAGGGAGGGATGGCCCCACAAAAATTGCTTCTCCTTCATTCTCCTATTGGGATCTTGGGCATGCATGCACACGCGCCTGGTGTGAGTTTTAAGCTGCCAGGTCAGGGAACTGTGGTCCACTACATGGAAGTCCAACTACATAGCCATTGTGCCATTTATTTTTCCAAGAAAATTAAATTATCTATAAACAGATAGTTGTATGAATAAGCCAAATAAGGCCTCAGTAATATGAATACTTTAGAAGTAAAGTATTTCTTGGGTTCGCCATATAACTTAGTGGTTAAAGAAACTGTATTGCCTCATGGCCAATCAAGATTCAAACCCTAGCCCCAGTAGCTTGAAAAAAAAAAAAAAAAAAAACAAAAAAAAAAAAAACACCCAGTGTGTGTGCATATGTGCCTCAAATCCTGACAGGATACAGAAATGGAGAAGAAGGGGTTGTGGTGTGACCATTCCCCATTTTGTGTGTTGGGCGGGGGTGGGGGGTTTTTCTCCTTTTCATTCTGTCTCTCTGATGAGCATATATGCCCTCTGGCAATAAAAAAAGATTTTTAAAATTTTAACTTTTATGTTTTGGTCTTGATCTATTTTGAATTAATGTTTATATAAAGTATGATATTCAGGTTCCAAATTAATTTTTTAGATGTAGATATCCAGTTGTCAAGAACCATTTGTTGAAAGATTATTCTTTTCCCCATTGAATGGTCTTGACATTCTTGTTAAAAATTAATTGCTAGGAACCAGCAGGTGGCATGGTGGTTAAGGCTCTGGATTCCTACATGACCAACCACAGTTCAAGTACTGGACCCAGCAGCTTGAAAATCACACCAGACATGTGTATATGTACGCAGAATTCTGAGAAGAGAATGGAAGAGAGAGGATAGGGAGGATGATTTCTCACTTTCTCTCTCTTTGTTGCTCTCCAGTGAGTACATGTGCCCTATGGGAAAATATCAGTTGCTTTCAGTATATAAGTGTATAAATGGACTGTTGGGCCCAGCACATGGCGTAATAAGTGGACTGTCCATTCACTTCATCTGTATGACTATCCTTATGTTAGTACCACAATCTTTATTGAGAGAACTTAGGAAGAAATTTTAAAATAAAGAAGTGTGAGCCCTTCAAACCCCCCCCCCCATTTATGATAAGGTAAATGTACCTGAGAGAGAGAGAAAGAGAGAAGTCCCCTCCACAGGACTCAGGCACACCTGGCATATTTTTCAGGCTTCTGGTTCTGGGCCTCGAACTATGCTATCAGACATGTGGGAATCTGCCACCTTAACCACCACTTCACCTGCTGGTCCAATAGCCATCATTTTGGAAAACCTTTTATTAATGACAGGGCTTTCTCCTTTTCCCTCTCTCTTTTTCTCTCTTCCTGTCTTTCTCTGGCAAGCATATGAATCCTCTGGCAATTAAAAAAAAAGAAAAAAGAACTAAGACGCAAGCACATATATTAACCACGGCTTTCATTAGGTTAGGATCATCAATAACACTGTCTTTGGGGGCCAGCAGGTGGCATAGTGGTTAAGGTGCTAGACTCCCACATGGCCAATTGTGGTTTGAGTCCCAGACCTGGTGGCTTGAAAATCATGCCAGGTGCAGATCCCATGTGTGTACATGCCCAAAATCCAGAGAGGAGAATGGAAAAGAAGGGATTGCAGCGTGGCCATCATCCCTAGGGGTGACTTCTCAGCTTCTCTCTTTGTCTCTCTCTCTCTGTCTCTCCAGCAAGTGCACATGCCCTTTAGCAAAAATCTTTATTAAAAACAAACAAACAGGACCAGCAGGTGGCGTGGTGGTTAAGGTGCTGGAGACTCCCACAGGGTCGACCATGGTTCGAGTCCTGAATCTGGTGGCTTGCTTTCTCGCTTCCTCTTTTTCTGTTTCTGGTCAAATTAAAATAAATGAATGAATAAATAAAATTAGATAAATAATTCTTTAAAAAATTATTTTAGAAAAATATCTTTTTAGGGCTGGCAGGTGGTTTAGTGGTTAAGGCTCTGGACTCCCATATGGCCGACCATGTTTCAAGTCTTTCCCTGTCTTTTTCTGGTCAAATTTTTAAAATAATAATAATAAATAAAATAAAATAATCATTTTATGGGACCAGCAGATGGCATAATGGTTATGTTGCTGGACTCCCATGTAGTTGTCTGTGGCTCAAGTCCTAGACCCAGTGGCTTAAAAAACACACCAGGTGCATGTGCATGTATGCTCAAAATCCCAAGAGGAGAATGGAAGGAATTATGGCGTGGCCATCTCCTCAAAAAGTGATTTCTTGCTTTCTGCCTCTCTGTCTTTCTCTGTCTCTCTGGCTAGCACATGCACCCTATAGCAAACATCTCTCTTAAAAATAAATAAAATAATTATTTTAACAAAAGAAGAGGCTCATCTGAATTCAGATAAGGGAATTTTTAAAGTTTTTAAAATATACTCTGAGAAACCTCGACAGACTCGCTGGTGTGCAGCTTCCCACAGTTCGCGACTTGAGTTCCTGGACCCAGTGGCTTAAACTCACGCCAAGTGCATGTGCGTGCCCAAGATCCCGAGAGGAGAATGGAGGGGAAGGGATTGCGGCATGGCCATCCCCCCGGAGGGTAATTTCTCACTTTCTATCTCTCTGTTTCTCTCTATCTTTCTGGTGAGTGCACATGCCCTATAGCAAAACAAACAAACAACCTCTCCAAAAATAAATAAATAAATAAATAAAATATATTTTTGTACATTGAGTGTAACCTAAGTGTACAGTGTTTTAAATATTTTATTTTAACATAAGCCTTGCAATTAAAACAGATTCGTGTTAAATACGTGTCTTCTGTTCTTATTTTTTTTACGAACACTTTTGGTCCAAAAGCAGTTGCTAGAAGTTAAACCTATCAGGATCCTGGACACGGATGCACATGTACCTGGCGTATTTTTCAAGCCACTGGGTCTGAAATGGGAACAAGTAGTCAGTCTTGTGGGATCTGGCTTTCTATACATAGGAACCACTGCGCTACAGAGCTGGCTCTACTTTTTTATGGTTTTATCTGACTTTGTTTTCCTTTTACTGGATGAGTTTAATTATTTATTTTTAAGAGAGATTTTTGCCATAGGGCACATGTGCTTGCCAGACAGAAAGCGAGAAATCAGCCCCCCAGGAATGATGGCCGTGCCGCAATGCTTTCTCCTCCATTCTCCTCTCAGGATCTTCGGCATGCATGCACATGTGTCTGTTGTGAGTTTTAAGTTGCCAGGTCTGGGACTCAGACTACAGTTGACTATGTGGGAGTCCAACAATGTAACGGTTGCACCATCTGCTGGTCCTGAGTTTAATTCACTTATAATTGTTACAATCGTTTATACTTTTTTATATGAAAATGTTTGGTCATGATTATATCATGTTATTTTGTATTATGATTAAAGTTTTCAAAATCAAAAATAACTTCATATATGAAATTTTGCTTTGCACTATGTACATTTCTTCTGATGATTACGAATGTTTGTATTTTTGCCTAGTGCATATTCCGTCTTTGGACAGTATTGGGAATACCTATGTGAACAGCAATTGGTTGACTTTCCTCTGCCTTCCTCCCCTTTCTCTCTTCAGCTTCCCAGTTAATGATACTGCTTCTTTCTCCTTTTACCTTGTGATTTCTGGTTTACACATAATTGCTGTACATCTTTGTGGGTCACATTCTGTTTCTTAGTGTTTATCTTTGTTCTGTTTAATAACAACGATCCTCACATTTGTCTTGTAATCCTAGTTCCCAGCCGTCCTTACAGTACTGTTGAGGCAGGAAGTGGCCAGCCAGGTGGGCTGCAGTAGAGAAGACAAGCAGCACAGCTCAACAGCTGAAGGCGAGCCAAGGAGGGGAGGTTGTCATGCTCCAAGGATAAGGGAGTCGCTACATTTTTAATTCGTTATGGCTTGTGACTATTGCAGCCTTCCCCCACCCCGCCCCGTGCCACCCACCACCCATGCCTACGTGCTTATTGTGCTTGCTTTCCCCGCTAGAAACCAATATAACCTCTCTCCCCACGGCAAACCAGGGCCCAGAGCTTGGAGTCTGAGCTCTGGGTCCACCGGCAGAATAAACCTGAGTTCTTCTACTCTCCAAGTGGCATTTGGTTTTTAGGTGGTCTGTTTCTGCAACACTATCTACTGTATGAATCTCTTGTTTGTTCAAAGTTGTCCACTGGCAAATTCTTCAAGTGAGTTAATGGAGATAATAGCCCTAAGATGTTGTGCTTTCAAAACTATTTACACTCACAACTGAATGTAAAATTTATACTCAGCTTGACTGAATGTACAATTTCTGAGTAGCATCTCTTTCCTTGAGGATTTTGCTAGTATTACTCTGTCTGCACCTGCTAATGTGGGAAAATCCGAAGTCAGCCTTAATTTTTCTTTTCGTTAGAGATTTCTTTTTTCTTTTCTTTCTTTTTTTTTTTTTTTTTTTTTTTTTTGAGAGGTTTTTGCTATAGGGTGCGTGCGCTCGCCAGAAAGACGGAGAGAGACAGAGAGACAGAAAGTGAGAAATCACCCCCCAGGGGGGATGGCCACGCCACAATCCCTTCTCCTCCATTCTCCTCCTCTCAGGATCTTGGGCATGCATGCACACGCACCCGGCGTGAGTTTAAGTCACCGGGTCCGGGACTCGAACCTTAATCCGCTACATGGGAGTCCAGCAACATATCCATTACGCCAAGTGCTGGTCCCTCAAGTCACTCTTAACAAAGAAGTTACACTTTAAAACAAGATTCAGGGGCTGGCAGGTGGCATGGAGATTAAGGCGGCTGGACCCCCACATGGCTATGATTCATGTCCGTGGTTCATGTCTCGGACCTGGCAGCTTGCTTTCTCACTTTCCTTCTCTCTCTCTGTCTCTTTCTGGTCAACTTCAAAATAAAATAAAATAAAATAAAGACAATGAACAAAATTAAATAAAAATAATTTTTTTAAAAGTGTCAAATATGGAGTCACTCTTGCTCTATCCACTAATCCAGAGAAAGTACATCTTGTCGTACCTCTCTTCTTGCGCATGTAGATGGGAGTGACCAGCTATTTTCATCTGACAGGTGGAGAACCTGAGACTTGGTGAGAAGCCATTCTCCAGGGTCATGCATCCACGCAGCACGAGGGCCACTGGCAGACTACACGCCTCTTTTCTCAGGAGCAATTCACATGCTACAGCTCACTGAGCACACAGCCTACAGCCTCCCCACAGAATAGGGGCTCAATAAATAGAAGTGTCTGACCCCATGCCCTTTTTGGAGGCTCCTCTAGGAGAACTTCCTATTAGAGATGGGGAAACTGAGGCCCAGAGACGGGAAGTGACTTACAAGAACTAACAGAGCCAGACAGATAGCCCTTCCCCAGGAAGTTTAATTCCAATCATAAAAATGGCCAATTTTTACTGAGCACTTTCTATGTGCCAAACCTCATTCTAACCCCTTTACAGATAGTGTCTTGTTCCATCCCATTGCAGTTCTGTAAGATATTACACTATCGTATAAGCCCATGATCCCTTATCTGCAATTTGGAAGCGCCCAAAACTCTAAAAACCAAAGGCTTTTCCTGTATTTGCTGTCTAAACTCTTCTGGTGACAGAATTTGTCCTGAAAAAATGTGATCTATTGAAATTACTTCCTCTATTTTTTTTTTAAGAGAGATGTTTGTTATAGGGTACATGCACTCGCCAGAGACACAGAAAGCAAGAAATCTTACCCCCTTGGTGGGGGGGGAATTTCCACCCCACAATCTCTTCTCCTCCCCTCTCCTCTCAGGATTTTGGGCATGCACACACACATGCCTGGCGTGAGTTTCAAGTTGCCAGATCCAAGACTCAAACCACAGTTGGCTGTGTGGGAGTACAATGATGTAACCATTATGCCATCTGCTGGTCCCTACTTCCACATTTTAAAAATAAATGTAAATCCTAAAAATCAGGGGAAAAGGCATGAATGGCCATACTTTTATTGGTGTTCTGTTGCCATGTAACAATATTACTACAAATTTAGCGGCTTGAAGCAACACCCATTAACTATCTCCAAGTTTCTGTGGGCCAATGTCTGAGCACAGCTCAGCTGGGTCCTCTGCTTAGGGTCTCACGGGACTACAATCATGGTGTCAGGCCTACAGGTTCATGTGGGTCCTGAGGGGCACATTTCACTCATTTTAATGGCGGAATTCAGTTCCTTGAGGTCGTAGGACTGAGGGCAGCAGAGTTTTTGGTTGGCTGTACACCAGAGGCTTCCCTGTGCTCTTACAGGTGGTCTATATTCCTTGTCATGCAGAGTCCCATAACATAGTCATCTGCTTCCTGAAAGACTAACTGGAACGGGACAAGAAGAGGGAGAAGGAGAAAGGGACTCCAGCAAGACGGGTCCTACAATCTTGGGTAATATATTGCACAATTGTGTACTTAATTACCCTTGTGGTCAGAACTAAGCCATGGAACCTGACTACACTCAAGGGGAGAAGATCATGCCAGGGAGTCAACAACAGGAAGCAGGGACCTAGGGGCCACCTGCTGAGCTGAGTTTACCCACCACAATGTTTCTCAGTGCAGAAAAATGAATGTGTTTATTTGTGCCCAAGACCCCCATGGGGTGTCTCACAAAGGTATATAAAAAAAATTATGGGAAAATGGAATTAAAAGGCAAGTTTATTTTGGTGCAGAAAATGATGAAATCCATGTTTTCTCATCATACACATTTTTCATGAATTTTTCAAAGACCCCTTGTAATATTCAGTATATGGAGATGCTATGATACCTTTCTAAAATCCTGGGAAATGTTGATTTCTGAGACATGTCTCTCCTCATGGGTTTTGGGATAAGGGACTATATTACTACACCCCTCTTACAAGTGAAAAAATGGAATTACTAAAGTGCAAGTGTAAAGTCAAATGACTCACTTTAGGCTAAACTAAGAGCTCAGAGCTCAGATGGTGAGTCAGAGGTCAACCTCTCAGTTGCACAGATTCAGGTGCTGAGATTTGGTAACTACACCACCCTCACTTTGTACTGAACCAACCTTACCCTTGCTTTCCTTTAACTCTGCCCATGTCTTTATAAATAGCCCCCTCATTACTACCCCCCCCCTTGCTTATCCTGTTTGAGTTTACTCATCTGTTTCCTGCTTGAATTCTGAGTCATACATTGTATGCCTCAGACTCCTGATTAGATAGACATGGGTCAATAGCCTAGAAACAAATTAATCAAGTGTTTCCAGCCAATGGAAAAATTTAACAATGCATAAGAACCCATGAGGTGGGCACTATTGTGTTTTATTTGGAATATGACATAATAGGAGAGATAAAAAGAAACTAAATAAAGAGAGTAGGGACCAGCAGAGGCATAGTGGTTACACTGCTGGACTCCCACATGGTCAGTCACAGTTTAATCTCGGATTTGGCAGCTTGAAACACACCAAGCATGTGCACGTGCATGTCCAAAATCCTGAGAGGAGAATGGAGGAGAAGGGATTGCAGTGTTGCCATCCCCACTGGGGGTGGAGTGTGTGTTGGGGGGTGATTTCTTGCTTTCTTTCTCTCTGTCTCCCTGTCTCTCTGGTGAGTGTATGCACCCTACAGCAAAAATATCTCTAAAAATAACTAAATAAATGCATGTGTTATTTTGATGTAATGACAAGGTAACTGCAGTCTTACCTAGAAATAACCTATACGTGGTAGGATAGTAAAGTAGAGCTCGGGACCAGCAGTTGATGTAATGGCTATGTCGCTGGACTCCCCCATAGTCGACCGCGGTTCAAGTCCTGGACCCAGTGGCTTAAACTCACTCCAGGACATGTGTGTGCGTGCCCAAGATCCTGAGAGGAGAATAGAGAAGAAGGGATTGTTGTGTGGCCATCCCCCCTGAGGGGTGATTTCTTGTGGTCTCTTTGTTTCTGTCTTTCTGGTGAGCACACACACCCTACAGTAAAAACCTCTCCAAAAAAAAGTAGGGTCATCTGGTTTATCTCCATTCTGTCTATGTGAATAAACAAATGCCTATCTAATCAGGAGTCGGAGGCATACACCGTATGACTCAGGATTCAAGCAGGAAACAGATGAGTAAATTCGAACAGGATATACTCACAGATATACGTGAGTTATACATGAGACATACTTAATCATTTTACAAATATAACATATATACACTGTCATTATAAATTTTATATGTGCCCACATATATAATATATTTTTTTAAAGAATTATTTATCTGGGACCAGCAGATGGTGTAATGGACTCCTACGTAGTCGACTGCAGTGAGTCCCGAATCCTACAACTTAAAACTCACCCCGTGTGTGTGTGTGTGTGTGTGTGCGCGTACCCAAATCCTGAGAGGAAAATGGAGAAGAGATTGTGGCATGGCCGCCCCCCTAGAGGTGTGATTTCTTCCTTTCTGTCTCTCTGGTAAGTACATGTGCCCTATAAGAAAAATCTCTCTCTAAAAAAAAAAATTATTTAATTTTATTTATTACTATTATTGATTTTTAAAAATTTGCTATAGGGCACATGCACTCAGCAGCTGCTGGCCCCATAATATATATTACAATATAAACCAATAACGGGGCCCACAGGTGGCGTGGTGGTTAAGAGTTCTAGACTCCCAAATGGCCAACTATGGTTCGAGTCCCAGACCTGACAGCTTGCTTTCTCACTTTCTCTCTCTCTGTCTGTCTCTAATCAAATTTAAATAAATAAATAAAGTTAAATAAAATAATTCTTTAAAAAACATAAACCAATAGCCTGATTTAAGAAATACGATTTAGCTTATTCTTATATACGTACCCAGAGTAACAAACTCCAGTGAAGCTTTCTTTATATACTACTTATGGGTAGGAAACAGAGGAAGTCCTAAGGTAGAGGTACCCACGATAAAGTGGACACAGCAAGCAGAGGGGAGAAAGAGAAAAGAACATTTTGCCTCTAGCCTAGCTCTAGCCACAAATCACTTACAGTACACCAGAAAAGATTTACATGCCTGATAATCTTGCATTCTAAGATAAGAGCACAAATAACAGAAACATCTTAAAAGTCTTCACAGGAAATCTTAAAAGCTTTGCTTCTAGAGATAAGCCACAAAAAAACCCAAACAAACAAACAAAAAAAACCAAGAACATCCTGTTTTTCTTACCACAGGAACATCATGTTCTTATCTAATCTGAATTAACTGCAGTATCTGATCTATAAATATCCACATAACATTTAAGCTATAAATTTTTCTTATTCTATTTGATATCAGTCACCACTTCCAAAAGCCAATTTTCCTTAAACTGCTAAGAAAAATGTTTGCCTGTATTCCTATTTGTCTCTAAATTTTATTTATTTATTTTATTTTATTTTACTTTTTTTTTTTTTTGAGACGTTTTTGCTATAGGGTGCATACGCACGCCAGAAAGACAGAGACAGAGACAGAAAGCGAGAAATCACCCCCCAGGGGGGATGGCAATGCCACAATCCCTTCTCCTCCATTCTCCTCTCGGGATCTTGGGCACGCGCACACACACACACGCCCAGCATGAGTTTAAGACACCGGTTCCAGGACTCGAACCGTGGTCGACTACATGGGAGTTCAGCAACATAGCCATTATGCTAACTGTTAGTCCCTCTAAATTTTATTTTGACAAGGAGTTCCTGAATCGTCAGTGATAAAAGGTGATTTCCTTGGGAAACTCTGAAGTTGGACATACCTAAGACTGGCTTTGTGGTAGGACAAGTGTGGTCCTACAGGCCCTCCTCTTAGCTTAATGCTCTGTTGTCACCATCTTGAAATTCTTAGTAACTTTTTGTTTTGTTTTGTTTTTAAGAGAGATTTTTTTTTCTATAAGGAATGTGAGCTTGCTGAAGAGGCCGAGACAGAGACAGAAAATGAGAAATCACTCCCTTGGGGGGATGACCACACTGCAAGCCCTTCTCCTTTATTTTCCTCTCAGGGTCTTGGGCACTCATGCACACGTGCCCCGAGTGTTTTAAGTCGCCAAGTCTAGGACTCAAATCACGGTCAACTGTGTGGGAGTCCAGCCACGTAACTATTTCGCCATCTACTGGTTCCAATGCTCACAAATATTAACAGACATTTTGGTCCATTGATAAAAGGACCAAAATCCTACATCCTGTCCCTGACATATTATCATTGTGATGGGTGAGTCATGCTTATAAACATGAATAGACCATTTTGGCCTGTTGATAACAGGGCTCTTCCTACATCCTGTTTCTGACATAGTATCTTTGTGACAATATGAATCCTTTTTCTTTTCTTTTTTTTTTTTTTTTTGAGAGATTTTTGTTGTAGGGGCGTGCACTTGCTAGAAAGACAAAGAGATAGAAAGCGAGAAATCACCCTCCAAGGGGTTGACCATGCTACAATCCCTTCTCCTTATCTCCTCTTGGGATCTTAAGCACGCATGCCCACATACCCAGTGTGAGTTTTAAGCTGCCAGGTCTGGGACTTGAACCCTGGTTGATGCCTGTGGGAGTCCAGCAACATAACCATTATACCATCTGGTGGTTCCAAGCCTCCTTTATCTCTACATTCTTTTGTTAATCCCTTCCTGAAATACAGACCTTCCTTTCCAATCTACAACCTAAAAATTGTAGAACCCACCTATAACCTACAAGCCCCCACTTTTGGGCCAGACCAATGTCTTTTTTTTTTTTTGGAGAGGTTTTCGCTATAAGGTGCGTGTGCTTGCCAGAAAGACAGAGAGAGACAGAGAGATAGAAAGCGAGAAATCACCCCCCAGGGGGGATGGCCACGCCGCAATCCCTTCTCCTCCATTCTCCTCTTGGGATCTTGGGCATGCACGCACATGTGCCCGGCGTGAGTTTAAGCCGCCGGGTCTGGGACGCGAAGCGCAGTCAACTACGTGGGAGTCCAGCGACACAGCCATTACGCTAACTGCTGGTCCCCAGACCAATGTCTTTAAAAAACTAACTCTAATCGTCTCACTTCGATAAATGGCATCACCATGTGCCATCCAATTCCCCAAACCCAAAGCCTAGAAATTAGCCTTGACGCTTCACTTCTTCTCACCCCTACCCCATCCCAAGCAATCTCTAAATCTTATCAATTTCATTTCCATTACTTCCTGAATCTGTCCCTTCCATGGCTACTACTGTGGTTTAGACTATCATGAAAGCTTCCGATGCAGCCTCTCAGCCTTCACCTGAGAACTCTCCAATTCATTTACCACAGGACAGTTAGAGCTAGTTATTTTTCTAAAACTCTTTTTATGTATGTCCTGTCCATGCTGAAAACCCATCAGTGAATCTGCCCAAAGGCCTCCACCAAAGCCTTAACTGTTTAATATTTACGTGACATGGGCCATCGGGCTCTACGTTACCAAGTGGCCCACAGATCAAAGCCAGCACACTGCCTTTTTTTTGCTGCTGTTGTTGTTCAGCTTTCTACTCAAGGATCTTTTTTTTAAGAGAGAGTTTTGCTATAGGGCACATGTGCTCACAAGAGAGACAGAGGGAGACAGAGCGACACAAAAGTGCGACATTAACCCCCAGGAGGATGGCCATGCCACAATCCCTTCTCCTCTATTCTTCTTTTGGGATTTTGGTATGCACGCATGCCTGCCCAGCATGAGTTTAAGTTGCTGGGTCCAGGACTCAAACTTTGGTCAATTACGTAGGAGTCCCGTGGTGTAACCATTATGCCATCCGCTGGTTCTGGTTTTTACATTTCTTTTTAAACTTCAGACTGTTGAGACCAGCAGTTAACATAATAGCTATGTTGCTGGACTCCCATGTAGTCGACTGTGGTTCGCGTCCCGGACCCGGTGGCTTAAAACTCACGCCGGGCACGTGTGCATGTGTGCCCAAGATTCCGAGAGGAGAATGGAGGAGAAGGGATTGTGGCATGGCCATCCCCCCTGAGGGGTGATTTCTTGCTTTCTGTCTCTCTGTCTGGTGAGCGCACGCATCCTATAGCTAAAATCTCTCTTTAAAAAAAAAATAATAAAAAGAAAGAAAATAGAAAATAGACTTCAGACTATTGTCAGTTTAATTATCTGCTAGATCATCAGATGGAAGCATGTGGTAAGTGAATGAAAACATGGTTCATAAACTTGAGAGGCAAGTATATTTAGCTTTAGACATTTACCAGATTGGATAATTTTTTTTTAACATTTAAAATAAAACTTTTCGTTATGAAAAACAAAGCAATATATTTTAAAACTGATTTCCAGAGCAATAAACATCAATGTGCAACCACTTTTTTTTTTTTTGTAGAGATTTTCACTGTAGGGTGCGTGCGCTTGCCAGACAGACAGAGAGAGACATAGAGACAGAAAGCAAAAATCACCCCCCGGGGGGATGGTCACGCCACAATCCCCTCTCCTCCATTCTCCTCTCGGGATCTTGGGCACGCACGCACACGCGCCCCGGCATGAGTTTTAAGCCACCAGGTCCGGGACACGAACCACGGTCGACTATGTGGGAGTCCAGCGACATAGCCATTACGCTAACTGCTGGTTCCCCAAATTATTCTTTTTTGAGTTTTTTTTTTGCTATAAGGTGCATGCACTCAACACAGACAGAGAGAGACGGAGAGACAGAAAGCGAGAAATCACCCCCCAGGGGGGATGGCCACACCGCAATCCCTTCTCTTCCATTCTCCTCTCAGGATTTTGGGCACGCACACACACGCACCCGGCGTGAGTTTAAGTCACTGGGTCTAGGACTCGAACCGCGGTAGGCTACATGGGAGTTCAGCAATATAACCATTATGCTAACTGCTGGTCCTGAGACAGGTCATTCTTTGATCTGTACATTTTGACTAGTTTTAGCCTCTGAAGATCTTTCTCTTGAATCTGCTTCACCAATTTTGCTTTATCTTCATCTAATGATTGTTTAGGATAACTCTCTTTCAAAAAATTATTTTGGAGAGCATCTGTATCAAGTGATTTTGATTCAACATGCACTGATATTCTTGAAGGCATTTTTCAAATGTGCATTTTCTTCAAATTCACTGTCATGTTTAAAACTTTCTTGAAATGCCAAACAATTTTCTTCCGTTGAAGATGCTGATTTTTCTGAAAAAGTCTGACCACTTTCTTCATTCTCTACTTTATGACGCTTTACCACGCTGTAGTGGGAATGAAATGAAGACCTTGTTTTCTTCATTTTTTCCTCTTAGTGTGCCACTCATAGGCTCCCTCTGTCATGCCTAAAGGGTGCAGAAGGTGCGCGCAGCTGCAGCTGTAAACCAACCCTGCCCCAGGAGCGGGACGGTTTTTACATTTTAAAATAACAAATAAATGCAAAAGATTAATAATATTTCATCACAGTGGAAACTACATGAAAATCAAACTTCCGTGGCTAAAGTAACACATATTGTCTATGCCTGCTTTTGAGCTAAAAATTAAGAAGCTTTGATCAAGCTAAGGTGACCTGCAAAAACCTAAAATACTTAAAATCTGGTCCTTTATAGGAAAAGCTTGCCAACCCCTGCTTTGCAGTCATCTTTCCTCACTCTCGCCTGAAGCCATCCGGAGCTAATCGGGAGTCCCTGACAGACCACTCTTTCTCTGTGACCTGATCCCGTCACACCATGGCCAGCTCCCACAGAACGAGCTCCATCTTAAGCTTAATAAAGGTCCTAATAAACAGACCTTCTGTCCTTTTATCAATACTTACCTGATACAAGCCGTCCACTGAATCCTCAGCACCCAGCACAATCTCAGACCTCATGCAGCGCAAAATAAGTGCCAGTTTATTGAATAAGCTGCATCTTACAGAGATGAACAAAACTGGATTCCAGTTTTCAGAGAGCTTACGAAGTGAAGCTGGGCATGTAAATAAAAAATTAAGGTACAAGGAAGAAATTTTAAAAAGCACTAAAAGCAGCAAAGACTCTGCAGCAGAACCAAAGACAGAGAATTCCACTTGGGGGAAAGGTACCCCTTCTTTGATCCTTTCTGATGTGAATACGAATCCCCTCTTCCCCCAAGAAGAAATTCTTACTGAGCTTATTTGTCGGCCTAGAGTGTCCTCATCTATAAAATAAGGCCAAACAATCCCGACTTTACTGTATTAAATTGAATATATTATTGAAACACAGCATCGAAAGCACGCTCAATGCATGCTTCAGTACGAAGTGCTCAGCAAACAGCAGTTCTCCGGGATCTTCTAAAACGCTCGGTTTGATGTTAACGGGGTCCGTATCCAAGGGGTCTGGTGTGCATTGCCAAGCTCCTGGCATCCAACGCCTCCCTTCAGTGACAGCAGCGACCTACCAGCACTCCCTTCGTCGCAGGAGAGTTCTGGGCTGGTGGGGACCCGGGGTTGGAACTCCGGAGAAACGGCCCAGAGCCGAGCTGGAGAACCCTCGCCCTCCAGGCGGAAGAACTACAATTCCCGTCGAGCTACCGAGTTTAGGGACGCTCTACATTTACCAAGCCCAGCCTGTTCCGCGCAGGCTTGAGTGGCTCCGCCCCACGGGGCACCAGTCTTTGTCCCTGTAGTCTCGAGCGTGAACACGCGCCGCCGCCGGAAGACTCCGTGTGACGTCACGAGGCCCTACGTGTTGTGCGGAGTGCGCGAGTTGGCGGACGGTCCCTGGGCGGGTTTTCTAGGCCCCGGGACCACGGAAGACGCTTCCGAGGGCGGCCGCGATGCCTCGCCCGCGGCGGGTCAGTCAGCTCCTGGATCTGTGAGTCCACCCCGTCCCGCCTCCATCCCACCCGGGCTCTCCCTTCTCGCCCCTGGCCCACCTCCCGACCCCCGGAGAGGCCCGGGCTCCCGATGTGTCGTCGTCCGCCGAGGCCGGTTGTGTGAAGAGGCTGCTGGGCGGGCGCGGCCCTCCGTGCGGGGTCGGGGCGCTCCTCGGGTCCCCGTTTCGCTGTCAGCCTTGACAGCTCAGTTGCTCGCCAG
>NW_006205376.1:447810-484648 GCF_000334495.1 Tupaia belangeri chinensis | reverse complement strand
CCAGGAGCGCAGCAGATCCCGCCAGTCACTGCCACTGGATCAGCACCGACCCGAGCCGCGTCTGGAGCGAGCCTGGGAACACCGGATCTGGGCTGGGACTCCTGGTTCCGCTCCTGCCTCTGCCGCCTCTCCGTGTGCTCGAGTTATCCGTAACATTAGCAGAGTAGCTGCCAGTCCCAGAGGCGCAAATTTAGCACGTGAAAGCCTAGCAGATCATCAGCACCACTTTAGTTAGTATGATTATCATTGCACACCAGACATTCCGCTGGACGTTGCAGTTGCGATGGTAACCTCTTCTGTCCAGGAGCTTTCAGTCCATGAATACTGCCACGTTAAAGAAAGAGAGAAAGAGAGAGAGAAGGAGGGAGAGAGGGAGAGAGGGAGGGAGGGAGAGAGGGAGAGAGGGAGGGAGGGAGGGAAGGAAGGAAGGAAGGAAGGAAGGAAGCAAGCAAGCAAGCAAGCAAGCAAGCAAGGCCAGCCAAGTGGTGTGGTGGTTAAGGAGGCTAGATTCCACATGGCCTCGAGCGTGAACACGCGCCGCCGCGTGGTTCAAGTCCCAGACCCGGTGGCTTGATGGAACATACCCGGCACAAGTGTGTGTGTGCTCAAAATCCGGACAGAAGGGATTACTGAGCGGCCATCTTCCATAAAGGACGATTTCTCACTTCCCTTCGTTCTGTATCTTGTCTTTCTCCAGTGAGCGTTGTGTGCCCTGTAGCAAGAACAGAATGAAATGCTTAAAGCCAAGGAGAATAACCTCCTTAATCTACTGAAGGCATAACAAAAACCAACAGAATAGCTTAAATCTAAGAAGAACACTCTTCTTAATCCACTGAAGGCAGTCTAAAACGATGGGATTTGACATTTACATTGTGTTGCATAAACTCCTGACACTCAGTCCACAGACACTTTTATTTATTTATTTATTTATTTTTTAATTTTAATTTTTATTTTTTGAGAGATTTTTGCTATAGGGCGTGTGCGCTCGCCAGACAGACAGAGACATAGAGACAGAAAGCGAGAAATCACCCCCCAGGGGGGATGGTCACGCCGCAATCCCTTCTCCATTCTCCTCTCGGGATCTTGGGCACGCACGCACACGCGCCCGGCGTGAGTTTTAAGCCACCGGGTCCAGGATGCGAACCGCGGTCGACTACGTGGGAGTCCAGCGACATAGCCATTACGCTAACTGCTGGTTCCCACAGACACTTTTCATAAAAGAGAAATTTATTGGTTCTTGTGTGGACTCAGACTTGCATAGTCCAGAGAAAAAGATCTTGCTTTAGTTCTTGGTGTAAATTTTATATCCAATCCAAGTTGGATTTTATTTCAGTCAATGAAGGCAGTTTAGAGTAATGACTGAGAGTGCAAGCCGGGAAAAGAGATTATTTAGGTTCTGTTCATACATCTAACATTTACTAGTTACGCACTCTTGAGCAAATGGGTTTTGGTTTTCTCATCTGTAGGTGGAGGACAATAATAGGGGCCAGCAGATGGCATAGTGGTTATGTTGCTGAACTCCCACATGGCTAACTGCGGTTCAAGTCCAGGGCCTGGCTTGAAACTCACACTGTGTGTGTGTGTGTGTGTGTGTGTGTGTGTGTGCATGTCCAAGATCTAAGGAGGAGAAGGGATTGCAGCATGGCCATTCCCTCAGGAGGATGATTTCTCACTTTCCTTCTCATGGCTCTGTCTCACACCCTAAGGCAAAAACCTTCCCCCCCCAAAAAAAAAGAAGAAAGAGGACAAAAATATTGCTACCTAGCATATTAAACTATTGCGAAGATTAAAAGCCAGTATATATAAAGCCCATAGAAAACTACATAATTAAATGTTCATTTATGTTAGTTATTAATATTATTTCAAGCAGTGATACAAAGAACATGTTACCTAAATCCCGATCTTTCTTTTAAGGCTTAATTTAGTTCTTACATCTGTCTTAAAGCCTCCTTGAGGGAAAGATCCATATAAATGATCCTCTGAATTCCCGTGGCCAGAATCAAGTCATTTGTTTCTCTGTGCCCACAGTTTCTCATTTTTACGAGTTGTTCTGTATTCAGTGAAATGCATATTTAAAGAATACATGCGGCAAGCCAGCTGGTGGCATGCTGGTTGGGGCAGCTAGATCCCACATGGCCAGTTGTGCTGTTTGAGTCTAGGAAGGAAGGAAGGAAGCAAGCAAGCAAGCAAGCAAGCAAGGCCAGCCAAGTGGTGTGGTGGTTAAGGAGGCTAGATTCCACATGGCCTCGAGCGTGAACACGCGCCGCCGCGTGGTTCAAGTCCCAGACCCGGTGGCTTGATGGAACATACCAGGCACAAGTGTGTGTGTGCTCAAAATCCGGACAGAAGGGATTACTGAGCGGCCATCTTCCATAAAGGACGATTTCTCACTTCCCTTCGTTCTGTATCTTGTCTTTCTCCAGTGAGCGTTGTGTGCCCTGTAGCAAGAACAGAATGAAATGCTTAAAGCCAAGGAGAATAACCTCCTTAATCTACTGAAGGCATAACAAAAACCAACAGAATAGCTTAAATCTAAGAAGAACACTCTTCTTAATCCACTGAAGGCAGCATTTCCATTGTGTTGCATAAACTCCTGACACTCAGTCCACAGACACTTTTATTTATTTATTTATTTATTTTTTAATTTTAATTTTTATTTTTTGAGAGATTTTTGCTATAGGGCGTGTGCGCTCGCCAGACAGACAGAGACATAGAGACAGAAAGCGAGAAATCACCCCCCAGGGGGGATGGTCACGCCGCAATCCCTTCTCCATTCTCCTCTCGGGATCTTGGGCACGCACGCACACGCGCCCGGCGTGAGTTTTAAGCCACCGGGTCCAGGATGCGAACCGCGGTCGACTACGTGGGAGTCCAGCGACATAGCCATTACGCTAACTGCTGGTTCCCACAGACACTTTTCATAAAAGAGAAATTTATTGGTTCTTGTGTGGACTCAGACTTGCATAGTCCAGAGAAAAAGATCTTGCTTTAGTTCTTGGTGTAAATTTTATATCCAATCCAAGTTGGATTTTATTTCAGTCAATGAAGGCAGTTTAGAGTAATGACTGAGAGTGCAAGCCGGGAAAAGAGATTATTTAGGTTCTGTTCATACATCTAACATTTACTAGTTACGCACTCTTGAGCAAATGGGTTTTGGTTTTCTCATCTGTAGGTGGAGGACAATAATAGGGGCCAGCAGATGGCATAGTGGTTATGTTGCTGAACTCCCACATGGCTAACTGCGGTTCAAGTCCAGGGCCTGGCTTGAAACTCACACTGTGTGTGTGTGTGTGTGTGTGTGTGTGTGTGTGTGCATGTCCAAGATCTAAGGAGGAGAAGGGATTGCAGCATGGCCATTCCCTCAGGAGGATGATTTCTCACTTTCCTTCTCATGGCTCTGTCTCACACCCTAAGGCAAAAACCTTCCCCCCCCAAAAAAAAAGAAGAAAGAGGACAAAAATATTGCTACCTAGCATATTAAACTATTGCGAAGATTAAAAGCCAGTATATATAAAGCCCATAGAAAACTACATAATTAAATGTTCATTTATGTTAGTTATTAATATTATTTCAAGCAGTGATACAAAGAACATGTTACCTAAATCCCGATCTTTCTTTTAAGGCTTAATTTAGTTCTTACATCTGTCTTAAAGCCTCCCTGAGGGAAAGATCCATATAAATGATCCTCTGAATTCCCGTGGCCAGAATCAAGTCATTTGTTTCTCTGTGCCCACAGTTTCTCATTTTTACGAGTTGTTCTGTATTCAGTGAAATGCATATTTAAAGAATACATGCGGCAAGCCAGCTGGTGGCATGCTGGTTGGGGCAGCTAGATCCCACATGGCCAGTTGTGCTGTTTGAGTCTCAGACTGGCAGCTTAAGAAACACTCCAGGCTTATGTACAGGTGTGCCCAAAACTCCTGAAAGAAGAATGGAAGAAAAGGGGTTGTGGCATGACTACATCCCATGGAGGGTGATTTCTTGCTTCCTCCATCTCTCTGGCAAGCGCACATGCTCTGTGGCAAAGTTGGGAAAAAAAAGTAGTGTGTGAAACATCATGTGGGTAACGGCTAGCAGCATAGAGGAGGTGTAGTCTTACGGAACTAATGCAAGCCAAATATATAACTGCAATAGAAGTGGAATAATACCAGAAAAAATAGATTAACAAAGAGTTTGAAATTTCTGATAAGGAAAGGAGTATACAAGACTGAAAAAAAGCTTTGGAAAAAGAGTTATAATTGAAGATTGGTAGCACCTGAAGGTTGCAAATGGGAGGAAATGCATCCAGGAGGGAGTAGAACATGGCTTGACAGGCAGGAAAGGTTGAAATATGTAAGATCAGGGTCTGGCAGGTGGTGTGGTGGGTAAGAGTGCCGGACTCTCACATGGCCGAGTGCAGTTTGAGTCCTGGATCTGGTGGCTTACTTTCTCACTCTCCCTCCCTCTTTTCTCTTTCTCACTCTGTTCCTCTCTGGTCATATTTAAATAAATAAATAATGTTAAATCAGTCTAAGAAAGAAATATGTCAGATCAGAAAGTCTTCCAATCAGAATGGAGGGTACAAATATGACTAGAGAAGTGATGAAACATAGTCAGAAAATTAGAAGTAAAAACTGTGTGGACCAGAATCAAGTAAGTGTGTAGTTCTATAGTAGTTAGTAGTTACAAAAGATTTTGGAACTGTACTGGAAGTAGAGAGAGATTTGAATTAGAGAGAAGTTAGGACTAGGCACATGCGAACTTGTTGAAAAATCTTGGGAAGAGGTAAGGAGAGCCCCGAGTAGGCGCCATGTGCAGGTGCTCTCTGCAGACATTTCTGGGGGCCATGAGTTGGAGTGGGACACATGCCATGGAGTTAGACAGCTGTTAGAAAAGTAGAGTAGGTGCTACACATGCCTAGGTAGATGGACCTTTAAAGTACAGTACTTACTGAGAAAAGAGGAAACAGAATAACACAGGTTAAGGAAAATTATCCAAGGCTGGAGGAGGCTGGATCCCACTTGGTGAATCATGGCTCGATTCCTAGCCCTGGCTGCTTACTTGCCATGTGCACAGGTGGCAGGACCAGGCACTACTGGGGATTCTCTTCCCTCTGGCATAATAAAGGAAAAAACAAAAATTACCCAAAATTTGGGGATAAGGCAAAAAAATGACCACATGACCTTCATTGCCTTACTAGAGCAATGTTTTATAACTCCCTGGATCCATACTTTGTAACCCTTTTGGGACAACAGATGATCTACACCTGGGTAGGTCAGCAAGCTGTTTCTGGTTTGTAACAAAGTAAGGAGCGTGAGCCAGAATAGTAATGGACTGTGTCACTAAGCACAACTAAGCACATTGTTTAGTTGAGCTGGTGGAACTTTCGCCTTGAAGGAAATAGTACATGGTTTACATTCTTGCATAGACTTCTTATCTCCTCACTGATAGCCCCTTGAATTGCCCTGCCTTAGACAATCTTTTGGATCTGGGATATGGTGAATAGTTTTGAGTAGAGAAACCAAGGAAAGAGCAGAATCAAAAACTACTCCAGTTTTGTTGACCAGGAAAATGGCGAACAGGCCATTATGGAAGTGTCTTATGGAGCAAATGAATCAGAACATACAGTAGAAATATTAAACAGTAGAAATATTTTAGAATATATATTTTTTTGAGAGGTTTTTGCTATAGGGCATGTGCGCTCGCCAGAGAGAGACCAAGAGACAGAAAGTGAGAAATCACCCCCCCAGGGGGGATGACCATGCTGCAATCACTTCTCCTCCATTCTCCTCTCGGGATCTCGGGCACGCACGCACACACGCCCGGCCTGAGTTTTAAGCCACCGGGTCTGGGACACGAACCACAGTCGACTACATGGGAGTCCAGCGACATAGCCATTATGCTAACTGCCGGTCCAATAGAATATAACTTTTAATCTGAAAGAGTAATCAGAGAATACGAGTAAGATTGGGGGTAAAACTTTAGAGATCATAGGTGACACCACCATGGTTAAATTTAAGGGAAAAGATAGAATGTGTGAGAAACCCAGAAGCTAGGAACAGAACAGCATTCAGATTAGAACTTTCTTTATTCATGCAAATGGGTGCAGAGATGCTCATGCATAATTTCCAGCCCCATTTGTCAGTCATACAACTCTTTTACAGGGGCAGGTAAAGGAGGTTAGGGTGGCCAAAATTAGTCTTGTTGCTAGGCAGGGTTAGTAGGGGCACGCAGTTGAGGCCAGGAAACACATGTGTAACTGATGGTGGGTGTTGATTGGATAGCACCTCAACCGTTATCCTATTGTTGAAACAAGGCAGGAAATGACAGACCACAGGGGCATCTGAACCCAGGCAAACAAGGATAATGGAAATTTTTCAGAGAGAAGAAAGCCATGGACATAAAAGCAATACCTATGTTAGAAGCAGGGCATTTTCCCAGAAATCATTTGTGTGTTAGATTAATTTACCAAATTAGAGAAAGAGCCTAAGAGAGCTCTACTAAAACTACTGTCAGCCAGCTCCATGGCACAGCAGTAATGTGTTGCTCAAGAAAAACTGGATCCCACGTGGAAATCACAGTTTGAGTCCCTGGTCTGAAAACATGTCAAGTACATATGCAGGTACCCAAGACCTAGCCGACTGGAGAGTGGGAGAAAGAGATCATGGAGTGACTAATCCCTGTGGAGGGGCCTCATTTCTTTCCATCTCCCTCAACTGTCATGTATGCATACATACACTCTGTCATGAATAAAAGGGACAAAGGTCTAAAACCACTGTCATCCCAGAGTGTGCATGTCCAAGACTGTGCATCCTGCAGAGTGACATCAGAGGTTTCACATAGTGGGAGATAAACTTCACTAAAATAACCTAGCCATGTTATTAAACAAGTAAACATGTCCCAGAAAAGATCAGTAACTAGAGTTGCTACATTATTATCTAGTTTTCTACCAAAAAATTTCAAGCAAATAAACAAACATTGTGACTTGGTCACAGTCAATAGAAAAAGCTGTCAGATTCTGTATTTAGCAAAGACTTCAAAGAAGCTATTATAAGGACCAGCAGTTAGTGTATTCGCTATGTCGCTGAACTCCCATGTAGTCGACCACGGTTGGAGTCCCGGACCCAGCGGCTTAAACTCAGGCCGGGCACGTGTGCATGCATGCCCAAGATCCCAAGAGGAGAATGGAGAAGGGATTGCAGCGTGGCCATCCCCCCTAGGGGCTGATTTCTTGCTTTCTGTCTCTCTGTCTTTCTGTCTGGCGAGTGCACGTGCACTCTAGCAAAAACCTCCCCCCCAAAAAAAAGAAAATATAAGAGCTCTTGGGCCAGCAGGTGGCATGGTGGTTAGAGTGCTAGATTCCCACATGGGTAACCACAGTTTGAGCCCCAGACCTGGTGGCTTGAAAAATCACACTTGGCATGTATGTGTACATGTCCAAAATCCCAAGAAAAGAATGGAGTGCAGGGGATTGTGGCATAGCCATTCCTCTGGGGAGTGATTTCTCACTTCCTCTGTCTGTTTCTCTAGTGCATGTACTCAGCCTGTAGCAAATCTAAAAAGAAAAAAAAATCTCAAAATATGTAACGTAATCTTTCACTTCAAGAAAGTAGAAAAATAAGAACAAACTAAATTCAGAGCAAGAAGAAGAAAAAAAAGGATGACTATTATAGCAGAAATAAATGAAATAGAGAACAGAAAAAAAAAATCAATGAAACCAAAACCTTGTTTCAAAACAAAAAAAAAAAATTTACCAGAAAATGAAAACACTGAAATTAATAAATCAGAAATGAAAGAGGAAAGACATTACTGTTAACCTTACAAATGAAAGGATTCATCATTTCTATATAAGAAATACTATGGACTACTATATGCTGATAAACTCAGTAACTTAGAATAGAAAAAATCTTAAGACACAAATTACTAAAACTTAAGAAATTAAAAATAGGAACAAACCTATAAGTGAAGAGATTTAACTAATAATCAGAAAGCTGAGCTTACCACAGTAGTGCCTGCTGGATGCTGCTGCTGCTTGGCAGGTTGAGGCCATATGAGAGGCCTGGGTTCAATTCCTGGCCCGACCTAAAGCCCAGGTACACAGGATGCACTTGTAGTCATGGCTGCCAGAAAGGCTGAGGCAAGAGGATCACAACATAGTGGGACCTTGTCTTGAAAGAAAGAAGAAAGAAAAAAATCTGAAAGCTACTCATAAAGAAAAGCCCAGAACTAGATGGTTTCACTAGTGGATTATACCAGACATTTAAAGAAAATAATACCACTTCTTCACAAACTCTTCAAAAAAATAGAAGAGGAGGAAACACTTCCCAACTGATTTTATGAGACCAGCGTCACTCCGATACCAAGGAGGATTTATCCCATGAATGCAAGATTGTTTCAGTAAAATCAATCAATGTAATAAACCATGTTAATATAATAAAGGACAGAATACACATGATCACTTCAGTCAGTGCATAAAAAGCATTTGACAGAATCCAATATTCTTTTTTTTTTTTTTAAGAGGTTTTTGCCTTGAGGCGTGTGCACGCCAGGCATATGTGTGTGAGTGCCCAAGATCCTGGAAGGAAAATGGAAAAAAAGAACTGCAGCTTGGCTATCTGCCCCGGGGTAGGAGGTGATTTCTCACTTTCCCTCTCATTGTCACTGTGCCTTAACCCCCACACCACTTTGTTCTTAAGGATGAAAGACTGGAACCAGCAGATTAGGTATAATGGTTATGTTACTGGACTCCCACATGGCTGATTGAAGTTTGAGTCCTAGACCCAGTGGCTTGAAACTTACTTCGAGTGTGTGTGCACATATGGCCAAAATCCTGAGAGGAGAATGGAGGAGAAAGGATTGCAGTGTGGTCATCCCCCCTGGGGGCTGATTTTCCCCTTTCTGTCTCTGGCGAGCACATGCACCCTATAGCAAAAATCTCTCAAAAAAAAAAAAAAAAAGATGAAAGACTAAGATCAGGAACAAATCAAGGATGCCCACTCTTGCCACTTAGATTATATGGTGGTTCTAATTAACAAGAAAATGAAATAAAAGGCATTCAGAAACTATCTGTGTAACAAATAATGTGGTCTCTCACATCCTTTTCCTTCATTTTGCCATCTCATCAGAATGTTGGGCATGTACACACACGAGCCCAGCATATTTTTCAAGCTCCAAGGACCAGGGTTTGAATCTTATCAACCACTTGGGACCAGCTCCCAAAGCACAGCTCTTAGTCACTGCACTATAGGGGGCTGGCCTGGGAGACTTGATTTTTGTTTTGTTTTGTTTTGTTTTGTTTGAGAGATTTTTGCTTTAGGGCTCATATGCTTGCTGGAAAGATAAAAAGTGAGAAATCATCTATTAGGGGTATGGCCACACCACAATCCCTTCTCCATTCTCCTCATGGGATTTCGAGTATGCATGCACATGCACATGTACACGCACTTGCCGTGAGTTTCAAACCACTGGGTCTGGGACTTAAACTGCAATTGGCCACATGGGAGTCCAGTGCCTTGACCACTACACTACCTGCTGGCCCCCAGACTTGATTGTTTTAAAGATGATATACTATTAGATCACCAGGAAAGTCATGACTCATTTTTGCATAGGAAAACAGAAAAAAAACCTTTCTCAGCAATCTAATAGTTTACCAAGGGTCCCATAACAAAATACCACAGACTGGATGGCTTAAACAACAGCCCTTATTTTCTGATTTTCAGAGGCTAGTTTAAGATCAAGGTATTAGCAGACTTAATTTCATCTGAGGTCTCCCTCTATTACTTGCGAATGGCTGCTTTGTTGCTGTGTCTTCACATGGTCTTTCTCTGTTCTCTTGCTTCCTTGGTCTCTTCTTAGGAAGACACCAGTTAGATAGGATTAGAGTCCACCTAAACAGCCTTATTTTAACTTAGTCATCTTTTTAAAGGCTGCATCTCCAAATACAGTCACATAAGATAATGATTTAGAACTTCAACATAAGAATTTAAAGAGGGACCAGCAGTTGGCATAATGGCTATGTCGCTGGACTCCCATGTAGCCTACTGCGGTTCAAGTCCCAGACCCGGTGTCTTAAACTCACGCCAGGTGTGTGCATGTGCATGCCCAAGATCCTGAGAGGAGAATGGAGGAAAAGAGATTGCAGTGTGGCCATCCCCCCTGGGGGGTGATTTCTTGCTTTCTGTCTCTCTGTCTCTCTCTCTCTGGCGAGCACCCTATAAGAAAACCTCTCCAAAAAAAAAAAAAATGCAAGTATTATAAACTAAGAATTTTACATATTTATTAAATAAAATAATATAGAATTAAATTATTCTATCAATAATCATATACAAAATATGTGCACATGCATAAACATGTACAAAGAAAAATATTGACATACACAGGAAGAGAGTGAGCATTATATCTCTTAAATTAATGATATATATTCTTTGGGAAGCTGTGTGGCCTGATGGTTAGAGAGCTAGATCCCACATGGCCAACTGTGTGATTTGAATCTCTGGCCTGGGAACTTGAAAAGCATGCCAGGTACCTGTGTGTGTGTGTGTGTGTGCCCCAAACCCCATAAGGATAGAGAAATGAAGGAAAAGGGATTGGAACATGACCACACCCCCTGAGAAGTGCTTTCTCCTCCCCTTTTTTGTCTCCCTCTGTTGAGTGCACATGCCCTCTTATAAATTTAAAAAAATATATATATATGTGTGTGTGTGTGTGTGTGTGTGTGTGTACATACATATATGGCTGACTGCGGTTCGAGTCAGTCAGTTCGAGTATATACATATATGTATGGTATATATATATATATATTTTTTTTTTTTTTTAGAGATTTTTGCTATAGGGCGTGTGTACCCGCCAGAAAGATAGAAAGAGACAGAGAGATAGAAAGCAAGGAATCACTCCCCAGGGAGGATGGCCATGCTGCAGCCGCAGTCCCTTTTCCTTCATTCTCCTTTCGGGATCTTGGGCATGCACGCCCACGTGCCCAGTGTGAGTTTAAGCCACCAGGTCTGGGACTCGAACCACAGTTGACTACATGGGAATCCAGTGACATAGCCATTACGCTAACTGCTGGTCCCAATCCAAAGCCATTCATATATTAAACAGCTCTTAAATTTTAAGTTAAAGGGACCAGCAGATGGTATAATGGTTACATCACTAGACTCCCACATAATCAACCACAATTCAATTCCCAGACCCTGCAGCTTAAAACCATACTGGGCACGTGTGTGTGCGTGCCCAAGATCCCAAGAAGAGAATGGAGGAGAAGAGATTGCAATGTGGCCATCTCCTCTCAGGTGGGGTTTCTTGCTTTTGTCTCCCTGGCACATGCACGTGCCCTATAGCAAAAATCTCTCAAAAAATTTTTTTAAGTTAAATAAAAGTAAAATGGACAGAATAAATGAAAAGGCAATTTACAGAAAGCATTCCTAGAGAGCCAGCACATTTGCCAAGATATTAAGTTTATTAATAATTAAAGAAATACAAATTAAAGTAATAATGAGGTAACACCTTTTACCCATCAGACCTCCCAACATTATAAAATAAGTGACTCTCAGGTCCAGCAGGTGACATGGTGGTTGGAGTGTTGGACTTTCACATGGCCGGTTGTGGTTCAAGTCTTGGATCTGGAGGCTTGCTTTCTTACTTTGTCTCTCTCTTGTGAGTGCACATACCCTAGAGCAAATTTTAAAATAATAATAAATAAACTTAAATAAATAATTTTTTAAATTATTATTTATTTAATTTTATTTATTCATTCATTTATTTTAATTTGACCAGAGAGAGACACACACAGAGAGAGAGAGAAAGGGAGAAAGGAAGCCGCCAGGTCTGGGACTCGAACCGTGGTCAGCCAGGTGGGAGTGTCCAGCACCTTAACCACAACGCCACCTGCTGGTCCCCAGTAAATAATTTTTTAAGAAAAAGGTAAGTGAATCTCAAAAACATAATGCTGTGTTAAGTATGTGACAAATGCCATATACATAAATTAGGAATTCATGTATACAACAAATATGTTATAGAAAACAAACAATGAAAGGATACACATTAAACATTAGCTTTCTGGAGTGGTGGAGATGAAAGTAAATAGAAAAATAAAATTAGGAATAGTATTTATTGCTAGAGGATGTGGAGGAAAAGGGAGCCTCTAGCACACTGCTGATAGAAATATGAAGTGTTACAGACTTCCTGGAAAACAGCATGATAACATATGTTAGTGTTTTCTTAGAAACAGAAGGGAATGGCCAAATAAATCATCCATACTGTAAAATAGCAGGTCATTGGAAAAGTCATGACACATGTTTGCATAGAAAAATGGAGAAAGGTATGTCATGACTTTTCTGACAACCCAATATTATGCCCTTAAAGGAAAATTGAGCTATATTTGATGCCTTGAAGGGATTTCGTAAGTTATAAGTGAATGAAAGATATAGAAAAGTGGAGCCAAGTGTAATGCCATTCTAAGAAACAGCGACACCTCCAATTTTTTTTTTTTTTTGGAGAGGTTTTTGCTATAGGGTCCATGCACTCACCAGACAGACAGAGACAGACAGAGAGACAGAAAGCGAGAAATCACCCCCCAGGGGGGATGGCTATGCCACAGTCCATTCTCCTCCTTTCGGGATCTTGGGCATGCACGCACACACGCCCGGCATGAATTTTAAACCACTGGGTCTGGGATGCAAACCGTGGTCGACTACATGGGAGTCCAGCGACATAGCCATTAGGCTAACTGCTGGTCCCTGACACCTCCAATCTTTTAAGTGTGCGTGTATTTTGTGTATATGAGCACAGAGAAAATAAAATATACACAGATTAGTTTAGGGAACTAAACAAATGGAAATGGGAAGGACAGGAAAAGAAAAAGAAAAATTGCACAGAAAAAAAAATCATAAATCTATTATCACATTCACTTATGAATGTGAAATTTTATATATGTAGGGGTATATGTAGACAGAAATTAAATGATATATTTATTGTTTGTATGAAGTTTTAATTTCTCAGGTGGTTGGAATTCCAGTCCACAGATGATACATGTTGCTCATATGGTCTTGGTTGTTGCCTCCTCTGATAATTCTAAAATGCATCTAAAATCCTGGTACTGAGTTTGGTATATCTATGATTTGTATTATTTACAAAATTTTTGTGATTATACTTCTTTTTCTAGTTATTTCATTACCCACATAATTTTTGAGAAAATGATGAGGGCCAGCCTGGGCCATGGTGGTTAAGGCCATTGGATCCCACATGGCTGAATGTGCAGTGTGAGTCCTGGACCTGATGTCTTGAGAAGTTTGCAGGGTTGTGTGTGTGCAAGTGTGCCCAAAATCCCAAGGGGAGGGATAAAGAGAAGAGGGATCGCTGTGTGACCATTCCCCATGTGGAATCCTTTTTCACTTTCCCTCTTTCTCTCACTCTCTCTGGTGAATGCGTGGGCCCTATGGCAAAATTAGAAGGAAAAAAGCTTTTCAGTGAGTGGGCCTCAGTTTTATGTTATATGACTGAACTCTTGTTGGTAACTGTACCTTAGGAATTGGAGAGACTGATGTAGGAAAAAAAAAACAACAACCTCTTTTTGGTCCTTGAAAACGCATTTTTAAAAGAATTCTCTAATTTTATTTATTATTATTTTAATATGAGCAGAGAGAGTGTGAAAGTGAGAAAGCAAGCTACCACGTCTGGGACTCAAACCATGGTTGGCCATGTGGGAGTCCAGCACCTTAACCACCACACCACCTGCCAGTCCCTTAAAATGCATTTTGATAAATGAGATATGCTGAGAAAAATACAGAGGAAGAGAATCTTGTTCATAACTAGGCTTCTGAATTTTAGGGAGCTGAAGTCGTAAATACTAATTTAAAATGGACACTTTCAGGGCCAGCAGGTGGTGTGTGTGGCTAAGGGTGTTGGACTCCCACGTGGCCAACTGAGGTTCACGTCCCGGACCTGGTGGCTTGCCTTCTCACTTTCTCTCTCTTTTCTTTCTCTCACTCTGTCCCTCTCTGGTCAAATTAAAATCAAGAAATAAATAGAGTTAAATAAAGTAATTCTTAAAAAATATATACACACTGTCTTCTGAAAGGGCGTTAGTGCTAGTAAACTGTATTCGGCAAGTTTAGAGTCAGTACAGGCACAACATCATGTACTCTGTTTTATTTGTATTTCAGATGCCTTTGGTGCTTCATGAAGAATATTTCCAGATACATCACAGATATTAAGCCTTTGCCTCCCAACATAAAAGATAGACTGATTAAAATAATGAGCACGCAGGGACGTATAACAGATTCAAATATAAGTGAGGTAAGAGTATAACTGTAAAGCAAATATCATCTTTTATTGTTTACATATGGCTTCAGAATTTTGGAGCAATGATATAGGTAGGATTAGTAACCATCTGAAAATAGTAGGATTAGGGCCAGCAATAGCATGGTGGGTACATCGCTGGACTCCTACATGAATGACTGTGATCTGAGTCCTGGACCTGGCGACTTGAAACATGCTGGGCGCATGTGCATGTGTGCCCAAAATCTGGAGAGGAGAATGGAGGAGAAGGGATTGCAGCATGGCCATCCACCCGTGGGGGGTGCGATTCCTCACTTTCTGTCTGTCTGTCTCTTTGGCGACCAAATGTGCCAAATAGCAAAATTCTCTGAAAAATAGAATTAGTAATCACTTAACAATATAAAATATCAGGATTTTTTTCTGTAGATAATCAAAATGCCCATATGTAACCCTAAAAAATCTTCTCCCACCTTTGTCTCAGTTACTTCCCTTGTCTTCATGGTATCAGTACCTTAATCTCCAAGTTTTAAAAAAATGTTTACCTTATTGGTCAAGACTTATAAAAAGAAATATGTATTACCTTGTGATTCAGCCCACACTTACATGTAACAATTCTGTGTGTAGTAGACTTTGGTATTTTTTTATTCTATTTTGTCCTGTTTCAATTTTTTTTTTTTTTTGATGTTTATCACAGTCTACTGAATTGATTTCATAGTTTGGCAGTTAAAAATTGCTCTTCTAGGGACCATCAGTTGGCGTAATGGCTATGTCGCTGGACTCCCATGTAGTCAACCACGGTTTGAGTCCTAGATCCAGTGGCTTAAACTCACGCCGGGCACATATGCGTGTGTGCCCAAGATCCCGAGTGGAGAATGGAGGAGAAGGGATTGCGGCATGGCCATCCCCCCGGGGAGTGATTTCTTGCTTTCTGTCTCTCTGAATCTCTCATTCTTTCTGGGGAGTGCATGGGCCCTATAGACAAAAAAACAAACAAACAAACAAACAAAAACCTCTCCAAAAAAGAAAAAAAAAATTGCTCTTCTAAACACATTCCATTCTTCTGGTTTCTTCTCTCTTTGCTGCTAATTTATATTTACTTCCCTTCCCTACAGCTAAGCTAACCTTCCTCAGGACACCTGTGCCCTTTTTACTGGACTTTCTATAAAGCAGTTAATATAGCAAGGGCTTCCAACCCAAGTTAAATGTCCAGTTTTGCCACTCTTTCTAGCACAGAGCCTCAAGTCTCTGAACTGTGAAATGGGAGGTAAAAGTAACCACTTGCAGAGGTTTTATGAAGATTATTTCAGAATGGTTACTGTGGTTCTTGGAAAATCATATGAGCTTGAGACTGAGAACATAGCTGGCCAGAAGTAGTAATCTGGGTCCTCAGAACAAAAACCCATGGGGGGACCAGAAGTTAGCATAATGGCTATGTTGCTGGACTCCCAAGTAGTCGACCGTGGTTTGAGTCCCAGACTCGGTGGCTTAAACTCACTCCTGGCATGTGTGCATACGTGCCCAAGATCCCGAGAGGAGAATGGAGGAGAAGGGATTATAGTGTGGCCATCCTCCCTGGGAAGTGATTTCTTGCTTTCTGTCTCTCTGTCTCTCTCTGTCTCTCTCTGTCTTTCCAGCAAGCACACGTGCCCTATAGCAAAAACCTCTCCAAAAAAAAAAAAAGGAAAACCCATGGGCACTCAGGCTAATGGAGGAGAGGTGGCCTTGTGCTGAGAAACAGTTGTAAAAAAGGAGAGCTGGCTGTTCTTTCTTGATTGAAAGAGAAGCTTATACTTTTTACATTTACTAAATAATTTTCTTATCTTAACTTTGTAAAGGTCCAGTCATGTGAAAACTACCCTTTTATACTAATCTTCAGTGTGCTGAACTTAATTATAGAAATGTTAAAAGGTAATTACACAAATAGTAAACATGTGCCAAAGATTGAAATAACTCATTAATAAAAGGACCAGCACAGATGCAAAAATAGTAAAGTGTATTTGAGAAATCGATATTTATCTATACACACTCATATACACGTGGAAAAAACAAAGCTGGAATGAGCTTATTAAATACAAAGTTGGATAATGTCTTGTAGGACATTTAAACTAACTATTAAGGCTTTCTTTGCATCTCTGTAGAAAACAATGCATTTGTAGGACAGCAGTTAACACTAAGGTTAAGATGGCTTGATCCCACATGACTGACTGCCTGGTTCAAGTCCCAGATCTGGTGGCTTGAAAAACATGCCGAGTATGTGCACATGTATGCCATAAAAATCCCAAGAAGAGAGTGGAGGAGAAAGGATTGCCGTGAGGTCATCTTTCCTGAAAGGTAGTTTCTCATTTTTTCTCTCTGTCACTTCCTGGTGAGTGCACACGTCCTGTAGCAAACAGAAAGAGAGAGAGAGAGAGACAGAGAGAGAGAATTAAAGAAAGAAATGCATTTGCATGTTATCAGTTTTCTGTAATATTTCACTTTACAGGATCATAAAGTTGTAAGGATCTTTGCTTTAATTAATAGTAAGTAGGAGATCAAACAATGATATATTTTCTTTTTTCTTTTTTGCCATAGGGCACATGTGCTTGCCAGGAAGACAGAGACAGAAAGCAAGAAATCACCCCCAGGGGAATGGCCACACCACAGTCCCTTCTCCTCCATTCTCCTCTCGGACTCGTGGGCACGCACACACGCACTTGGCAGCCAGCATGAAGTAAAGCCCCCGGGTCCAGGACTCTAACTGCAGTTGACTATGTGGGAGTCCAGCGACGTAACCATTATGCCATCTGCTGGTCCCAACAATGGTACATTTTCTTAGATAGTCAATCAACCCTTACGTGGTATTATAGGTTGAATTATATCTCCCTCCAAAAAATGTACTGAAGTCCTAACCTCCAGTAAGTAGCTCTGAGTGTGACCTTTTGAAACAGGGTCAGTACAGATGTAATCAGTTATGCTGAGGTCATCCCAGAGAAGAGTGGGCCTCTGATCCAATGTGACTGGTGTCCTATAAGAAGATGGCTGTGGGAAGACACAGAAATACCAGAAAACACTGTAAGATGGAGGCAGAGAAACACCAAGGAGATCCCGGAACAGCTTCTCCCTGAGAGATCTGAGCAGGAGCTCATGCTGCAGACACCTTGATTTCAGATTCCTAGCCTCCACAATGTGGAGGATGAATCTCTGTTGTTGTAAGCCACCTAGTTAGTGATACTTTGCTATGGAAGCCCTAGCCAACTAATACGGGCAGGCTTCTCACATTGTCTGGCTTGATCCAATGGCATTGTAATCTTTTCCTACTGACTTATTTTCAGGTGTTTTTGTATAAGTTTTCTTAATAATAATAAAAATTAAGTATGAATTTATTTTTCATCCCTTAATAACAGAATGAAATAATTTCTAATTCAGCTTTTCAATATACGATGTAAGTTATTTTATCTGTGTGTGTGTGTTTTTTAAAGAGTAGGAATAGAAGTTATGAGAAATTAACATACTGGTTTAAAAAAATGAGTTATTTTGTTGGACGTCATGTTAATGTTTAAAAGTTGTAATGGGCAAGGAAAATAATTAGTCCATGAAAGTCAATATGTTACACAAAGGGTAAAGATATAAGTTTCTTTCTAAAAAAGAATAATAACACACATATAAAGCCTCATATAGGGACCAGCAAGTGGCGTGGTGGCTAAGGTGCTGGACACTCCCACATGGCCAACCACGGTTCAAATCCTGGACCTGGTGGCTTGCTTTCTCACTTTCTCTGTCTCTCTCTGATCAAATTAAATGAATGAATAAATAAAGTTAAATAAATAATTCTTTAAAAAAAACCCTCATATTATAAATAGATGCAAGAATTTTTTTATTGTTCCCAAAAAAGAATCACCCTCTTTGGGCCCTTTGGTTCTTTGGTTCTTAAGATCAATAATCCAGTTTGTTTTCTTTTAAAATAGTTGTGTTCTCTAGCTTTGGCCTGTGGGCATATAACTCCCCATGTACACAGGAGTTAAGGACGTGCAGTTCCCTAACTGGCCAAATCGGTGTACTGATTATCTCAACTGCAATCACCTGAGGGATTGTAGCTATAGAAAAGTCCTGTGCCCTTTTTCTACATAGGATAAGCCATAAAAATTCCTCTGGGAGGGGTATCTTTCCGTACCAGGGTGAAAAAAATAGTCTTTATAACCAGAACACGGTAATTGGACCTGCAATGAACTTGAATAAATAAACTTACTGAACCAGCCCTTATCTTCCACTAGCTTCACATTCCTTCATATATCTCCTGCTGACATCCCTGGAATTTACCGCCCTGGTCCACAGGTCCCTTTGTCCTGTCATTCCTTCACCAATTTATTGTTCTTTGTCTGAAAGTACAAACGCACCTCACTTTGGCACCTCGCTTTGAACTTCACACTCATAAAGACACCCATTATGTATTTGTACAACTAATAAATTTTGTATGCTTTTCTCTTGTTAATCTCCCTTCTGTTAATTTAGTTCCCAGGTGCTGCCTAAAATCCAGTTTAATATCTAAGAGAAATAAGGGTGATTATTGACCCCTTCAGTAGCTGTGAAGTGGAGGAGTAAAGGAGGCCAGACCCCAGTCTGTGTGAGCCCTTTCCAGCTGACCTACGGTGAAGAGGGCTAGTAAGGGGCTGGAGTGAAGGCAGAGGGCCCAAGCACCAGAAAGTGATAATCACTCCTCATTCTGACAAACACCTCCTTGGATAACAGTTTAACCTTCAGCCTCTTGTTTTTTTTAAGATTGTTAAATAGCATAGTACACAATTCCTTAAGTATTACTCAGATGTTGCCTTTTGTATTTTTGCTATTGGGTCATAGACATAGACAAATGTAAAAAAAAAAAATACGTCATGAATTTTCCAACATAATATTTGTGTTTCAAAACCTGACAGTACTAGTTCACAGTGTCCACGTTACTTCTGTTTTGACACCTGTCCGGGAGTGCCACCATCACCACTGTCCGCAGACCAGAGCTGCTGTTGCTTAGACTGGACACTGCACGGGCCTGTGGACAGAAGGAAGCTGTCCTGATGGCTCTCAGAGACTCGCCCTGTAACTTGACACTGAGGTCGCGCCTCAGTGCGTCTTCAGAGTTTCACCTGATGTGCCTTTGATGCTTTACTTTCTTTGTGTTAGCGTGCATTGAACATAGACATTTTAGAAGTATATCTACTTGGCTCCGTGGAGGGCCTTATTATGATGGTCCTGTTGATGTCCATAATGGCTCTGTGTGACTCAGAGGTGAGACATGACGTGACAGAAAACTGGTGGTTTTTCTCACTTCCCCATTATGTCCATTTCTTTCTATTGTTTTAGCTTACATTTCAGTGATTTAAATTTTTGTTTCATGTCAAATCCTAATTTTTTTTAGATAAAATTTGCCAGAGGGCATGTGTACTCACTGGAGACAGAGAGGAAAAGTGAGAAAGCACTCCCCAAGGGAGGTGTAATGCAGCAATCCCTTCTCCTGTTTCTCCTTTGGGGATTTTGGGCACACATGCACATATGCCCAATGTGTTTCTCAGGCTACTGGGTCCAGGACTTGAACTGCATAGCTGGCCATTGGGATCCAGATGCCTTAACCAGCATGCCACCAGCTGGCCCCAAACCCAGTTTTATCTGAATAAAAAAGGGTAAAGGGGATAAATGAAATAGAAAAACAAAAGCATGATTTTCCTTGGTGTTGTCCCTGGAAGCCTCATTCTTATAAGAGTCTTGCTTATTTACTCCTTTTTTTTT
The DNA here is from genome assembly GCF_000334495.1 of Tupaia belangeri chinensis. Classification (NCBI taxonomy): domain Eukaryota; kingdom Metazoa; phylum Chordata; class Mammalia; order Scandentia; family Tupaiidae; genus Tupaia; species Tupaia belangeri. Next base: position 464,641 of record NW_006205376.1, on the reverse strand, counting down.
TTGAGAGGTTTTTTACTATAGGACATGTGCATTTGCCAGAAAGACCGAAAGAAAGAGAAATCACCCCCTGGGAGAATGGCCACACTGCAATCTCTTCTCCATTCTCTTGGAATCTTGGGCACACACACACACATACAGCGTGAGTTTAAGCCACTGAGTCTGGGACTCAAACCACAGTTGACTACATGGGTGTCCATTAAGCTAACTGCGGGTCCTGAGAGTCCTGCTTATGAAATTATTTAAAAGCTAGTTATAACATCTGTTACAAAGTTACACATCTTTGGATGGCTTTTTTTGAAATATTTCCTAAGTGTTTACACAGGCTCTAAATGGAAAAGGCCTTTTTAAAAAGTTAGAAACGAAGAATAAAAAGATGGGTAGATTTTATTACATAAAAATATAAACTTCAGGGGCCTGATAGTGGTGCAGTGGTGAGATGTGAGGCAGACCCACATGGGAAGGTTACCAGTTCACATCCAAAGACTTCCCCGAGTTCACCAGGCACACATGTCCCATAATGTGGGGCTGGGTGAGATGGGAGGAGTGGTGGGGTGGACTGCAGTGTCCAGATCCTGTTGGGGGTGCTATCTCTCTTTTTCTGTATCTCAGGGAAGAAACAAGTAAAACACACAAAATTTAAAAACATACATTTCTTGGTGCCAGACAGTGGCACAGATAAGGCGTGGTGCTTTGTGAGGTGGACCTACTTGGCAAAGTTGCTGGTTTGTATTTGGAGACCTTCCTGAGAATGGCAGCCATACATGTGCCCATGATCCTGCCTGGCTGAGGCTGGAGAGTGGATCATGGCATCAGTGTGGGGGTGCTGTCTCTCTGTCTGTTTCTTTCTCTGTCACTCATGAAATGAAAGATAAACTTTTTGAAAAAGCCAGCAGGTGGTATGGTGGTTAAGGTGCTCAACTCCTACATAACAGGCCATGGTTCAAGTCCTAAACCTGGAGGCTTGCTTTCTCTCTCTCTCTCATCAAATTAAGATAAATAGATAGGGGCCAGCAGGTGGCATGGTGGTAAAGGGCACTGGACTCCCATATGGCCGACTGGTTCAAGTCCCAGACCTGGCGGCTTGCTTTCTCACTTTCTCTCTCTCTCTCTCTCTCTGTCTGTCTCTGTCTCTGGTCAAATTAAAATAAATAAATAAAGTTAGATAAAAGAATTCTTTTAAAAATATAAATAGATAAAATTAAATCTAAAAAATTATATATAATTAAAATTATATATATACACACATATGTGTGTATATATACACATATATACATACATATATACACATATATGTATATATGTATGTGTGTATATATGTATGTGTATATATATGTATGTGTATGGATGTATAGCTGGCCCCATGGCCTTGTGGCTAAGGGAGCTGGATCCCACATAACCAAACAGAATTTGAATCTTGGTCCTGGCAGTTTGAAAAACATACTGAACATCTTCTGTGTGAGTGTGCCCCAAATTCTAATGGGATGGAAAATGGAAGAAATGGATTGCAGCCTGACCACACCCCTTTAGGGGTGCTTTCTCTCTGACTCTCTGTCTCTGGCAAGCGCACATGCTCTCTGGAAAATAAATTAAAAAATAAAAATAAAAATCACCAATAACATATAAAAGGACAGTTTGCCCTTTTTTTGGGGGGAGGGGGGCAGCAAATGCTTAAAAATTAATACCCAGGATTGGCAATAGTATGGGGAAAACTGTCTTTTACTCCTGGTGGTTAGAGTGTAAATTGGTAAAATTCTTTTAGGATAGCTTGGCACTAACTCTCTAAAAATGTACTTATCATTGACTCAGTAATTTTACTTCTGGTATAAATCTCAGTAAAATAGTAGTCAGAAAGTTATACAAATATAGTCATCATGATATTCATAATAAAAATTGCTAACAGTTGTGTTCAGCATATATCCTAAGCAAATCACCTTAACCATTTTATTCATATTTTAATAATGAGGGTATTCAGGAGCCATGAGAAAATAGAAGTTAATCATGCATTCTGCTTCTAGTGAGAAAATAGAAGTTAATCATGCATTCTGCCTTTAGAGTTCCACTTCCTCCTCTTTTTTTTTTTTTTTAAGAGGTTTTTGCCTTGGGGTACATGCACTCACCAGAGAGACAGACAGAGACAAGGACAGTGAGAGGGAAGGTGAGAAATCACCCCTGAGGAGGGATAGCCACACCACAATTCCTTCTCTTCCCAGGATTTTGGGCACACATGCACCTAGCATGATTTTTAAACCACTGGATCTGAGACTTGAACCACGGTCGACCATGTGAGAGTCCAGTGACATGACTACTACACCATCTGCTGGCCCCTGGAGTACATGTTCTCTTTTTTTTTAGAATTATTTTATTTAACTTTATTATTTATTTATTATTTTTTAAATTTAACTTTATTTATTTCTTCATTTCTATTTGACCAGAGTAGGGAGGGGGGGAGAGAGAGAGAGAAAGTGAGAAAGCATGCTGCCAAGTCTGGGACTCGAACTGTGGTCAGCCATGTGGGAGTCCAGCGTCCTTAACCACCATGCCACCTACTGGCCTCTTATTTAACTTTATTTACTTATTCATTTATTTTAATTTGACTAGAGAGGGACGGGTTGTGTGTGTGTGAGAGAGAGAAAGTGAGAAAGCAAGTTGCCAAGTCCAGGACTCAAACCACTATCGGTTATGTGGGAGTTCCACGCCCTTAACTACCATGCCACCTGCTGGCCCCGTGGAGTACATGTTCTTAATCGCTGCCCTATATTGTCTTGTCTCCTAAATCAACTGAAATGTTCCATTTAAATGTTTGCCAGTGCAGGACACATTTAATAAGTTATGGTGTGTGGATAAAATGGAATTTTATAAAACTACAAAAAGTTGATGTTGTAAAAAGGGCTCATCTTATACAGCATATGAGCTGACCCCAATTTTCTTTTAAACTTATTTTTACTAAAAAAAAGAAAGTTAAAACTAATATAATATTTATGTCTGGGTATTGGTATTATGTGTAATTTTAGCTGTAGTGGTTAAAAGCATGCACTTTAGAAACAGGAGGACCTGGGTCCCAGTCTCGGTTCTGCTCCTTTCCTTTTCGGTTGCATTCTTTGTTTTGGTTACTCATGCTCTTGGTACCACAATTCTCTCATTTATAAAATGGCAACGAGTGATCTCTCAGGGTGTGTGTGAGAGAGAGAGAGGAGAGGGCAAGAATATCAAATGACATAATTAATGCATTTAACACCTACTACCCTTCCTGGTTAGCACCCAATAAATAGAAATACTATCATTTATTTTGTTGGGGTTTTTTTTTGTTTTTTTGTTTTTTTTGTTTTTGTTTTTTTCACTATAGGGCGTGTGCGCTCGCCAGACAGACAGAGAGAGACAGAGAGACAGAAAGTGAGAGATCACCCCCCAGGGGGGATGGTCATGCCGCAATCACTTCTCCTCCATTCTCCTCTCGGGATCTTGGGCATGCACGCACACGCGCCCGGCGTGGGAATACTATCACTTATTATCATTTTTCTATATTGTCTGAATGTTTTCTGATGATAATACATTGGACAAGCCATAGTGGCACAGGTAGTTGGGCACCACTGCACAATATTGGAGCCGTGTGGAAGGCCCGAGGTTCAGATCCCTGGTCAACCTGACCATGCTGGGCATTCATGGCTAGCTGGAATGATGTGGAGAGATTCATGGTGTGGCAAGGCCGTGTCAAGGGTACCGCTCCCTTTCTTCTGTGAAAGAAATAAGTAAATTTTATCATACTAATAACAATACATTGCTTTTATATTCAGAAAAATAAAGCCATTTATATCTTGGGGAAAAAAAGAAAAGAAAATGCCTCAGGAAGAGAACTCAATACTTAGAAATTGATCCGTTATTTGTTGACCTCAAGAAAACAATAATACTAGATTTGTTTGTACTAGTTTTCTTTTTAATTAATTAATTAATTAATTTTTAAATTTTATTTTAATTTGACCACCAATTGGCAGAATCAGAGAGAGAGAGGGAAAGTGAAAAAGCAAACTGCCCTGTCAGGGACTTGAACCATCGTTGGCCATGTGGGAGTCCAGCACACTTAACCATACCATCTGCTGACCCCTGTACTAGTTTTCAAAAATAATGACAAAGAATTTAAATCTACATAAACAACGTTAGTGCCCTATGACATCTGACCTGCTGGGCAGAGACACACAGAGCTGAGTCTGTAATGACAGTGGGGAACCATCAGAAGACACTCTGGCACTGCCGCCTTGATTAGGCTTTTGCAGTCTAGGGGGTCCTGCCAACATCTCGACAGTGCTCCATGTCCCAGTAAGGACTTTGGGGGTCCTGAAAACTGCTCTTACAGCCAGAGGTAAACTTGGTTCCTGGTTTATGTGTCTGTCTCCACATGGACATTTTTCTGTGTTCTTTGCTGTATTTTTCATCTTCCACTTGTCATGTATGACCATGAAAACATTAAGTGTGGAATATAAATTTATATAAATATATATATTATAGAAAAAGTTAATTTTTCAAAATCATGTATTTATTACAGATTTTACATCCTGATGTCCAAACTCTAGACCTACGAAGCTGTGATATTTCAGATAGTGCTCTCCTGCATTTGTGCAACTGCAAGAAACTGAAGAAATTAAATTTAAGTTTCTCAAAAGAAAACAGAATTTCCATAACTTCAGAAGGTACGTTCAGTAACAATAAACTGGGAGATTACTACTCACCATTAGGTATAATTTTGGAGCAAATAAGGGGAAAATATGTCCCAAAAAAGCACAAAGATGTCAAAGAGGTAGAAATTATATTTATCAAAAATATTCAGATTAAGAAAAATAATTCAAATTAGAATTTTTGCTTATAACCAGTGCTGAATGTTAAGAAATACATTGGTTGGGACTAGCACATGGCTGACCATGGTTTGAGTCCCAGACCTGGAGGCTTGAAACTCACACTGTGCATGTGTACGTGCATGCCCAAAATCCTGAGAGGAAAATGGAGGAGAAGGAATTGTGGGGCGGTCATCCTCCCTGGGGGGTGATTTCTTGCTTTGTCTCTCTCTCTCTCTCTCTTTCTCTCCAGTGAGCACCCTATAGCAAAAAATCTCTCTAGAAAGAAAAACAAATAAATACATTGATGGGACCAGCAGTTAGCATAATGGCTATGTCACTGGACTCCCATGTAGTCGACCACGGTTTGAGTCCCGGACCCAGTGGCTTAAACTCATGCCAGGTGTGTGTGCATGCGTGCCCAAGATCCCGAGAGGAGAATTGAGGAGAAGGGATTGCAGCGTAGCCATTCCCCCTGGGGATGATTTCTCACTTTCTGTCTCTCTGTCTATCTGGAGAGTGCACGCGCCCTATAGCAAAAACCTGTCCAAAATAAATAAATACATACATACATACATTGGTTAAGTCACTGTCTTGTATTTAAGCATCTTAAAATAAGCAAGGATTTACATCTCTGCATTTTAAATACTTTGCCTGGTATGGTAGAATAAGAAATGGCCAGTTAAGACGTTGTAAGGGTTTTTTTTGATATAATGTTACAGCAGAATTCATCATCATCAGGGTTAAATTAATTACCAGGCATTCTAGAATCAGTCTGTGCAGTGCACAGGTTTTTTTGCCTTTTGGGGGATTTTTTTGGTTTTGTTTTTGAGTTTGTCACAGGGTGTGTGCACTCGCCAGAGAAGGTTGAGGTGGAGGGTGAGAAAGCATCCTCCAAGGGGAATGGCCATGCTGCAGTCCCTTCTCCATTTTCCTCTTGGGATATTAGGCATGCACCCATTCCTGGCATGTTTTTCAAGCCTCTGGATCTGGGATTTCAGCCACGCAGGTGACCATGTGGGATCCAGGCACCTTAGTCACTCTGCCACTAGCTAGCCTGTGATGCATGTTTTTTTTTTTTTTCTTTTTTTTTTTAATAGTACAAACTCCATTTTCCAGTGTCACTACTATAGGAATCAGTGGATTTTTACCTTTCTTATGCAGTATAGATTTTTTTCTTCAGAAAGGATCTGTGCCTCCCCGCCCCCAGTTTCTCTGGCAGCCATTTCTATGAATAATCGAGAGTGAGAGGGAGAAAAGTTTATTTAGCTGTGTTCAAGCACAAGGAGTGGCCCACAACTAACAAACCCACAATAAACTAGAACGGAAATTTCCAGCAGGTTATTTACCATTACACTTCTCATTTATCCATTGTCACCTAAACTAATTTAGCCAGTTCAGTGTCACTCTTACCCTCAGGATTTTCCCAAAATCGTTCTGTGCATCTTTTCCTTTCACATGATGTTTATCACCCTGTTTCTGTTCTTAGGGCAACACTGAATCTGTTAACTCGGCCTTGTGACATACACAGATAGATTAACAATGTATTTCATTTAGGGACCAGCAGTTGGTGTAATGGCTATGCTGCTGGACTCCTATGTAGTCGACTGTGGTTTGAGTCCTGGACCTGGTGATTTAACCTCTCACTGGGCATGTGTGTGTGTGTGCCCAAGATCCTGAGAAGAGAAGGGATTGTGGCGTGGCCATCCCCCCTGGGAGATGATTTCTCGCTTTCTGTCTTTCTGGCGAGCGCATACTCCCTATAACAAAAACCTCTCCAGAAAAAAAACCATATTTCTTTTAAGTCTCTGTTTAACAAAACAATCTAAACATCTAGGAGGAACTATTATGGTAAACAAAACATTATCACAGTTTTCCCAATTTATCCTGTTACATGATGTCCCTTTAATAAACATTCTCATCTGAGATCCCCGTCCTAAATACATTTTTGTGACTGTGGTCTAAAGCAAGCAGCTTAAGTTTTCTCTTGTAAGCAATCAGGGTTATGACCTTATTTGTTATAATAGTTACAGATTACATTAGTTACAGAAGCTACAAGCACCAGTTAACCCTTACAGTATAATATAAAAAAGAGGGGAAAAAAAACATATTAAAAACAGGAATGGGGGCCAGCAGGTGACATGGTTGACCATGGTTCAAGTCCAAGACCCAGTGGTTTGAAAATCATATCAGGCATGTGTTCGTGTGTGCCCAAAATCCCTAGAGGAATATGAAGAAGGTGTTGTGGCGTGGCCATCCCAAACAGGGTTAAAAATTGTTTGACTTTTCCTGTTGTAAGTTGGCTGAACTTTGCAATCCTCTTGGCTAGCAAATTAGGATATTTATAATATTACAAATAAATATACATTTGGAAATTTTACATAAATAGTAATCCACTAATAAGACTTCTCCACCAAAAATATGTTTTTCAACTAACATACTTTTGAGAGCAAATGTGTGGGTTTTTTCTCCACAAAGCCATTGTTCAACTCTGCAGATAGCAGCTGAATATTCTCAGACGCCAGTCACAAGTCCCGGCCTCTGGCACTTCTGCCTGACCAGCTATAAATTGCGGTTCTCACAACCTCTTCAGGTTCAAAATTGGTAGCGTGATTTACAGAACTCAGGGAAAACAATTTACTTACATTTGCCAGTTTACTGTAAAAGATACTATAAACGATACAGAAGAATGGTTTATGGGATAAGTCCTGGACGGGTACCAAGCACGCAAGCTTCTGTCCCCGTTGAATTGAATTGCACCGCCCTTGTGGTGTGTGGATGCTTTCACCTTTCCAGAAGCTCCTCACATGTCCTTGAGCAAGAGTTTTTATAGAGCTAAGTCCCCACTCCACCACTACTTCCTAGAGATTGGTGAGTGAGGCTGAAAGTTCTCACCCTCTCATCATTATTCTTTCTGAAGACTGGCCCTATCCTGAGAATATGTAGTGGGCCCCACTTCGTTAGCATAAACTCGAGAACGATCAGAAATAGCTCATTATGAATAACAGGAGATTCCTCTATCAGGAAATGTCAAGGGTTCTTTTGAGCTCTGTGCCAGGACAAAGACCAACGTATTGCGTATTTTTGCACAGTATCTGTGCTGGACACTGAATATAAGTAAGCATTCTTTATTAAATTATGGAAAACAATCAAAATGACCTGCCAATTGTCAACCTGAAAGGAAGACTAAGATATAATAATTTAAATAAAAGTGGTTTATTTGTGCCAAGACTTTAGACAAACTACCTAGATGGACAAAATCTGGTTCCCTGGACATGTGGCCACAGAAGGGACAGCAGAGAAGGTGGTTTGTACAAGAAGGGCAGTAGAGAGGAGGTTACAGGTTGCATACCAATGGTGCCTGATCGTGGGGTGTGCGGGCCCAACACCAGCTCCGGATTCAGGTGAGATGTCCAGGCTCTTGTCCCACACTCACAAGGAATCAGAGACACGGACAAATGAAGGGGTAGCCAAGAGAGATTAGTAAGAAAGAAAGAGAAGGAGGGCCAGCAGATGACACGTGGTTCAAGTCCCGGTCCTGGCAGCTTGTTTACTCACTTTCCCTCTCTCTCTCTTTCTCTGTCCCTCTCTGGTCAAATTAAAATAAATAAATAAAGTTAAATAAAATAATTCTTAAAAAAAGTAAAAGGAAAGGAAAGAAAAAGAGAGGGAAGAACAGAACTCCCAAGCAAGGAGAAGTCCCAGAAATGGGTTGCAGAAAATGAGCTGGGATGAGAGGTTCTTTTGTTTTGTTTTGTTTTTAGAGAGAGTATAGGGTGTATGCACTTGCCAGAGAGACAGAGGGAGGTAGAGAGACAGAAAGCAAAAATCACTCCCCCATCACGATCCCTTCTCCACTCTCCTCTCAGGACTTTGGACATGCATACACACGTGCCCAGCATGAGTTTTAAACTGCCGAGTCTGGGACTTGAACCATGGTTGACTACATGAAAGTCCACTGATATAACCATGGCTGACTACAGAAATCCCACATAGCTGACTACAGTTTAAATTCTGGGAATGCTCCCAATGCTTGGAAAATATGCCAGGTACATGTGCCTGCATGCACAAAATCCTGACAGGGTGGAGAAGTGGAGGAGAACGGATTGCAGCATGACCACACCCCGCAGGAGAGTACTTTCTCCCTCTGTCTCTCTGGCAAGTGTGCGTGCCTTCTGGCAGTTAAGAAAGTAAAATAACACAGGCAACTGATCGACTATCTTTACATCATAAACTCAAGAATACTGGGAAGAAATTTGGGGGTCACATTGTAAAATCTACAGTCCTTTATAGCACCCCAGTTTCTTAATGTAAACCAAAACATATTTTTAAAGGGATAATTCCGAGAGGTGTGAGGTGTAACCACATTCTCAGGCATTTGCTTTCCTGAGGCCTTTAAAATTTAGACGAACCTTGTCCACAGATGGCTTTGGACTGCTTTTTCTATCACACCATGAATTTACCGTATTTTCTGTATTTTTCCCATGAAGGAATCTTTTTAACACTACTACAGTGTTTGTCCAGGACTGAAGTGTTCGGGATCCCTAAAGCACACCTTTATTTATGTAGGATAGTGTCATATGCTAGTCTCCAGTATGCTCAGGATGTTTCCAGTTTAATTAGACATAAAGACTTCTCTCTTGACACAAAATAAAATGTAAGATGGTGGGGGAGGACCAACAGGTGGCGTGGTGGTTGGGGCATTGAACTCTCACAAGGTCAACCACAGTTGGGGTCCTGGACCCAGTGGCTGGAAAATCGAGCCTGGCATATGTGTGTGCTTGCCCAGAATCCCAAGAGGAGAATGGAGCCGGGATTGTGGCGTGGCTATCACTTGTGGTGGTAGGGGGTGTGATTTCCTACTTTCCCTCTTACTGTCTCTCTCTTTTCTCTCCTCTGTGAATGCACATACCTTATGACAAAAAAAATTGGTCCAGACTAACAGGATCATGGTGGTAGAAAGGACATCTCTGTTTGAGAACAGAATCCAAGAGGGGCAGGGCGTCTATGCATAGGTATAGATGTGATTCCTAATGATAGGTGTCAAAACTGTTACTTAAGATATTTGGGAGACCTGTGTATGGCCTGATGGTTAAGAAAGCTAGATCCCGGGACCAGCAGTTAGTGTAATGGCTATGTCGCTGATGTAGCCGACCGTGGTTCAAGTCCTGGACCTGGTGACTTAAACTCACGCTGGGTGTGTGTGCATGTGTGCCCAAGATCCCGAGAGGAGCATGGAGGAGAAGGGCTTGTGGCATGGCCATCCTTCCTGGGGGTTGATTTCTCGCCTTCTATCTCTCTGTCTCTCTCTGTCTTTCTGGCAAGTTCACGCATCCTTATAGCAAAAACCTCTACTTTAAAAAAGAAAGAAAGAAAGAAAGAAAACCAGATCCCACATGGTGTATGGTGTGGCTCCAATTTGGGACCCAATGGCTTGGAAAACATGCCCAGCACGTGTGTAGTGCCCCAAATCCTGACAAAGTCGGAAAATGGAGGAGCAGGACTGTGGTGTGACCACACTTATGGAGGGGGTGCTTTTCCCCTCTCCCTCTCCCTGTCTCTCTCTGGCAAGTGCATGCACTCCTAGAAAAATTAAAAAGGAAAAAAATTGGAGCAATTTAACTTTTGATTTCCCTTTAGAGTTTACAAGAAATTTATTACTTTAAAACTTTTGTTTTGGGGCTGGCAGATGGCATGGTGGTTAAAGGCACTAGACCCCCACATGGCGGACCATGGTTCAAGTCCTGGACCTGGTGGCTTGCTTTCTCTCTTTTTCCTCTCTCTCTTTCTCTCTCTCTCTCTCTCACTGTCTGGTCAAATTAAAATAAATAAATAATAATAATAAATTATTAAAAAAAACCTTTTGTTTTAACCAAAAGGAGCACCATCAACTGTTTAATTACCTAATTTCATTCTGAATGACTTTGGCTGTTTCCTAAAAGCAAATCTACTTGTGAACAATAAAGACTTGTCATTTCTTGCAGCTATTTGGAAAAATCCATGGCAGGCTGTGTAGCAAATTCCTGAAACACTCCAAATGAGTTCTGAATAATGACATCACTGGAAAATAAGCATATTCTTGCAGGTGGACTACTTTGAAAAAGATTAACGTACAGTTCATGATTGCTCAAGTGGAAATCAGTCATATGGTATCTATTACGTATATGTGTACACACACACACACACGTGAATAGCTCGTTGATACATAACTCTGTTTTCCCAGGAATAAAAGCTGTGGCTTCATCTTGTCCAAACCTACATGAAGCTTCTTTGAAAAGATGCTGCCACGTCACTGATGAAGGAGTCCTTGCCCTCGCTCGCAATTGCCAGCTGCTCAAGATCATCGATTTGGGCGGCTGCTCGAGTATCACTGATGTGTCTTTGCATGCGTTAGGAGAAAGCTGCCCATTTTTGCAGTGCGTTGACTTTTCAGCTACTCAGGTAAATAAAATACAGCCTTGAGACAGAGTAGACTGTGTGCCTAGTGCATTTCATAACTAATGGGAAGAACATAATTCTTGTTGTTGAAATTTACTTATTTATTTATTTTGCTGCTATGGTGACTTTTTTTTTATTTGTAATATTTTTTATTTATTAATTTTAATTATTATTTATACAGTTAATCGCTATACATCATTTAGATTGTAAAGAGACTTTGCCCAGTGTGACACACACCTCAGTCCAGCCCAGCTGCGAACATACACACATCCTCATCAACAAATAATAAACCATATCTGCATCCCACAAATGCCTTACCTCTCCAGTTGTCGAAATTATTGATCACTTCTTGCTTTCAGTAGTTAAATAAATGCAATATAGGTTGGCATATTTCCCTCGATTATTTGAAGTATGTCTGGTTAAATCACATGTTTGCTGAATGGGAGGCAATAAAACTGTATCTAAATGATAAATACATTTTAGAACATTCTACTTCCATCATTTTCATTTATGGGCTATGTTTCGTCTTCCCTTTGCTTAGGTATCTGACAATGGTGTGGTTGCTCTCGTTAGTGGACCTTGTGCCAAGAAACTAGAGGTAAGTTACAAATATCTATAAAGATGATGGTAATTACATTTTTATATTGTTCTCAGAAATTATTTTTAAACATCGATTAGACAACCAGTGCCTTATCAATTAGGCATTTCATGTTTTTTTTCCCCTCCACCTCTTTATTCCCAAAGTACAGAAAAACTAGTAAAGTTAAGAGATAAAATAAATGTGCTTTAAAATAGACCCATTTTACTTCCAATGAAAGTTGTTCCTTTATTTCTAGAAGTTTTAGATTCTAACAAATTCAAAAGGTCTTTTTTTTTTTTTTTAACATTTATTTATTTATTTACCTCTTTATTTGTTGTGATTTTCAAGCCACCAGGTTCAGGGTCGACCATGTGGAAATTCAGCACCCTTAACCACCATGCTACCTGCTGGGCCCTGAATATAGTCATAATATGAATAAAGACTTGTGAGCATTTATCAGTGTGAAGTTATAATCTTTGGAGTTCCATGTCTGACTGATATTTTTAACAGGACTACTAATTCTCTCACCATATTATTTTTCTTGATAGTTACATGGTACAACCATTTAAAAAGATCTTAAATTTAGTGTTCAATTCTTGGGATCATTTAATTGTTAAAAGAAAAAATCTGAGGCAAATGAAATTTTTTAAATAATTTATTTAATTTTATTTATTATTTTATTTTAAATTTGCTATAGGACACATATGCTCACCAGAGAGAGAAAAGTGAGAAAGCAAGCCACCAGATTCAGGACTCAGACTATGGTTGGCCTTGTGAGAACCCAGAGCCTTAACCACCACACCACCTGCTGGCCCTCGCACAATAAAATTTTAAAGAGATTACTTGAGTAAGAAGCAATTCATGAATTGGAGGAACACCAGACTAAAAGAAGTTTAGCATTCTGATGACAAAATTTCAGAGTATAATATTTACTGGGAAAATGCCCAAGGAAAAAATTAGTTTTTGGTTTGCAATTACAAAATTGCCTTATGCTTTAGGTACCTTGTTGGTAATGTCTAGCCATGTAATCATATGTTAGTTGCATGTTTCTCATTGGCTGGGGTTAGACTTTAATTTTGTCTAGCACAAGCATTTATCAAAAATGACCCAGATTGGGGCCCGCAAATGGCATGATTGTTAAGGGCACTGGACTCCCACGTGGCTGACTGTAGTTCGAGTCCTGGACCTGGCAGCTTCCTTTCTCACTTTCCCTCTCTCTCAAGTTCTGTCCCTCTCTGGTCAAATTAAAATAAATAAATAAATAAATAAATATAGTTCAATAAAATAATTCCTTTAAAAAAAATGTTTTAAAAATGACCTGGATTGGGACCAGCAGGTGGCATAGTGGCTAAGGCGCTGGACACTCCCACATAGCCGACCACGGTTTGAGTCCCAGACCTGGTGGCTTGCTTTCTCACTTTCTCTCTCTCTCTCTGTTTCTCTCTGGTCAAATTAAAATAAATGAATAAATAAATAAAATTAAATAAATATTTTAAAAAAAGAAATGACCCGGATTAAGTTGACCTAAGCTAAGTATCACTATGTTTGCAACTTTAGTAAGTTTAAGGCTGGTTTTTGTTTTTGTTTTTAAGAATTATGGGACAAGCAGTTAGCGTAATGGCTATGTCACTGGAATCCCATGTAGTCGACCTCGGTTCAAGTCTCGGACCCGGTGGCTTAAAAATCATGCCAGGCATGTGTGCGTGCGTGCCCAAGATCCCGAGAGGAGAATGGAAGAGAAGGGATTTTGGCATGGCCATCCCTCCTGGAGGGTGATTTCTCACTTTCTCTCTCTCTTTCTCTTTCTGTCTGGTGAGCGCACATGCCCTATGGCAAAAACCTCTCAAAAATTATTTATTTAATTTTATTTATCATTGTTATTTTTTAATTTGACCAGAAAGAAAGGGAAAGTAAAAAAGCAAGCTGCCAAATTCGGGACTTGAACTGGGGTTAACATGTAGGAGTTCAGCACCTTATCCTCCATACCACCTACCAGCCCCCATTAAGGCTGTTTTAAAAGCCTTTGATTTTGTTGGCTCAGAGAATTCTTCAGGCCCACTTTCCATTTTTAAAAATTTGCATTAGCATACCTATCTATAACCTGTTTTGTGTGTGTGTATGTGTGTTTAAGAGATTTTTGCTGTAGTTACCCTACATGTACTCTCCAGAGAGACAGAGAGAGAGAAAGTAAGAAATAATCCCCCAGGAGGGATGGCCACACCATAATCCCTTCTCCATTCTCTTCTCAAGATTTGGAGCATGCATATACACTATACACATGGTGTGAGGTTTTAAGCCACCAGGTCCAGGACTCAAACCATGGTTGACTACGTGGGAGTACAGCAATGTAACCATTATGTCATCAGCTGGTCGCTATAACCTGCTTTTGACATAATAAACCTTTGGGGTTGGTTGAGTTGTCCATTAGTTAAGTGCTATGCAGAGGAAGACAGATCCCACATGGCTGATCCCATGCGAATCTCCCAGCTGCCAAAACACAGTAGGCTCAGGATCCTGGCAGGATGGAGAATTGGAGGAAGAGGAATTGTGATGTGATTAGGCCCTGTTGAAAATTGTTGGGACCAGCAGTTGCGTAATGGCTATGTCATCAGACTCCCATGTAGTCAACCGTGGTTCGAGTCCCGGACCCAGTGGCTTAAACTCACGCACGCTGGGCACGTGTGCATGTGTGCCCAAGATCCCGAGAGGAGAATGGAGGAGAAGTTGCAGCGTGACCATCCCCCCTGGGGGGGGTGATTTCTCACTTTCTGTCTCTCTGTCTCTCTCTCTCTGGTGAGCGCATGCACCCTATAGCAAAAACCTCTCCAAAAAAAAAAATCGTTTTCTCTCTCTCTCTCCACACACACACACACACACACACACACACACACACACACACACACAAACACACACACCCTCTGACATAAAAAAAATTTTTTTAATTAAAAAAAAAGAACAAGGGAACCAGCAGTTAGCGTAATGGCTATGTCGCTGGACTCCCACGTAGTCGACCGCGGTTCGTGTCCTGGACCCGGTGGCTTAAAACTCACGCCAGGCGCATGTGCGTGCGTGCCCAAGATCCCAAGAGGAGAAAGGAGGAGAAGGAATTGCGGCGTGACCATCCCCTCTGGGGGGTGATTTCTCGCTTTCTGTCTCTCTGTCTGTCTGACGAGCGCACGCGCCCTATAGCAAAAACCTCTCCAAAAAAAAAAAAAAAGAAAAAGAAAAAGAATAAACCTGGGCTCGCTCAGGGCCGGGGCGTTCTCCATCAGAGATGTCCGGTCCGCCCCAGCCCTGCTTTAAAAAAAAAAAAAAAAGAACAAAAAGAAATTTAAAAAAGAAGTCTTTTCTCCTAGAATTTTTGTCTTTTCCTTTCCAAGTTGAGTGATTTGGGGTGTGTGTGTGTGTGTGTGTGTGTGTGTGTCTTTTGTCAGTTTTGTTTTTGTTTCATATTTACTCTCATGCTTTTTAACAGTAAGCCACATCAAGTCCATAGAAGTAAGCAGTCTGTTGTTAAGTTATAAATGTTAGTAGTAAAACCTATTGTAATAAAATGACAGGGCCATGTTTTTGCCAAAATACTTCTTGAATCATTGCTTGAATTATTACTTTTTTGTGTTATTTGTACATTTGAGTCTTACTTGTCTGGTTAACATATAGTTATTTCTTTTTAAAATTTTTTGAGAGATTTTTGCTGTAGGACATGTGCTCGCCAGAGAGACAAAGAAATGGGAAATGAGAAATCACCCCCTCCCCCAGGGGAATGGCCACACCACAATCCCTTTTCCTCCATTCTCCTCTCAGGATTTTGGGCACACATGCATGCACGCCCAGTGTGAGTTTTAAGCTGCTGGGTCCAGAACTTGAACCACCATTGACTGTGATAGTCCAATGATACAACCTTTACACCATCTCCTGGTCCCTCTGTTATAATTTTTTTTATTTTTTAATTAAAAAAAGTAATTACCATATTATTCTTGTATTAAGTTCCTAAATTCTAAATTGTACCCTAAACACAAGGGTGAGGGCAATAATTTTTACTAATTTTTTTTCTTTTTGGAGAGATGTTTGCTATAGGGCACTCACCAGAGAGACAGAGAGAGACAGAGAAACAGAAAGTGAGGAAATCACCCCTCCCAGAGGGGATGGCCACGCCACAATCCCTTCCTCTCTATTCTCCTCTTGGGATTTTGGGCACATATGCACATGCAACTGGCGTGAGTTTTAAACTGCCAGGTCCCGAACTTGAAGCCCAGTCTACTATGTGGGAATCCAGTGATGTAACCATTTGCCCCATCTGCTGGTCCTGAATTTAATTCCTTCTTAAACAAAGTGAATATGCTTTAACCTTTGGATTTTTATTATCACAATTTCTGATCCAAATTGAAATAAAGACTTCTAAATAATTTTTTACTGGCTATATTCTTGTAGGTAACAAAGGTATTTCTACCTTTTAATCACATGGTGATCTATGTAGCAGCTTTCTATCTATTTATTTATTTTTAGGTTTTCGCTATAGAGTGCATACACTTGCCAGAGAGACAATCACCCCCTTGGTGAGGGGGACGCCCATGCCACAATCCCTTCTCCTCCATTCTCCTCTTGGGATTTTAGGTACACACGCACATGTGCTCAGCGTGATTTTCAGGCTGCCAGGTCCAGGACTCACACTACTGTTGGTCATGTGGGGTTTAACCACCATGCCACCTGCTGGCCCCAGTCTGTTGCTATTTTAATATGTTCTTTTTAATTTGTCCTATTCTGAAAAATTAAGTTGTCTGTGTTTTTAAATTATTTATAACTTGAAAATAACTTTTATTGGGACCCGGTGGCTTAAACTCATGCCGGTGCATGCATGCCCAAGATCCCGAGAGGAGAATAGAGGAGAAGGGATTGTGGTGTGGCCATCCCCCCGGGGGGTGATTTCTCACTTTCTGTCTCTCTGTCTCTCTCTGTCTGGTGAGCGCACGCACCCTATAGCAAAACCTCT
>NW_006205376.1:429436-442780 GCF_000334495.1 Tupaia belangeri chinensis | reverse complement strand
CCAAGATCCCAAGAGGAGAAAGGAGGAGAAGGAATTGCGGCGTGACCATCCCCTCTGGGGGGTGATTTCTCGCTTTCTGTCTCTCTGTCTGTCTGACGAGCGCACGCGCCCTATAGCAAAAACCTCTCCAAAAAAAAAAAAAAAGAAAAAGAAAAAGAATAAACCTGGGAACGCTCAGGGCCGGGGCGTTCTCCATCAGAGATGTCTGGTCCGCCCCAGCCCTGCTTTAAAAAAAAAAAAAAAAGAACAAAAAGAAATTTAAAAAAGAAGTCTTTTCTCCTAGAATTTTTGTCTTTTCCTTTCCAAGTTGAGTGATTTGGGGTGTGTGTGTGTGTGTGTGTGTGTGTGTGTCTTTTGTCAGTTTTGTTTTTGTTTCATATTTACTCTCATGCTTTTTAACAGTAAGCCACATCAAGTCCATAGAAGTAAGCAGTCTGTTGTTAAGTTATAAATGTTAGTAGTAAAACCTATTGTAATAAAATGACAGGGCCATGTTTTTGCCAAAATACTTCTTGAATCATTGCTTGAATTATTACTTTTTTGTGTTATTTGTACATTTGAGTCTTACTTGTCTGGTTAACATATAGTTATTTCTTTTTAAAATTTTTTGAGAGATTTTTGCTGTAGGACATGTGCTCGCCAGAGAGACAAAGAAATGGGAAATGAGAAATCACCCCCTCCCCCAGGGGAATGGCCACACCACAATCCCTTTTCCTCCATTCTCCTCTCAGGATTTTGGGCACACATGCATGCACGCCCAGTGTGAGTTTTAAGCTGCTGGGTCCAGAACTTGAACCACCATTGACTGTGATAGTCCAATGATACAACCTTTACACCATCTCCTGGTCCCTCTGTTATAATTTTTTTTATTTTTTAATTAAAAAAAGTAATTACCATATTATTCTTGTATTAAGTTCCTAAATTCTAAATTGTACCCTAAACACAAGGGTGAGGGCAATAATTTTTACTAATTTTTTTTCTTTTTGGAGAGATGTTTGCTATAGGGCACTCACCAGAGAGACAGAGAGAGACAGAGAAACAGAAAGTGAGGAAATCACCCCTCCCAGAGGGGATGGCCACGCCACAATCCCTTCCTCTCTATTCTCCTCTTGGGATTTTGGGCACATATGCACATGCAACTGGCGTGAGTTTTAAACTGCCAGGTCCCGAACTTGAAGCCCAGTCTACTATGTGGGAATCCAGTGATGTAACCATTTGCCCCATCTGCTGGTCCTGAATTTAATTCCTTCTTAAACAAAGTGAATATGCTTTAACCTTTGGATTTTTATTATCACAATTTCTGATCCAAATTGAAATAAAGACTTCTAAATAATTTTTTACTGGCTATATTCTTGTAGGTAACAAAGGTATTTCTACCTTTTAATCACATGGTGATCTATGTAGCAGCTTTCTATCTATTTATTTATTTTTAGGTTTTCGCTATAGAGTGCATACACTTGCCAGAGAGACAATCACCCCCTTGGTGAGGGGGACGCCCATGCCACAATCCCTTCTCCTCCATTCTCCTCTTGGGATTTTAGGTACACACGCACATGTGCTCAGCGTGATTTTCAGGCTGCCAGGTCCAGGACTCACACTACTGTTGGTCATGTGGGGTTTAACCACCATGCCACCTGCTGGCCCCAGTCTGTTGCTATTTTAATATGTTCTTTTTAATTTGTCCTATTCTGAAAAATTAAGTTGTCTGTGTTTTTAAATTATTTATAACTTGAAAATAACTTTTATTGGGACCCGGTGGCTTAAACTCATGCCGGTGCATGCATGCCCAAGATCCCGAGAGGAGAATAGAGGAGAAGGGATTGTGGTGTGGCCATCCCCCCGGGGGGTGATTTCTCACTTTCTGTCTCTCTGTCTCTCTCTGTCTGGTGAGCGCACGCACCCTATAGCAAAACCTCTCAAAAAAAAAAAAAAAAAAGATCTAGGGACCTCTTCCATTGACAGATACATCGTACAAACTTATATTACATCATTGATTGAATATCATAATTGTTTCTGAAATTTCTGTTGATATGAGTTCCCCGGGGGCAGGTACCTCATTGTTTATCATTTAGTTCATTATTTTATTTTTGGCTTTTACTGAACTTCAGACACACAATAGTATTTCATTAAATGTTATCACATTCATCATTTTACATTACAATTATGTCATAAGCTTCTATAACCTTCATAATTAAAATTTTAATTTGATGTACTAAATTTCATTTATTCATAAATTTTATTAAACATCTGCTGTTCTGGGACCAGCAGTTGGTGTAATGGCTATGTCGTTGGACTCCCCTGTAGTCGACTGCAGTTTGAGTCCTGGACCCAGTGGCTTAAAACTCATGCCAGGCAAGTGTGCGTGCATGCCCAAGATCCTGAGAGGAGAATGGAGGAGAAGGGATTGTGGCGTGGCCACCCCCCCTGGGGGGGGGGATTTCTCTCTTTCTGTCTCTCTGTCTCTCTCTGTCTTTCTAGTAAGCTCATGTGCCCGATAACAAAAATCTCTCAAAAAAAAAAACTGCTGTTCTGGGTACTGGCATATCAGAGAATGAGATCTGCCCATTTGATGTAACACACTTTCCTTTAATCATTTTTTTTTGTAATCAATATTATTTTTAGTTTTTACAAATAATCATATGTTGGGGCATACCACTTTTTTCATTTGGGAATAAAAATGGAACAAATTAATCCATAGGCATAAATATTTTTTAACAGTTCTAAATTCATATTACCAACTTGTTTTCTGTAAAGGTTATTCTGTGAATTCACAAGTCACCAGAATCATGTATTTTCTTTTCTTAATGCCTTGATTTCACATCTTTTAAATAGTTCCCGAGTTAAGCACTATTGCTTCCGTCTGTCGTTCCCATGTTGTATTTCTCTGCCTTTGCCAATTTATAACACAAGCTGCTTTGTGCCTCCATTTTTAGTGAGTGTTTAATAGACTCAGGCTTAATACACCCTTATTTGTAAGATGTAATTGATTATAATTTGTGGGTTTTTCCCCCACGTTTTGTTTATTATAAAGAATGCTGTTTACATGGGTATACAAGAATCTGTTCAGTTACCAAATTTCCATTCTTTTGGGTATGTGTAATACCTAGAAGTGAAAGTGCTGGGCATATGGTAGTTATGTTTACTTTTATGACGAACTACCACACAGTTTTTACAGAGGCTGTACCATTTTACATCCCCACCAGCAGTGCAAAAGGATTATAGTTAAAACATCTAGTAAGGATATCTAATAATTCCAATATATGGAAAAGTATAAGAAGTAACATACCAGGGACCTGTGGACCAACCATTTAAATTTTGACATTTTCTATATCTACATCAGTTCTTTTTCTAAAATAATGTAAAATTATAGCTAATGCCCTTCCCATTTATTCTGCCTTTCTTCCTTTAGAGGTTACCACTACCCTAATTATGTCTCTCCTTGAATATTTGTATACTTTTCTGTGTATGTATAAATCTATAAGCAAGACATAGCATTGCTTTATGTGTTTTAAAGTTTTATGTAATAGTTTTATAATGCTTTTTTATTTTACAATTTGCTTTTTTTTTCTTTTAAATTTTCTATAGGGTTTGTGCACTTACTGGAAAGAGACACAGAGAGAGAGACAGAGAAGAAAAGTGGCCAAGGGGAATGGCCACACCACAGTCCCTTCTCCTCCATTCTCCTCTAGGATTCTGGGTACCTATATACACGCTCCTAGCATGTTCCTCTAGCCCCTGGGTCTGGGACTCAAACACTGCAGTTGGCCATTGGGCTCCAGCTGCCCTAACCACCGTGCCACTTGGCTGGTACATGAGATTAGCTTTTTATTTTGGTTTTCTAATTATTTATTTAACTTCTATTTATGTATTTGTTTGTTCATTTATTTTTATTTTTTTAAATTTAACTGGAATGGGACAGAGAGAGACAGAGAGCGAGAAAGCAAGCCACCAGGTCTGAGACTCGAACCATGGTCAGCCATGCGGGAGTCTAGTGCCTCTAATCACCAAGCCATCTGCCACCCCTGCTTTTCTATTCAAAATTGTACATTTTAAAAGCTTTATTGAGATATAATTTACATTCAAGGAAATTCATATTTTCAGTGTACAGTTTGGAAAATTTTAGTAATTATTGTATAGTCATGCCATCCCCACAATAAAGAACATTTCTATCACCCTAGAAAGTTTTCTCCTATACCTTTGTAGTTGATCTCCTGCTGTGACCCTCTCTCAGGTAACCACTGACTCACTTTGTCATTATAGTTTTGCCTTTTTAACAATTTTATATAAATGGAATTATAGAATATAGTATTTTGTTTTTTACTTCTTTTATTTTAGTTCTTTCACTTAACATAATGTTTTTGAGATTCATCCATATTGTTGCAGGTGTTGATGTTTCATTCTTTTTCTTGCTGAATGGTATTCCATAGTAAAGCTATGCCAGAATTTGTTTATACTTTTAACCATTTGATGGACACTTAGGTTGTTCTGATTTTTAACTCTTAGGTATCCCATTGTGGAATGTTATATATAGGTCTTTTTTGTAGGTGTATATTTTCATTTTTCATGGGTAAATACATAGAAGTAAAGTTGTGTAGCTTTATAAGATACTACTATACTGTTTTCCAAAGGATCTGAACTTTGTCTTTGACATTTACGTCTATTAAATATAAGTAGCTAATTTTCATTTTAACTGTTTTATCTTATTCCAATATATTAATAAATTATTTTTCTTTTACCTATTCTCCACC
This sequence comes from Tupaia belangeri chinensis, assembly GCF_000334495.1. Classification (NCBI taxonomy): domain Eukaryota; kingdom Metazoa; phylum Chordata; class Mammalia; order Scandentia; family Tupaiidae; genus Tupaia; species Tupaia belangeri. Next base: position 438,032 of record NW_006205376.1, on the reverse strand, counting down.
ACTCTACTATTGCAAGTAATATTTTTTTTTAGAGGTTTTTGCTATAGGGCACATGTGCTTGCCAGAAAGACAGAGAGACAGAGAGGCAGAAACTGAGAAATCACTGCCCGGGAGGATGGCCACGCCACAATCCTTTCCCCTCCATTCTCCTCTTGTGATCTTGGACACACATGCACATGCGCCCAGCGTGAGTTTAAGCTACCGGGTCCAGAACTAGAACCGCGGTCGACTACATGGGAGTTCAGTGACATAGCCATTACGCCAACCGCTGGTCCCGCAAGTATTATTTCAGTGGGCATGTTTATAAATTGTTTCCTTGTGCACATGTTAAAGAGTTTCTTTGCAGAGAGCATCTACAATTATAAATGCTATGCTCTAGGTTATACTTGCTTCAGCTTTGGTAGACATTACCAAATTGGTTTATTGGGTTGTCAGGAAAATCATGACACATCTTTGCATAGAAAATCATAGAAAAATTCAACATGGTTTTCTTGACAACCTAATATAAAATGATTGGGTATTTTACTTTTTATTTATTTGTTTTTGTTTGTTTTTAGCTTTTTGTTATTGGGCATGTGTACTTCTTGGAGAAAGACTGAGAGAGGGAAAGTGAGAAATCACCCCCTGGGAGATGGCCATGCCACAGTTCCTTCTTCTGCAGTCTCCTCAGGATTTCTGGCATGCATGTACACGTGCCTGGCATGTTTCTCAAGCCCCTGGGTCCAGAACTTGAACTGCAGAGTTTGCCATGTGGGATTCAGCACCTTAACCATTGTGCCACCTGGTTGGCCCAGGGGATTTAACTTTAAAGCTGCTTCACCTTCCCAATTATTTTGACTCATGTTGGTCCTTTCTGTATAGTTTTTCTTGCAGTAGATATTTGGTATTTTGTATGAGTATTTTCCAAACTCTTTCATGCTATTCTTATAGACTGCTTTTTGCTTTTGCTTTTCTTTTTTTATTTGTAAATAGGAGATTCATATGGGACATTGTGTAAACTTGACTGATGAAGCCGTAGAAGCTGTCCTCACTTCCTGTCCTCAGATACGGATATTACTCTTCCACGGATGCCCCCTGATAACAGGTGAGTCTGATAGGATGTTTGGGTTCAAATCCTGGCTTCATCTTTGACTCACTTTGTGAACTTGAGTAAATTTTTAGCCTGTTGCATTATTCAGTTTCCTCATCTATAAAATGAGCATAATAATAGTATGTACAATTATATGTACAATTATATATATCTATACAATTATATATATATGTACGTAATAATAGTGTGTACAATTATATGTACAATTATATATATCTATACAATTATATATATATATGTACGTAATAATAGTGTTTATAAGCTTGGTCATGACTGGGGGGCAGCTCGTTATGTGGTGCCCAAGACATAGTAAGACCTTGATAAGTGTTACTCATGATGATGAGACCATGACAAACGTTACTCACAATGATTGTGGCAGTGGTGGTGATGGCGGTAGTGATGGCAGTGGGGTAACAGTGGTCGTGGTGATTATGGTGGTTATGGTAGTGGTGGTAATAGTGGTGATGGTGATGCGATTAAGAAGTGTTAGCTGTGATGAGGCTGATGATGGCAGCAGTGGTCATGGTCATGATACTAAACATGATACTTTACGTACACAATGAAAGATTTCACACTTAGGGTCAGCAGGTGGCATGATGATTATGGCACTAGACTCTACGTGGCTGACTGCAGTTCAAGTCCTCCTGGACCTGGCGGCTTGCTTTCTCACTTTACCCCCCTCCCCTCTCTGTCTCTCTTTGGTGAGCACATCTTTCCTATAATAAGTTGAAAACTAATAAATTAATAAAATTAAATAATTTAAACATTTTTAAAAATTACTTGTTTAATTTTATTTATTCATTCATTTATTATTATTTTAACTTGACAGAGACACACAGAGAGAGTAAAAAAACAAGCCCCCAAGTCTGGGACCCGAACCACGGTCAGCCATGTGGGAGTATCCAGCACCTTAACCACCACACCACTTGCTGGTCCCCAGTAAATAATAATTATTATTTTTTAAAAGAATTATTTTATTTAACTTTATTTATTTATTTTTTAATGTGACCAGAGAGGGACAGAGTGAGGGAGAAAGAGGGAAAGTGAGAAAGCAAGCTGCTAGGTGTGGACTCGAACTGCATTCAGCCATGTGGGAATCCAGAATCCTTAACCACCATGCCACTTGCCTGAAGGGGTCCATAATTCAAACCACAGTTAACTAGGTGAGATTCCAGTGACATAACCATTACACTATTTGCTAGTCTCCGAAGACCAATATTTCTTCAGAGAGGATGCTAGACTACATGGCAAGGTAATTTTAGAAGCACTTCTTCTGTTATAACAGGTAAGAAGGAGAAGATGGGTACATATGTAAATGGATTCTATCTTGGTGGTGAAGATGTCTACAAATAGGAACTGAACAGTCAGATGATTTATCACTTAGCAGTTAAGTTACAGGTACATCTCCTAGTTCTAGATACTTCTCAGTACACAAAGCTTTCTATGATAGCATGCTATAATCCAAGTTCTGTGAGGATGAGAATCATGCCTGTGTTTCTCAGCTATCCAAAATATCTGTCATTCTGAATTCCAATCTGTCTTTATGTGCAGCCTATGTACCAGAGCTCTAAATGTCTTCCTCTCTAAAGTAATAAGTAATAATTGCTTTATTTCTTTTTTTTAATACATTGCCCCAGCTTATGCAAAACAAATACTGGTTCTATGAAGGCCCTAAATCCAGGCTATATGAATCTTTACTTTTACACACTTACACTACTTCAAATTAATTAAATTAATTCTCTTCATCCTTTCGTGGGTTACATGTTGCTTTCATTCTTTCCCAAGATGTCTAAGTCATAATTCACTTTTAGTATTTTTCTGACTGTGTTCTGGCCTTTATCAGGTTAATCCTTATGATCCTTGACCTACCTAGCTACTTGAGAAAATGCATTTTTACAGAATGTCCACAACAGCAAGCAGTTGTAAATTTTGCTACCTTTAAATTACCAGGAATTTTTACTTACTTCAAATGTTTCTGTAGTAAAATCAAGAAAGAAAGAGATCCTAGATAATTTTAAGACAGTACAGATAAACAATTCTGAATATGAGTTGTAAACTCATTGGCATAGTGGGGTAAATGAAGGAGACAGGAAGAGAATACAATATTAAACAAAACATGCAGATGCCAAAAAAAAAAATAAAAAAAGACTGACTAGCACTGTCTGTAATTGGAATAAATGACAGGACTGGTTTCTTGTCTCCTCATCTCATGTTTACCAGAGTTCCCACAAACTCATGCCTATTAAAATAGCTAATTGACAAAAGGTTGTGATCATCTGAGTGAAAGCATCTATGGGTTTAGACCATCTATTAGATGATAATTATGCCCTTATACATTTATTTTTAGAGAGATTTTTGCTATAGGGTGCATGTACTCACTGGAGAGACAGAGAGAGAGAAACCTAGAAATCAACTCCCACGGGAGAGGGCTATGCTGCAATCCTTTTTCTCTATTCTCCTCTCAGGATTTTCGGCACACATGCACATGTGCCCAGTGTGAGTTTCAAATCACTGGTTCTGGGACTCAAAACACGGTCAGCAATGTCGAAGCCCAGTTCCTTAACAACTATGCAACCTGCTGGTCCCATGATCTTATACATTTTAATCAGCCAGGAGTAAAGGAGATGTGACAGAATTTCTCAGGACAAGAAGGAGAAAGTTAGGATACATTTAAAGATTGATGTCTTGTGCCAAACTGCTGGAAAAACTGTACCCATAGCATTCTGTCATCCTCTTTTCCATGATCTGAGTTCATGTGACCCTACTTCTTCATTGCCTCATTACTAAGATTTGATCTCTAAGCTCTCTAAAGAGCATTCCTTTATTTAGTGGTTCCTTATAGCCCTGAGATCCACACTAGCAGTGATAGTAATCTGAATAAATATGTGAACCACTTCTATTTATTAACTGTTTAAAAGTACATGCTTTTATAGGGAATAAAATACAAATTTCTTGAAAAGGTTTAATAAATCCACTGTATATTTTATCACTATATATTTCCTCAATTGACATATACTATAAGTATAATTAATATTATAGGTTTATAAATGTTTATATTATAATGTGTACCAAGACTGAAAAACAGTAGAGAATGCTTATTTTAAGTGATTTCCATAGACACAGCTAAAATATAAACAACTAAAAATACCACCTTTGTTAATGTTTGATTTATTAGAGTAGAATTTCATACATGTATATTCAAGTATAAGTCACTGAACCATTCTTTATTGTTTGATATAGTGAGATTTGTGCTCATAAGCAAAGAGAGTTAAGTACTTAGGATATTCATAGATATCCTATAGGTTTAATTTCACCTTATGAATATTAAAACCTATCGAAATGTCTCTTCCAGAAATTTTAAATGGGCCAATTCAGTGACTGCAAATAAGTCTCATTTTTCTCACTACCTTTAATATGATATCATTTAGTTCTTAGGATACCATTGAGAAAATGATGCTAGGGTTCCACCCATGCTCAACTGGTTGAGTGCCATAATAACTTAACAATATATTCCATGGGCACGGGAATGGGAGATAGTAGAATGTCACCATATATTGGTCATTTGTGGTCCATGCCATACCCTGTGCCTGCATTGTGGCACTATTTTTCTAGCTGGTGCCATTGCCCCAACCAATCATATACTAAATTAGCCTTCTTTCAATGCCACATTTATTTTATCTCTTTTATATTGACTATCACACAGCCTAGAATATTTCAACCACATTATACAACTTATTTTGTCTGGCCTTCAGAATTTGAGCCCATTTTACATATCTAATCCTATATTATCACTCCCCTAATTCATACCTTTAACATTTGCCAAGGTGATCATTTCACCAGCCTTGCCAGCATATCACATTCAATATTGTCCACATTAATTGGCCCATGCAATTCCCTCACCAAATGTGTCCTATAATAAGTTGAAAACTAATAAATTAATAAAATTAAATAATTTAAACATTTTTAAAAATTACTTGTTTAATTTTATTTATTCATTCATTTATTATTATTTTAACTTGACAGAGACACACAGAGAGAAAGAGAGAGGAAGTAAGAAAGCAAGCCACCAAGTCTGGGACTCGAACCACGGTCAGCCATGTGGGAGTATCCAGCACCTTAACCACCACACCACTTGCTGGTCCCCAGTAAATAATAATTATTATTTTTTAAAAGAATTATTTTATTTAACTTTATTTATTTATTTTTTAATGTGACCAGAGAGGGACAGAGTGAGAGAGGGAGAGAGAGGGAAAGTGAGAAAGCAAGCCACCAGGTCTGGGGCTTGAAGTATAGTCAGCCATGTGGGAGTCCAGAGCCTTAACTACCACACCACCTGCCAGCCCCAAATAATTATTTTTAAAAATTTAAATGTATAATATTACATCTGTCAGATATGATAAATGACCTGTTAACTCTTATTAAGTTGTAGACATTGAGATTCAGTATAATTTTGACTCATATGTGGCTCTTCACTGAAGGAGAGCACAGTAGCTGTAGTCCATCTGGCTTGAATAAGAGGCATGATAGTGGCCAGTAGGTGACGTGGTGGTTAGAGCACTGAACTCTCACATAGCTGACCTCAGAGACCTGATCACGTTGGCTCAAATCTGGCTCAAATCACGCCAGGCACATGTGTGTGCATGTCCAAAATCCTGAGAGGAGAATAGGAGGAGAGGGGATTGTGGCGTGCCATCCCCTCTGGGGAGTGATTTCTTACTTTTTCTCTCTCCAGTGAGTACGTGCACCTATGACAAAAACCCAAAATAAATAAACAAACAAATAAATAAATCTCTTTACAATTTAAAAAAAGCCACGATAGTGTGTGTCATCATGCCCCAGAAACCATGACGCTTCACACCCTTTGCACATTACCCTAGAATGGGACCCATACCATAATATAAGCTGGATCTCACTCGTAAATCAGTAGTTATACCTAGTTTTTCCAGTTCATTCTCTAGTTACAGTCTAAACAGTTGTTCTCTGGATTAAATTACTATCTTGGAAGTCTTTTTGACAATTTCTTTGTTTACTTATGTTGGGATTGTGGCTTGAAAAATATGCCAGATGCATGTGTGTCATGCCCAACATTCCTGATAGGAGCATGGAGGAGAAGGTATTGTGGTGTGACCATTCCCCCATGGGGGTGTTTTCTCATTCTCTCTCTCTGGCAAGCACATGTGCTCTGTGGCAACTTAAAAAAAAAAAAAATTCTAAAATGAGAGAAATGCCAGACATGATTTTCAAAAGAAATGGAAGGGAAGGGACTATGGCATAATCAAGCCCCATTTCTCTCTCTCTTCCCTTTTTTCTCTGTCTTTTCCTGTGAGTTTATACACTCTCTAGCAATTAAAAAATATTTGGGATAAGGGCCAGTGGGTGACACAGTGGTTGAAGCACTAGACTCCCACATGACAGACCATGATTTGAGTCCTGGACTCAGTGGATTGAAACTCATGCCAGGTGTAGGGCCGGCAGGTAGCATGGTGGTTAAGGGTGCTGGACCACCACATGGCCGACCATGGTTTGAATCCCAGACCTGGCAGCTTCCTTTTTTTCTCTCTCTCTGTCCTCTGGTCGAATTAAAATAAATACTCATTTTCTTTTTCTCTGTCTCTCCAGTGAGCACACGCATCCTATAACAAAAATCTCTCTCAAAAAAAAAAAAGGGCTAGAATAGCAATTTTTCAAAAATTTTTGCTAGAGAATATGTATATTCACTAGAGAGAGATACAGAGGGGGTAAGTAGGAAAACAGCCACCATAGGGGACGGTCATGCCACAATCCTTTCTCTTCCATTTCTCCTTTCAAGATTTGAGGCATGCATGTACACATGCTCTCAGAATGTTTTTCAAACCTCGAGGTCTGGGACTTGAAGTGAACCATGCATTCAGCCATGTGGAATCCAGCCGTCTTGACTGCCATACCTCCAGTTTGCTGGGGACCAGCCTTGGCAGGGGGTGGGTTGACTCGACAGAGGCGACGCTGGAAAGAAAGGAAGACTAAGGCCTCGTGCCTTTTCATGCACGTCCTCAGCCGGACACTCCGAGATTGCTCTCTGAGGAGTGACAACTGTTAGGAATCATCGTGCCCTTTTATTGAAAATGTGATATATGCAAGTAAATGGGAGAGGGGCTACGTGTACTAATTATCAATTCATAAGTTTTAACAATAGAAACCATTCAGGGTTTGATTAAGGGCAGGTCTATTAATCATTGATACAGTTCAACAATTGTTTGATTGATGAAAGCAGGTTCCTGGTAACCTCAAGCAGTACAGTTTCAGGAAACAATTCCAGCAAGCAGAGTTAACTATCAGCCAATGTTCAGCAGCAGCCATCTTATGATTACTAAAAGAAAATCTCAAGCATAGATATTAGTTCTTATGGATTTTCATAAAGAATGATACTTAAATAATTCTATTGGGATCTAAAACTTAAGGAATCCTAATATATTTACCTATCCTGAAGGGGTGAAGTTAGTGTTCACTTGATGAGGGCGGGGATACAGCCTTTTCAACTGGTGGTGAAGTGACTAATAAGTTAATGAAAAACTTTAAAATGGGTTTATGGTGTTGTGGATACACTTGTGTAGCCTATAGCACCACTGTTATGTATTTTGTTAGAACATTAGTTACCATGGGACGAGAACGTCCTAGGCCACTTTTGGCCTAGTCCTGTTGTATGTAAAAAGGTTATTTACATTAAATGTGTCTTGAAGCACCTTCCAAAGATCAAGAAGAACTTAGCACACCCTTTATTGTGCCCAATGAAGCGCTGTAATTAACAGTAAGTGGTCAGGGTAAAGGGGAGCGGTCGGGGGACTTTTCGGGAAATGCTACCACATAGTCAAGATGTATGAGGGAGCTATGTAATTCTTTTATAGTAGTATATCAGGGAGTCAGAGGAGGGTCACTTCCCAGCAAGGCTAGTACAGTCCCGGAGCAAATAGCAAGTGGCCTTGCCAACATGCTAATTGAGCCAAGCATTGTTCCAAGGTCAGGGGGTGGGGGGGCTGTACAGTAGCAGCCTTGCCAACGTACTGAACCAACCGGAAGCTGTGCTCAAAGGTCAAAGGGCTCAGATGGGTCCTGGAGCCCCACCAGGTTGGACTCCTTCACTAGTTGGCCCAAATAACCATATTTTGACCTGGAAGATCATCCAGTACAGCATTTGTCAACTGGGCTACTGTTACATAAATGACCCAAAGCCAGCCACAGGGGGGCCCTATGCTGTTTACTTCTTCACTGATCAAGACTATTACCTCAAAACCCTGCCAGCACCAAAGTCAATTTTTTACACATTGGTTGTCTTAAATATAGCCGAAATTAGCAGACTTGTAACCATCTACAGCCTGCCTGCTTTGCAAACTACACCTAACATCTACCACCCATAGGTAAGCCTAACCTCAGGCCTGTAAGAAGACCCCAGGCCACTGCTGCCCTTTTCAGCTCTGTAACTCAGACTGCCTATCTTGAGGCGGAACAAAACTCATAAACTCTCGGTCCAGT
>NW_006205376.1:421281-429405 GCF_000334495.1 Tupaia belangeri chinensis | reverse complement strand
AGGAATGCCATTATGCTCCCGCCTTTCTAAGCAGTGGCTCCCCTGCCTGTTGTCTTTGGAAGGCCTGCGCTTTGAGGGACTTTCCCCGGGTGCAAACCTGTCAAAGTGCAGCTCAGCTGAAGGTCGTTGTATCCTACTGCCACCTTGTGGTCATATTTTTTTCCCTGCTTTGTCCTGAAATCTCTCATATTCACTACAGTGCCATCGTATATATAGTATTCTCAAAAACATTCATACATGTAGCATAAAAAAAGAAGTGTTTTTGGGAACCAGCAGTTAGCGTAATGGCTATGTCACTGGACTCCCACGTAGTCGACCGCGGTTCGCATCCCAGACCCGGTGGCTTAAAACTCACGCCGGGCGCGTGTCCGTGCATGCCCAAGATCCCAAGAGGAGAATGGAGGAGAAGGGATTGCGGCGTGACCATCCCCCCTGGGGGGTGATTTCTCGCTTTCTGTCTCTATGTCTCTCTCTGTCTGGCTGGCGAGCACACGTGCCCTATAGCGAAAACCTCTCCAAAAAAAAAAAATTTACTACACTTGCATATTGAAGGCTCAGAAAGGTGTGATATTTACCTTTTCTTACCATAATAAAGATTATAGCCAAGACTCTAATAATAAAAAGACAGGTTAACAAGAGAAAAGCATAAGAGATTATTTCAAAGTGGCACTGGAGCCTTCCAAATGAAGACCCAAGAGACAAAGGAAAACTGTCCATTTTTATGCTTGATTCCAATGAAAAGTAGATGGTGTATAGAAATACGATTGAATGAAAAAGGAATGATCTAACACCAGTAGACATGGGGAAACCTAGCAAGGCCTGTCTGTCTAGATTCTTGGTCTGTCTGTGGCATTCCTTCCTCTTTGGTATAGGGCAGGACTCCTTCTGGAATGAGGGTCTTAGGACTATCAGATAAGGGTAGACCAGAGAATCTGTTTATGGCCAGCTCCTGGGCAAAAGGCAAAGGATGGCTAGTTGTCTGGCTTTGGAGAAAAGCAGGTTCTAGTTTTTATGACCTGCCTTGAGGAGGAAAAATTCTAGTTTCTGTAACTTGTCTTTGGGAAGAAAGAACAGAAAGAAAAGCAGGAAATGGCCAGAAAGATCTTGCTTCTGTGGCTACTTCTGAGGCTTTCCCATCTCTTTTCTCCGTGTACTCAGCATGCCGAAGAACCATACTTTGGGGTCTCATTTTCATTTTCTGAGTCCCGTAATATGCATGTGCAATTATAGTATGTTACCCTCAAAGCAATCTGACTTCTCTTACTTTTTTTTTTTTTTTTGAGAGGTTTTTGCTATAGGGCGTGTGCTCTCACCAGAAAGACAGAGAGACAGAAAGCAAGAAATCACTCACCAGAAGGGATGGCCACGCCTCTATCCCTTCTCCTCCATTCTCCTCGTGGGATCTTGGGCATGTATGCATGTGCACCCAGTGTGAGTTTAAGCCACCGGGTCTGGGACTCGAACCATGGTCGATCACATGGGAGTCCAGCGACATAGCCGTTGCACCAACTGCTGGTCCCGGGATATTCTATATATAGTATTACATCATTTACAATGAAAGATGGTTTAACCTCTTCCAAACTGAATGCCTTTTATTTCTTTTTTCATGTCTAATTTCCATGGCCAAACCACTGGCATAAAGTTGAATAGAAATGGCAAGAGTGGACATCCTTTTGATCTTTGGATGAAAACATTTAGTCTCTCACCATTATCACCATTTCATCATATGATGTTAGCTGTGGACTTTTCATGGATGCCCTCTTTTTCTAATTTGTTGAACATTTTTTATCATGTATCCAATTTTTGTCAGATGGATTTTCTGTGTCTACTGAGATGATCATGTTGTTTTGTCCTTTGTTCTGTTGATACAGTAGATGTGATAGGCAGAACAGTGCTCCCACCCAAGATGGCCATGATCTAATGCCCAGAACCTTTGAGTATGTTATGTTGCATAAGGTTTCAGATAGAACTACAGTTGCTAGTCAGTTGGCCTTAAAATAGAGAAATAATCTTGGATTATCTGAGTGGGCACAATAAAAACATAAAGGCCCTTAAAAGTGGAAGAGGGAGGCAAAAGAACCATAAAGATGCCAGCATGAGGCTGGAAAAGTCAAGTCGATTCTCCCATAGATCCTTCACAAATGAATGCAGTCCTGCCAACACCTGATTTTAGCCCAGTGAGAACGAGTTTAGAATTCTCACCTTCAAAACTAACGAGAAGGCCCAAACAAAGAGTAATAAATTCATGTTGTTATGTCACTAAGCTTGTGATAATTTCTTACAGCAACAGTAGGAAACGAATAGAGTGTGTTATATTAATTGATTCTTAGATGTTAAACCAACTTTGCGTTTTTGGGGACAAATCCCAGTTGATCATAGTAGGTAATATTTTCATAGTTTCTGGATCTGGTGTGTTAAGTGTCTTGCTGAGGATTCTTCAGTCTGTATTCATAAGAGATCTTGGTCTGAGTTTCCTTTTTTTGTGAAGTACCTGTCTGGCTTTGGTGTCAGGGGTAATACTGGCCTTACAGAATGAGTTGAAAAATGTTCTCCCCACCTCTATTAGTGTAGCCATTGCAGCTTTAATAATGGTTGCTATTTACATGATACATCTTTGTCCTTTTTTTTTTCTTTTCAACATATTTGAAGATTTTCTTTAAATCTAGATTTCCCATTGAATAGGTTTCCTCCATAATAACCAAGGATACCTCTCCTTTTTTATATTCTGTGGTTCTCTTGATTACGTAAGCCTTGACATTTTTGTCTAAATTTATTAAAATTAAAATTTAGTAACCATTTATGTTGGGCCCATTTATTTTTAAGACTCGTGTGGGAACCAGCAGTTGGCATAATGGCTATGTCGCTGGACTCCCATGTATTTGACTGTGGTTGAAGTCCCTGACCCGGTGGCTTAAACTCATGCCAGGCACGTGTGCATGCATGCCCAAGATCCCGAGAGAAGAATGGAGAAGGGATTGTGGTATGGTCATCCCCCCTGGGGGGTGATTTCTCGCTTTCTGTCTCCCTGACTCTCTGTCTTTCTGGTGAGCATAGGCATCCTATATAATTTCTTACAGCAACAGTAGGAAACGAATAGAGTGTGTTATATTAATTGATTCTTAGATGTTAAACCAACTTTGCGTTTTTGGGGACAAATCCCAGTTGATCATAGTAGGTAATATTTTCATAGTTTCTGGATCTGGTGTGTTAAGTGTCTTGCTGAGGATTCTTCAGTCTGTATTCATAAGAGATCTTGGTCTGAGTTTCCTTTTTTTGTGAAGTACCTGTCTGGCTTTGGTGTCAGGGGTAATACTGGCCTTACAGAATGAGTTGAAAAATGTTCTCCCCACCTCTATTAGTGTAGCCATTGCAGCTTTAATAATGGTTGCTATTTACATGATACATCTTTGTCCTTTTTTTTTTCTTTTCAACATATTTGAAGATTTTCTTTAAATCTAGATTTCCCATTGAATAGGTTTCCTCCATAATAACCAAGGATACCTCTCCTTTTTTATATTCTGTGGTTCTCTTGATTACGTAAGCCTTGACATTTTTGTCTAAATTTATTAAAATTAAAATTTAGTAACCATTTATGTTGGGCCCATTTATTTTTAAGACTCGTGTGGGAACCAGCAGTTGGCATAATGGCTATGTCGCTGGACTCCCATGTATTTGACTGTGGTTGAAGTCCCTGACCCGGTGGCTTAAACTCATGCCAGGCACGTGTGCATGCATGCCCAAGATCCCGAGAGAAGAATGGAGAAGGGATTGTGGTATGGTCATCCCCCCTGGGGGGTGATTTCTCGCTTTCTGTCTCCCTGACTCTCTGTCTTTCTGGTGAGCATAGGCATCCTATAGCAAAACCTCTCCAAAAAAAAAAAAAGACTAGTGTGAAATCTGTATGTCTAGGAATCACTAAATTAGAGAGTTTCCAAGACTAGGCTAGAGATGTATTGTACCTATTGATATAGCATAGGTTGTACATCTGTGGAACAAGGTTGTTAAATTTACAAATAATATTTTTTAAGGTTTTTGCCACAGGGTACATGTGTTCCCCAGAGAGATAGTGAGAGGGAAAGTAAGAAATCACTCCCACCCACCCACTCCCAGGTTATAATCCCTTCTCCTGCATGCTCCATAGGGCACATGCACTCACCAGAGAGAGACAGAGGGAGGGAAAGTGAGAAATCACACTCCCCCAGGGGGGCTGGCTACACTGTAATCCCCTCTCCTCTAGTCTCTTCTTGGGATTTCGAGCATGCACACACATGTACTTGGTATGATTTTCAAGCCACAAGGTCTGGGACTGAAACCGTGGTCAGCCATGTGGGAGTCCAGTGCTTTAACCACCATGCAACCTGCCGGCCCTAATAAAGGCTTATATTTTAAAATTTTTAAAAATTATCTCTTTATTTAATTTTATTTGTCATTTTTATTTATTATTAAGCTTTCATTTGACCAAAGGGACAGAGAGAGAGAGAAGAGGAAAGTGAGAAAGCAAGCCACTAGGTCTGGGACTCGACCCACATTCAGCCATGTGGGAGGGAGTCCAGCACCTTAACCACCATGCCACCTGGTGGCCCCTAAATACTTATTTTAAAAAATATTGCAATTTTATGTGCACTGTACCTGGTAATGATGAGAGCCACCATTAATTAATAATGAATACTTCAGCTATATACTTTGCTTTACATATTGTCATGTTTAATTTTTAAATAATCCTGTGAGAAATAAGTTATCATTATCCCATTTACACATGAGGAAACCTTAACTATCTTTGATAACTGTGAATTTATATATTGTTTTGTTTTTCAGATCATTCACGAGAAGTCTTAGAACAATTAGTAGGCCCAAACAAACTAAAGCAAGTGACATGGACTGTTTACTGATGCTCACTAAAGCTACAAAAGCTTATCAAAAGTACTCTCCCAGGAAATGGTCTGTAGAAATGTGCTTTCCATAATTTAACACTACCTGGTTATGTTATTGTCGTATTTAAGCTATCGAATTTAAGCTAAGAGAATCAGCTAAACCTCAGTGTGTGTGTGTGTGTGTGTAAATATAGTTTGTGCTTTGAAGTTAACCCTACTCTTAAACATCTTAATAGTGCTAATTGCATCTTTGTTTGACAAGTTATTATTTTGAAATAGTGATCCTAGCATGACCTTTCATCTGGGGGGGGTAGTTTATTTCTTTAATAATGAAGTTTTATATCATCTGTTTTTCCTCAAGATTTCCTTCACCTAGGTAGGTGTTTGAGCTGTTATAAGAGAAATTGACTATTTTGATAGTTAAGATCATTCTAAGCAAAGGTATTTCTAAAAGCATAATTTCCTTCCTAGCCATTTTCTGGCTTTTACCTTCCTGAAGTATTTAAATGCCCATTTGCCAAAAGCAATGCTGAACAGCAAGTCTGTTAATTCTTCACATAACTTGTATATTTCTTTGTTTCACAGAAATAAATCGTTTACTGTCATGACCCATGACATTAAACCTTAGCCATTCAGCGTATTATCATGAGTCCCCTGCCCATCCACTTATTTAATCGATTTTAGTGCTACTCTGCCCAATATGTTTGATTTATCTATAAACCTTCTTCCTTAGCGAAATTATATTCAGAAATATGTAAAAGTTAGTAAATGTAAAACATCATTATGAAGATCATAAAGGCGTGTAATCACATGACCAATTTCTAGCTAGCCTTAGGAAGCCAGAAAGGGGCAGCGTAAGTATCACAGCACAGAGTTCTCAAATGGAACCTCTTTGGCAATCACAAAAGTATCTGACGTACACTTAGCCCACCCCTCAAATCTGGCGTACTCCTCATGCCATGAGCCAGTCTCACTTGGACTTTCTTAAAGATTTCATATTTTACTTCCAATGTAGTGAAACATAGGGAAAGTGTGGTATGGTAAGTGTCCTGTACATGTTTAGGATGAAGGGTTACATATGTAACTTTTTTTCATGTCCTTACTTTATACATGTGGCATGTTTATAGTGTGGATATTGCCACCGCAAAGTGGTATATACGTATGTGTGTAAAATAGGTAAGGCCTGTTTTAATCTATAAAATCTTTCTAAAGACAATTCAATAAACGTTTAATATTGAATATCTAACCAAGTCAATGTCCTTTTCCCCTTTTTGCAAAAACTAGTTTCGGGAACCAGCAGTTAGCATAATGGCTATGTCGCTGGACTCCCACATAGTCAACCGCAGTTCACGTCCCGGACCCGGTGGCTTAAAACTCACGGCGGGCGCGTGTGCGTGCGTGCCCAAGATCCCAAGAGGAGAATGGAGGAGAAGGGATTGCGGCGTGACCATCCCCCCTGGGGGGTGATTTCTCACTTTCTGTCTCTATGTCTCTCTCTGTCTGTCTGGCGAGCGCACACGCCCTATAACAAAAATCTCTCCAAAAAAAAAAACTAGTGTCAATGAGGCTGGCAGGTGGCGTGGGGGGTAAGGGTGCTGAACTCCCACATGACTGACCACGATTCGAGTTCCAGACCTGGTGGCTTGCTTTCTAACTTTCTCTTTCTCTGTCTTCCCTTCTCTGGTCAAAT
Source organism: Tupaia belangeri chinensis (assembly GCF_000334495.1). Lineage (NCBI taxonomy): Eukaryota > Metazoa > Chordata > Mammalia > Scandentia > Tupaiidae > Tupaia > Tupaia belangeri. The sequence continues at coordinate 422,844 of NW_006205376.1, read as the reverse complement.
TAAAATAAGTAAAATGAATAAATAAAGTAATTTTTTAAAAAATTAGCGTCAAGACCTAAGGTGTAAACACTTTTGGTTCTATAAAGGATTTATCTTCTTAAAGCAGTCCACAGTTTGATCTTGCTTTTTCTCATTGCTGGTTGTATTAGCTATTTCTCTCCACCCTGTTTATAATATCAGTACTAGTACCCCATCTCAGTACTCGTTACATCCTATCATTCTTACCTCTTTATTTGTCTCCTTGCTATCACCATCTGATCTGTTTTATTTTTTATTTGGTCATCATCTGTCTCCTCATCCTAGAATATATACTCAATTCAATCTCTTTTGTCATTGCTGTATCCCCAGTGTTTTAAACAGTAGCTGGTACATAATAGGTACCCAAATATTTGTTGAATTAATGAACAAGGAAAGAAACAAAGGAGGGGAAAAAAAAGTCATACCCTATCCTAGTTGGATGTGTGCTATTATAACAAGATATCTGAGGGACTGGGTAGTTTTTTCCCCCAATTTTATTTTATGTTATAAATTCTTATTTACATTTCATTGTTGTATAACTTTATGGTAACTTATAATGAACACAAATTTATCTGGCTTGTGGCCAGTTAGGTAGCATAGTGGTGAAGGTGGCTAGATTCCACATGGCTGACTTTGTGTGGTTTGAGTCCTAGATCCAATAGCTTGAAAAACACTCTTTAAGTGCTAGTGCATGCATCCCCAAAATCCCAAGAGCAGAATGGAGGAGAAGGGATTGTTGCCGCGTGGTCATCTCCCCGCAGGTGCTTTCTCATTGCTCTTTCTCTGACCCGTGCATGAACTTAAAAAAAAAAAAAAAAAAAATTTGGTTCATGGTTCTGGAGGGTGAGAAGTCCAGGATAGAGGGCCTATATCTTGTGTGGGCCTTCTTATTGCCTCATCCCATGGCAAAAGATGGAAGGCAAAAGAGCACATGCCTGAGAGAGGAGGAGGAAGGCTTTTATCAGGAACCCACACTATCTAACCTACTCCCACAATGATCCATGAGGGCAGAACCTTTATGACCTAAGCACTTTTAAAAAAATAATAATTTTTAGAGAGACTTTGCTATAGGGCACATGTGCTCACTGGAGAGAAGAGAAACAGAAAGTGAGAGTGATTTCTCACTTTCTGTCTCTCTCTCTGGCAATTGCATGCACCCTACAGCAAAAATCTCTTTTAAAAAAAGAAAAACTCCAGGAGTCTGGGGGCAGCCAGTGGCATGGTGTTTAAAGGTGCTGGACTCAAACAGATGAATGGATTGAAACAGTGTTGCACATATATTCCATGGAATACTATTCAACCATAAAAAAAAATAACAATTAAAAAAAAACAAGACTGGTTTTTGATAGAAAGTGGACGAATAGGCAAGATTTATTGCTGAATGAAGCAAGTCAGGTTATGAAAGAGAGACTATATTTCTCTACTTAACATATACCAACTGTCTGCACTCTATAGTAGAGACGAAAGATTGGAGGACATGAAAGCATTGAAAATAGTTATGCATACTGGAGACAGTGTGAAAGGAGGGTGAGAGAGGGGAAGAGT
>NW_006205376.1:413088-421269 GCF_000334495.1 Tupaia belangeri chinensis | reverse complement strand
GGAAATTAGGGAGAAAAAAATAGAGGGGTAAGACATTTGTGGGACACAGAAATGGTTTATTACTTGTTGATGATAACGCATATAGTATTCTCAAGTGGACTGATCTGAGGTGTATTTCATGTTGGGTAAATTCTCTTTATTAGCTAAATGATGTATAGTGATTATATGTATAAAAAGCAAAGTTTTAAAAATAAAATCTTAAAAATTAAGGTGCTGGACTCCCATATGGTTGACTGCAGTTCTGGACATGGCAGATTGCTTTCTCACTTTCCCTCTCTCTCTCTTTCTGTATCTCTCTGGTCAAATTAGAAAATCACAATAATAATTGGGAACCAGCAGTTAGCATAATGGCTATGTCGCTGGACTCCCACGTAGTCGACCGCGGTTCGTGTCCTGGACCCGGTGGCTTAAAACTCACGCCGGGCGCGTGTGCGTGCGTGCCCAAGATCCCGAGAGGAGAATGGAGGAGAAGGGATTGCGGCGTGACCATCCCCCCTGGGGGGTGATTTCTCGCTTTCTGTCTCTATGTCTCTCTCTGTCTGGCGAGCGCACCCGCCCTCCAGTGAAAAACTCTAAAAAAAAAAAAAAAAAAGAAAGAAAATAACAATAATAAATAAAATAAATAATCTTTTTTTTTTTTTTTTTTTTTTTTTAGAGAGAGGGATTTTTGTTACAGGGCATGTGTACTCAGCAAAGACAGAACACCAGAAATCACACACTTCCCCCACCCCCAGAGGGGATGGGCACACCGCAGTCCCTTCTCCAGTCTCCTCTCAGGAGTTTGGGCATGCACACACACATGCCCAGTTTGAGGTTGTGTGTGTGTATGTGTGTGCGTTTTAAGTTTCAAGCATTAAATAACATTTTAACATTTAAAGACACACCTTTTACCTTACTTTATATTTCAAAGCTTTAAGTTATTAGAACTTCAATTTTAAAAAATTTCACATTTAAACATTTTATATAAAAATCAAAACATTGGGACCAGCCATTAGCGTAATGGCTGTGTCGCTGGACTCCCACGTAGTCGACTGCGGTTCGCATCCCGGACCCAGTGGCTTAAAATTCACGCCGGGCGCATGTGCGTGCATGCCCAAGATCCTGAGAGGAGAATGGAGGAGAAAGGATTGCGGCGTGGCCATCCCCCCTGGGGGGCGATTTCTCGCTTTCTGTCTCTCTGTCTCTGTCTGTCTGGCGAGCGCACGCACCCTATAGCGAAAACCTCTCAAAAAAAAAAAAAATCAAAACATTGCTTAAATCATAAAATTGACAAACACAATCTAAATTTTTGATAAATAACTATACACTACACAATCATGCCCTCTTATGCTCTAACAGTAGTATAATTCACTTCTAGAAAATCTGTTTACGAAAAATCCTTTCCATAGATATATTCCTAAGCTTACAAAAAGGGCTTAATGTACTTTCCTGAGAAGAACTGAACAATTGGGAGGGCCAGCAGGTGGTATGGTGGTTAAGGTGGCTGGACTCTCACATGGCTGACCAAGGTTCAAGTCCCAGACTTGGCAGCTTGCTTCCTCACTTTCTTTTTCTCTCTTTCTATCTCTTTGGTCAACTTAAGAAAAAATCATGACAGTGAATAAAATTAAATTAATTCTTTTAAAAAATTGGGGGCACGAAGCATGAATGGCCCAAAGAAGTGTGGTATTATCTGTTGAAGATATTTTGTAGTTTTATCAACAGTACTAGGGAGAAATGTTCACCTGTTGAAATATCCATTTTGTAAGACAAATAATAATGTGATTGAATGTATGGAAGAAAATGAAATGAAAAAAAATTAAAAAAAAAAATTGGGGGCAGGCAGGTAGCATGGTGGTTGAGACACTGGACTCCCACATGGTCGACCACAGTTCAAGTTCGGAACCTAGTGGCTTGCTTTCTCACTCTCCCTTTCTGTCTGTCTCTCTCTGATCAAAATTGAAGAATAATGATAATAAAAATTGAAAATAAACAAATCTTTCAAAAATTAAAAAAATAAGGGGACCAGCAGTTAGCATAATGGCCAACCATGGTTCAAATCCTAGCCCCAGTGGCTTATAAAACATGCCAGGTACGTGTGCATGCCCCCAACTCTCACAGGATGACAAAATGGTGGAGAGGGGATTGTGGCATGAACCATGTGCTTTCTCCCTTTCTGTCTCTCTGATAAGTGCACACACTTTCTGGTGCTAAAAAAGGAAAGGAAAGGAAAGGAAAGGAAACTCTTGTTGAAAAAGGTAACAACTAGCACAGTACCCTGAATTTTCAAATAAAATGGCAACAAAATTATTTTCTCTCAAATATCATCTGATGCCATAATAGCCTAAAATTTCTTTTAACTTCAACCAAGGCTGTGTCAAAATTTGCGGTTTATAGTTATTTTTATTCTTTTTTTTTTTTGGAGAGGTTTTTGGTATAGGGCACATGTGCTTGCCAGAAAGACAGAGAGACAGAGAGACAGAAAGACAGAAAGCAAGAAATCACCCCCCACAGGGATAGCCACGCTGCAATCCCCTCTCCTCCATTCTCCTCTCAGGATCTTGGGCACGCACGCACACGCGCCTGGCGTGAGTCTTAAGCCACCGGGTCTGACTTGAACCGCAATCGACTATGTGGAAGTCCAGCGACGTAGCCATTACGCCAACTGCTGGTCCCAATAGCTATTTTTATTCTTAAGAGTGCATGAACATGCATGAGAAAGAAAGAGGCACCGTCGTCATGCGGTGATCCCTTTCCCACTATCCTTGCCATCAGGATCTTTGGCACATGTAACCAATGTGTTTTCAAATTAACTGGGGATCTGAACCCACCGTTGGCCATGTGGCTTCTGCAGATCAGTAGGCTACCATGTCATTGAGTTTGTCATTTGTTTTGCCTTAGGCCAGAGACAGAGACAGTGAGAGGCAAAGTAAGAAATCACCCTTCCAGGAGGGATAGCCATGCCGCAATTCCTTCTCCTTCATTCTCCTCCTGGGTTCTTGGGCATGTACACATGTGCCCAGCATGAGCCACCCAGTGGAACTCAAACTGTAGTTGGCCCACAGGACCAGCAGTTAGCGTAATGGCTATGTCGCTGGACTCCCATGTAGCCGACTGCGGTTCGCGTCCTGGACTGGTGGCTTAAACTCACGCCAGGAGCGTGTGTGTGTGTGTGTGCCCAAGATCCCAAGAGGAGAATGGAGGAGAAGGAATTGCGGCATGGCTATCCCTCCTGGAGGGGTGATTTCTTACTTCCTGTCTCTCTGTCTCTGTCTGTCTGGCAAGCGCACGTGCCCGATAGCAAAAACCTCTCAAAAAACAACAACAAAAAACAACTGTGGTTGGCCTGTGAGAGTTCAGCAACATAACCACTATACCATCTGCTGGGATGCCAGAGTTTATCATTTTTAAGACCCAGTAGACAACCAATGGAAATGTAATGCAGCAAGAACTAATTCACTGGACTGTAATAAACCCTGACTTCCAAAGTTTAAAAGAAATTCCAAGATCCTCTGTAATCCCATCTCCAGAATCCCATCAGATTATCTTGTTTTTCTATATAAGTAACAACTTGCCCTTAATTGCTTTTCCCACATTTTGCTGTATAACTGCTACCCTGATCACATCTCCCTGGTAGCTCAATCCCAGTGGCACATGTATACTGTAATGCAAGTGTCGTAAGCAACTCCAGAGAATATAAGAATGTAAGGGTACTTTTAAAATTTTTATTTGTTATTATTATTTTTTAGAGAGAGACAGGGAAAGGGAAAATGAGAAAGCAAGCCACCAGGTCTGGAAGTCAAACCGTGGTTGGCCATGTGGGAGTCCAGCATCTTAACCACTGCACCACCTGCCAGCCCCAAGAACATAAGGGTACATTAAGGGTATATTAGAAAGGCTGCATCTGACACTTCACTTAGAACATATATAATGGTGGTGTTTAGTTTTAGACTGAAGAATAGGGAATATAGTAGCTATAATTAGCATAAAATTCCAAGACCCAAAAGTAAAAACTATTAATAGATCTCCCTCCCACTCTAGTCCACAAGTCATTCAATTCACTTTCAAGAGGTAACCATTGTTTCAGTCTCATCTGTCTATTCAGAGATAGTCTACGTACACTGCAAGCAATTACATATTTTAGATACGTACACATGTAGGTATATGCATACATTTTAAAAACATAAATAGTGCTATACTATACACATTCTTCTTCACATTGTTTTTCACTTCTGTTACACTGTCTCATTGGCATAGAAGACACAGACACCCAGTGGTATGGCATGATGCCATAACCAATTTCTAGCTAACCTTAGTAAATCATAACAAGGCATGATACGGTGTCATAGCAGAGTATGTGAGAAATTCTAAAATCTTATTTGTCTCCATGATTGTTAATTAATGCCCTTCAATGTACTAAATTATACAAGGTACATTATATTTGCACTTTATACAATAACCCTTTCAGGTGAGGTTTCTTGAGTTTCATTATTTTATAGATGAGAGAATTAAAGCTTAGAATGCTTCACTAGCCCAAAATCCCAGCTAGAAAGTGAGAGTTGTCTAAAGACCATGTACTCTGTACGTGCTAATTGCATATTTGTGCTTTATAATTTTTTAAAAACAGTATTCTCATATATTTCATATTTCCTTTGTTTAATTCAAATATTATATCACAGTCATCCTCAGTTATAGAAACAGATTCTACTGCAATATCGAATTCTTCTCACTATTTAAATTGCATGTTACCATCATTGGGTACTGCCTTCTATACTCACATTCCCACAGCAATAAAACTAGGGGAAAAAATTACAGAAAGAGATTTGTATTTGGCATGCAAGAAATGCATAACAATTTTACATGACAAAGGCTGGCAAAACTTTTTTTTGAGAAATTTTTTTGTTACAGGATGTGTGTATTTACCAGAGAGAGACAGAAAGTAGGCAATCCCCCACCCCCCCGCCAGAGTGGATAGCCACGTCACAATCCCTTCTCCATTCTCTTCTCAGGACTTTGGACATGAACATGAACACACCCAGCGTGCTTCAAGCCATCAGGTCTAGGACTCGAACTGCAGTTGGCTATGTGGAAATCTAAGACCTTAACCACTATGCTACCTGCTAGCCCCAAAACTTTAAACCTTTATATTTTAGAAACAAGATTTGTCATTTTACAGAAATTATGTTCTTTAAACTGCAGAATATCTTCTTTGAAGAAAACTTTTTTAGATATTTTGTCACAGGGTGCATGTGCTCGCTGGAGACAGAGAGGGAAAGTGATAAATCACCCCCCAAGGGGATGGCTATGCTGCAATTCAATCCCTTCTCCTCCGGGATTTTTTTTTTCTTTTTTTGTAGAGGTTTTTTGCTATAGGGCGCATGCGCTCGCCAGACAGACAGAGAGACAGAAAGCGAGAAACCACCCCCCAGGGGGGATGGCCACGTTGCAATCCCTTCTCCTCCATTCTCCTCTCGGGATTTTGGGCATGCACGCGCACGTGCTCAGCGTGAATTTAAGCCACCAGGTCTGGGACTCAAACCGCGGTCAGTGACATGGGAGTCCAGCAACATAGCCATTATGCTAACTGCTGGTCCCTCTCCTCTGGGATTTTGCAACTCACATACACACAGCAGGTGTGTTTTTCAGGCTTCCATGTGTGGGATTCAAACCTTGGAGGAGTTGGCCATGTGAGATCCAGTGCCTTAACCACCACACTACCTGCTGGCCCCAAAGAAAACTTCTAGGGTTAAATCCAAACATAACTGTAACCATACTTGAAAGCACTCTGACAGCTCAAGGCTGGAAATCCCACACTGTGCTTGTTGTCAGTCCGTTGTTTTCCTGCCTTGTAGGCTCCGGAAGTGTATATTCTACCACTTTGCGCAGTTGATGCTGAATGTTGTGTCCACTGAACTGGGGCCGCCCAGGGTCACCAATAAGCACTCGCGTTCCGTGGGTCCAAAAACAATTCTTCAGCCACCGGTGAAGACTATCAGCAAGGTGTTCATCATAAAACATATCTCCAAGAACAACAAGGTCCCATTTACCTTGTTCCGAGTTCAAAATGTTTTGGGTTAAAATGGGAAAAGGAGTCAGCTGGTTCAATTCACAATTCAGCGTAATAGCCATCCCTGCAACTTAAAATGCACAGACTGTGATGAATTGCCATGCACTATCCTTTTTGTTCAAAGTTATTTTTTAAGGTGTAGGATCCTAAAGTTGATGCCAACATAAGCTATATACTATACTGCAATTTCCAAATATATTAATGGATATCTTGAAAGCAAAACAAATACCTAAAAATGCTGGGAATTTAGGAGCATTTGCTGATCTCAACAACCAAGAGGCTTTGTTTTTTGCTATGAACATGAGCAAGACAGCAAGTCTAAACTGAGACCCCTGTATAAAATAAGGATCTTCAAGGGCCATATCCTTAGTCAAATATTGGGTTGTCAGAAAAGTCATGGTATATTTTCTTGTCTCTCTGTGCAAAAATGCATCATGACTTCCAATGACCCAACAGTAGACCAGAAGAAAATCCAATAAAATAAAAACCTATCTATCTCAACCTGGGGTTCTAATGGAATAGAAATCTCCTCGAAAGATAGATCTATCCCCACTTGGGTTTTGGGTCAAATAAACAGTCTTTACATAATTCAGGCAGTTCCTAGCCCAGAAACTGACCTAAGTGCTGCTAGGTTGGTATCCCTTGGGAAGTCTGGAAGACACAAATACAAATCCTCTAGGGCAAAATGCATCATCAACTCAGGCCTCAGAGGACTCCCACGGATAATGTCCCACTGAAGCTAACTTCACATATCAGATTACAGGATACATGGCAATAAGCTATCACAATGAAGCTTCCGTACATATTTATCCTGAAAGAAAAGAGGGGAGAAATGACCGCTAAGTATTTTTAAACCTGAAATGCTTACTAGGGTCTATGTCGTTGGCCAGGATCCTTGACGCCCCACTCATCTTAGCGGCAATAGCTGTAGCCCCGCATCCACTCCCAAGATCTAATACAGATTTTCCTCTGACAACATCGGGATTATCCAAGAGATACCTAAATTAGAAAAAAAGGAGAAAACATAAGTAAGAGAGACGTGAAAAAGTTAGTAAGAAATATCCAAAAACAGAGAGAGAGCAAGAGAGATGGCTGAGTTGTTGGACAAAGGAATAATAGTAGCAGTTTTGGCCTGACTAGAGCAAGACAAAAATTCAATCTTTTAAAATGCTTTTTAGGCTTTTGCCAGGGGGCATATGGACTCTCAGGAGAGAGACAAAGCAAGAGAGAAAGTGAGAAGTCATCCCATCCCCCTGGGGGAATGGCCATGCCACACTCCTCCTCTATTCTCTACTTGGGATTTGGGGCACACATGCACACTTGCCTGGCGTGTTTTTCAAGATGCCAGGTCCAGGACTCGAACTGCAGAGTCAGCCATGTGGGATTCAGCATTTTAGCTACCACACTATCTGCTGGTACCCAAAATTCAATCTTCAGAGCTAGGCAGAAGTGGCAGGAGAGAGGAACTAGTCATTTGATCCTAATCATCAGCAGATATGAAGAATAGTTCCACACAACTGAGTAATCATACTCTCCGAGATTTTTTTTTTAAGAGAGATTTTTGCTATAGAGCATATGTGCTCACCAGGGGAAGAAAGAGAGTTACAGAAAGTGAGAAATTACCCCACAGGGAGGATAGTTACACCTCAATTCCTTCTCCTGAGATTTTGGGTATGCACACTCGTGCCCACATCATTTTCAAGCCACCAGGACCAGGACTTGAACAATGGTCAGCCATGTGGGAGTTCAATACCCTAACCATTATGCCATCTGCTGGCCCCAAGATGTTTGTTTTTTAGCTGCCAGAGAGTGCACTTGCTAAAGAGAAAGATAAAGAAGGGAATGGAGTTAGCACCCCTCAATGGGACATGGCCACACTGTAATCCCTTCTCCTCCATCCCTCCACCCTGACAGGATTTGGGGCACATGCATGCACATACATGTGCGCCCAGTGTGGGTTTTTTTTTTAATTTACATTCATTCTTCACTATATATCATTACAACATACAAAGTGAGATTTTCCATCCAGAGTACACTGTATATTGGCTCAATCAAGCACATCAACATACATGTTATCGTCAACAAATAATTTTCAATTTCTTGTTTCCTGTATGTTTTGCTTTTTTTTTTTTTCC
>NW_006205376.1:404318-411295 GCF_000334495.1 Tupaia belangeri chinensis | reverse complement strand
AAGAGGAGTTATTCTTTTCCCTTGGAGGAGAGGTATTTTCTTGCTCTCCCATATTTCTTGTGATCCTGCGGTGATTTCTAGTCATCACGCTAGCTTGTTTGCTAGAGGCTGAATTATCAGTAGGAACTCTTCATTTCTCTTTTACCCTGAAACGACTAGTTCGCAGGAGCCATGAGGAATCTTCTGCTGAAGGCCTTGCCTCTCCTGCCATGCTAGCTCGTTTGCTGGAGGCAAAATTATCAGTAGGAACTCATTTTCTCTTTTACCCTCCCCAGTGTGTTTTTCAAGTCACAGGGGCCAGGACTCAAACTGCGGTTGGCCATGTGGGATCCAGCTCCCTTAAGCACTAGGCTGCAGGGCTGGCCCCAAGAGAACTTAGAAGAGAACTGTAGGGACCAGAAGATGGCATAATGATTATGTCTCTGGACTCCCATATAGTCAACCGCAGTTTGAGTCCCTGCAGCTTAAAACTCATGCTGGGCACAAGTGTGTGTGTGCTCAGAATCCTGAGAAGAGAATGGAAAAGAAGGGATTGCAGTGTGGTCATCCCTTCAGGGGGTGATTTCTTTTTTTTTTGGAGAGATTTTCACTGTAGGGCGTGTGCGCTCACCAGACAGACAGAGACATAGAGACAGAAAGCAAGAAATCACCCCCCAGGGGGGATGGTCACGCTGCAATCCATTCTCCTCTCGGGATCTTGGGCACGCACGCACACACGCCCGGCGTGAGTTTTAAGCCACCAGGTCCGGGACGCGAACCGCGGTCGACTACGTGGGAGTCCAGCGACATAGCCATTACGCTAACTGCTGGTTCCCAGGGGATGGTTTCTTACTTTCTCTCTGTATCTCCGGTAAATGTATGTGCCCTATAGCAAAAACTTCTCATTTTAAAAAAATGTATTGGGGCCAGCGGGTGATGTGGTGGTTAAGGACACTGGACTCCCACATAGCAGACTGTGGTTCAAGTCCTGGACCTGTCGGCTTGCTTTCTTACTTTCTCTTTCTCTCTCTGTCCCTTTCTGGTCAAACTAAAATAAATAAAGTTAAACAAAATAATTCTTGAAAAAAATACAGTTTTAAAAAAAAATGTATTGGGTCATGGTGGTTGAGGTGCTGCACTCCACATGACTCCTGCAGTTTAAGTCCCAGACCCGGCGGCCTGAAAAATAAATGTTTATACATATATATATCAGCTATATGCTATATTTATATATACATATACATATATATATATAGAGAGAGAGAGAATTTATAATCCAGAAACTACCAAGCATCATGAAATAACACTGACAGAATAGCACTATAATAAGGACTAAGTGAGCTAGATTAAAAGCCTCCTTTTCATTGTTTTTCCTAGACTGACTTTACCTCTGCTGGAATTGCATTAGAATGACCTCTCTGGCAATGTACACAGTCCATTTCAGCCAAAGAATCTGGGCCAAGGCTAAGGAGTTACCAAACAAGTGGAGATGGATGGAGAAACTCTGAAATAATAAATGTCAACTGACATTTGATTTTAGGATTGGAGCAATAGAGTAGTAAGGACGACGGCAAAATAGGGTGTGCATGTCCTGTCTAAAGGGGCAGCTGCTACCGCCTTCAGCTAATTGTGGCCACAGAGAATTCCAGCATTAGCAAATATTACTGCCTTTTTTTCTTTTGGCGGGGGGGAGGTGTTTGCTATAGGGCACGTGTGCTTGCCAGAGAGAAAGAGAGACAGAAAGTGAGATATCACCCCGTGGGGAGGGGAATACGGCCACAATCCCTTCTCCTCCATTCTCCTCTAGGGATCTTGGGCACACAAGCACACGTGCCCTATGTAAGTTTAAGCAGCTGGGTCCATGGGAGTCCAGCTACATAACCATTATGCCATCTGCTGGTCCCGATATTACTGCTTTTTAAAACAAAGTAGATTTTACATGAAATCTTTCAAGTTTTAAATGTTAGCAAGTAATTTTCTGAACTTTCCAAGTACAAGCCAAGCAAAACACATGTATAGGTTATTGTTTATGATCTCTGATTCAGTCTCTTAAGGAAGTTGGTATTTATATTTAGACTTGATTGACAACATTTTAATAGACATCGCTTAAAATGGCAGCATTTTAAATGTATGACATGACTAAATAAAACTTGAAGATCTGGCAATATTATAATTTTAAAAATTACAACTGCTTGGCACCACCTGGACAGCTTTTCGGTTCTTGGATTTCTCCAGAAAACAATGATATACTTTGTATTTCAAACTACATAGAACATCAGGCCAGAGGTGGGGAGGTGCTTAAGGTGGCTGGATTCCACATGGCTGATGGTGCAGCTCGATTCCCAAATCCAGTGGCTTGAAAAACATGCTGGGCACATATGTGTGCTTACCCAAAATCTCAAGCGGAGTCTGGAGGAGAAGGAGCTGTGGCATGATCGTTCAATGTGGAGGGTGTTTTCTTGCTCTCTTTCTCTTTCTGTCTCTCTCTCTGTCTCTCTGGTGAGTGCATGCACCCTCTGGCAAGTTTGAAAAAAAAAATTTCTCATTTCAACTGAGCAAGTACCTAGACAGGGCCTGGCCTCCTGGCCAGTAGATTGCCCAGTAAGGATCGCTGTAGGGCCACAGGTCAGCTCTTTCCCACCAGAACTTGCAGCGGGGCGTCAAAAGCCGCAACTGGATTTCAGGAGTGAGGCTGCCATTGCTGGTGACTTGGGTGTTCTCCTCCAGGAACGCTTTCATGTCAGGGTTCGTAAAGCTTCCAGCTCCTCTCTGGGGACAGAGGCTCCAGGATAACAAGGGAAGACCAGTGCTTCCGACAGCCTTCAGAATGCAGTGGCTTCTGGGAGACTTCCAACCCCGGCTCAAAGCCATCAGTCCTTTTCAACGACACACCTATCTGTGTTGCTCCTCCTGGGGGGAAAAACCACGGGTCTATCTCCCAACTTGATCTCAGCTGCAATCTCCGGATCTCTAAAAACAAAATTGATACTGAAAATTCCAAGGCTGACCAACATTTCCAGATCCTATCACATAAGAAAACAATACACTGTAAGCTCTGTATCTGATTCCCAAGTGCAACTTCATTTCCGAGAAAAGCTTTGGTGCATCAACTTGGCAAATACAATCTCGCTTTCTGACTGTCTCTTTCTGGTGAGCGCACATGCCCTATAGCAAAAAACTCTAAAAAGAAAAAATTATATATACACTTAAAGTTATTTCATACATTTAACAAGTGACTAGGCTGGCATGCCTGGCAACTGTGAACAAAATAAACACAAGTCCCCCTCCCTTTCACGAAGTCTATAGTCTAGTAGTATAATACTCAGGTAAGGCAAAAACAGTTTTTGCCTGTATAAGGTATAGCCAAGAGTTGTTAAGGTTAATAAACTTGTTCGTGGGCTGAGGAATACACAAATCATATATATCTACACATGCATACATATTAGGTTTTGCCATAGGGCACATGTACTCTGTGGTAAGAGACAGAGAAAGGGAAAGTGAGAAATCACCTCTGGGGCGGGGGGGGGAATGGCCACACTGCAATCCCTTCTCCTCCATTATCTTGGGATTTGGGGCATGCATGCACACATACCCAGCGTGCTTTTCCAGCTGCCAGGTGTGGACTAGAATCATGGGAATCCAGCACTTTAACTACCATGCCACTTTCTGGCTCAACAAATTATATTGACTGCATTCTATTTCATTAGAGATTATCACATCACAAAACAATGCAATCAAGACTCAGATTTTTTTCCTTTGAAAAAATAACTTTATGGATGTAATTGTAACAAAAAGACATGACCTCCCAACTCCTCCTCTAAGTAGCTCTGATGATTCAACTTTACCAAGCCTGGATTGAAAAAATTTGTTCTAGTAGAAAAATTTGGTAAGAATGAGCAGGGGGCTGGGAGGTGGCATGGTGGTTGAAGGTGTTGGACTCCCATATGGCCAACCGTGGTTCAGGTCTCAGACCTAGTGGCTTGCTTTCTCACTTTCCCTCTCTCTCTCTCTGTCTCTCTCTGATCAAACTGGAAAATAATAATAAAGTTAAATAAAATAATTCTTAAAAAAAAAAAAGAAAAGAAAAAAAGAATGAGTGGGAGTGAGGAGCAGCAATTTAAACAAAAATTAGAGACCAGCAGTTGGCTTAATGGCTATGTCACTGGACTCCCACATAGTCAACTGTGGTTCAAGTCCCAGATCCAGTGGCTTAAACTCACACCAAGAATGTGTGCGTGCATGCCCAAGAGCCTGAGAGGAGAATGGAGAAGGGATTGTGCCGTGGCCATCCCCTCTGGGGGGTGATTTCTCTCTCACTTTCTGTCTCTCTGAATCTCTCTGTCTTTCTGGGGAGTGCATGCACCCTATAGCAAAAACCTCTCCAAATAAATAAATAAATAATAAACAAACACAAATTATACACCCAGTTGTTTGCGACCTCTTATCTGATCTGCATAAATTTTATTTATTTATTTATGAAAGAGATTTTTACTATAGGGCACGTGTACTCACCAGAGAGACAGAAAGTGAGAAATCACCTGGGGGGGGGGGGGGATGGCCATGCCTCAATCCCTTCTCCACTCTCCTCTTGGGATTTTGGACATATATGCACACCCGATAGGAAGCCGCCAGTCTGGGACTCGAACTACAGTCAACTATGTGGGAGTCCAGCAATGTATCCATTGTGCCATCTGCTGATCCCCTGCATGAATGTTTTAAATAGCCTTATACTCAATTATTTAGAGTAGAGGTAAAAAACTGGAATGCCTTCAAGGGGCCAGATGTCAACGGTGATACAGGCTGGTATAAGATAATAGGGCTGTGACCAACCGGAAACTGGAAACAGTCCAGAAGGACCAGGCAGGAGCCTGCTGCCAGATCTTCTGATTTCTCAAAATAATCCTGAAATCCTGGTATTTCCATATAAACTCTCACTTTTAAACATCAGCGATACAGTCAAATAGCAAAGCACAGGGCAGGCCAGAAAGCATGCCAGGTCACCAGGCTGAGCTGCGGTAGACTTGCGGTGGGTGGCAGTTAATCCTCGTTTCTGCCCTGGGGATCCCAAAGGGCCTGGCATCCCATTTGACTAATTCTGTTAGCAGCACTGGATTATCCCTCCAATCAGACAAGCCTAAAGTTTAAAAATAAAGCAGAGCGAATCTGAGATGATTTTTGGATTGGGTCAGCACCTCAACCCCCACGTGTCCCCCTTCCACCTCTGCACCAGTGAGCCTGGGCTCTGAAGTCCGTGAAAAGCGTGTGCATTTGGTACATATATTCCACATAACTGATAAGAGAATGAGATCCGATAAGAAGGGTTACGGTCCCAACACTGTGACCACGTTATTTCCCTCCGAAGGACGGGTCGATCTTAACCCCGCAGGCGCAGCCCTCGCCTCCTTTACCTGGCTTTGCTAACGCCGGTGCAGAGCTCGCGATCGGAAGTAGGGCGCCCGGCACCTGTGACGCCCGCCTTTGACCCGGTACAACCGCGGTGCGCCCGGCTCCCAGAATCCGAGGCTGGCGGGAGGCGGCCCCGAGGCGGCCCCGCACCCGCCCACTTTCCCGGCAGCGCTTTAGGTGGCCCACACTTTCTTAAAGGCGCAGGAAGTGCGATCCCCAGCGCGCCCTTATCCTACCTGGAAAACGAGGAAACGTTCCATCCGCGGGCAATGTCTGTGGGATTCCGATTTCTAAAATATTCGTTCTAAAACGATAAACGGAGCGTATGCTCTGTGCCAGTCACTGAGTATGGAATGGTGAACAAGACAGACACAGTATAAGGCTAGTATGACGTTTATATTAAATTAAATCACTTCTGCAGTATTATAAAGTTCTAGACCCGTATACGCCGTCCCTGGTGTATTCATCTACCCCCTTATCCCCTATCGTGGGCGCGTCGGAGGGCTGGGGGGGAGGTTGTCCAAAACCAGGACACCAGCAAACCATGCTTCTGCATCTTGGCTTACAGTTTGAGAAATTCGCTGGAGCTGCCTGTTCAAAATCCCCTGGGTTCTCTATTCTGCCTTGATTTATAGGCGGCTTAAAAATTCCCGGGCCAGCACGTGGCGTACTGATAAGGAGGCTTGACACTCATGTCAGGCACGTGCGCTGTACGAGCCCAAAATCCCCACTGGGGGCAATTTCTCACTCTCTCTCTCCAGCGGGCCTACGTGCAGGAGGAAAATCTCTTTTTTAAAAAATCCCATGTAATCTTAGATGTCTAGGAACACCTTCAGGGAATGACACTTGTTACTCCAATGAACCACCCCAGGTTCATACTTATCATTTGTTTCTTAGATGAGTGGAATATTTATTCCCATCCGTAGGCAACATGCCTTGCATTTCAGAGTACTCAGCCTCAGATTTCCTCTACAGTGTATGATGTTTTTATGATTTGCATTTATTAAAAGTAAGAGCTACTTTTTTCTTACTTAGCTGCTAATGTAAACCTTTGTTTTCTCAACTGTAATAACTCATTTCCGCATACTCTCCAATCCTCTGGCTAGGAACGAACCTTAATCGTGTGCAAGATCAGTTTGTCTAATAATGTTGTTTTAAACCAGTTTCTGTGTTCCATCTCAATGAATAGTTCCAATATCGCGGTTGTTACCCGAGAAACCAGAGAGAAGAGGCAGGCTTGGCATATCTACAAAAAAGGGTTTCCAGTAAAAGGCCTGGAGGTCATCACTGAAGGGTGCATTTAATAAAGTGAAGAGGCTTTAGTCAAAACTTGGAACTAGGCTAAAGGGATTGTGCCTGTCTTTCCCTCTCCTTAATGGTTTTTAAATTGGTCCATTCTTTCCATCCCTCCTGCTATGCCTTGGTGTAACCTCAAGATGGCTTGCCTGGATTCCTGTACCTGGTGTGTTTCCAGTCCTGCCAACCTCTTAACTGTTAACGATGGGAAAGTGTCCAGGAGAATGGAGGAGAAGGGATTGCGGAGTGGCCATCCCCCCTGGGGGGTGATTTCTCGCTTTCTGTCTCTCTGTCTC
>NW_006205376.1:391271-404254 GCF_000334495.1 Tupaia belangeri chinensis | reverse complement strand
ACAGAAAGCGAGAAATCCCCCCCCACCCAGAGAGTATGGCCATGCCACAATCCCTTCTCCATTCTCCTCTTGGGATCTTGGGCACGCATGCACACACGCCTGGTGTGAGTTTAAGCCACTGGGTCCAGGACTCAAACTGCGGTCAGCTACATGGGAGTTCAGCAACATAGCCATTACGCTAACTGCTGGTCTCCCTGCATTTTACTGATTCACAAAATTTCTTAAATAATCTACTTTAAATAGGGGCATATTATCTGTATGACCTCAAAAATATTACTAAGCTGTCCTAAGAATTAATTTCTTCATCTTAAAATAATTTAAGAAGAGAAATTTATGTTTGTTTGTTTTTTTACTTATTTTTTTGAGAAGTTTTTGCTATAAGGCACGTGTGCTCTTCAGAAAGACAGAAAGAGACAGAGAGACAGAAAGCGAGAAATCACCCCTCAGAGGGATGTCCACACTGCAATCCCTTCTCCTCCATTCTCCTTTCGGGATCTTGGGCACGCACGCACACGTGCCCAGCATGAGTTTAAACCACCAGGTCCAGGACTCGAACCGAAGTAGACTACATGGGAGTCCAGCAACATAGCCATTACACTAACTGCTGATCCCCAGGACCTTGTTTTTTTACCCTTAGGACTTGCCTAAGATAGGAAGCTGCTACCCCTACATACCCTACATACCCTACATATCCCTTCTCACTGTGCCTATCCCTGTCCTTCACAGCTCAGCTTAGGGTTAGGTCCTCTAAAGCCTAACCAACACCCCAGCCCGCACCCGTCCTTGCCTAGCTTCCCTATTAGACTCGAGGTGGACCATCTCATTCTCTGGCTCAGATACTCAATACATGTTAGATGAAAGGAAAAAAAAAAAAGAACAAATTAACAGTTATTACCTATTGTTGTCTCATTTTTGTTTGTTTGTTTGTTTGTTTGTTTTTAATTGTCAAAAGCCACATGCACTTGCCATAAAGACAAAGAAGGAGAGGAAGAAAGGAAGAAAGCACCCCCAATGGGGCATGGTCATACCACAATTCCTTTTCCATGTTTCTGTCCTGTTGAGATTTGGGCATGCCCATACACTCAGCGTGTTTTTCAAGCCTCCAGGGCTAGGATTTGAACTGTCGTTGGCCACGTGGGATTCAGTTCCCTTACTCACTAGACCAAAGGTCCAGCTCAAGTGTCTCATTTAAAATGTTTTATTTTATGGGGATGTAACAGACATACAGTAAACTTCACATGTTTAAAGTATGCAATTTGATGTTTCAAGATATGTATACACTCATGGAGCCATCACCAAAGTCAAGGTGGTGAACATATTCGGTGTCCTTGTGTGACCCTGCCTCCTGTCCTTTCTTACACACACAGGCCCCCACCATCTCCAGGTCCTGGAGTCACACCTAAAAATCCTGACAGTGGGCCCTTTAAGACCAGTTTGCCATTAAGGAGCTAGCGCTCTGCCTGCAAAACCCAGAAATCTTCAGCCAGCTAAGACTATGCTGCCATCTAGTGATAAATCAGCCTAGCGCTGGCCAAGTGTGCCTGAGCTAAAAAAGTAAACAAAAAATAAAAAGCAGACTGAAACTGTGAAACAGACTTGGCTGTGGATAAAAAGGGAAGAGTCTCACCCCAATGTCACACCCTGGCTCACGTGTTTGGCTGTAAAATGCGGCAGAAATGCTGGTCACTGCTCGTGCACAGCTAGCGGACCAAAGTTCAGAACTTTACAGTTGGTTTTTACTAGACTTTCCTTTTAACTTCTTTTTATTTTTTTAAGTACCTTTATTACACATTTTAAAATCTGGGAAAGCTGCTTTTTCCCCACCCAAAGTTCATAAATAAAAGTGGTAATGTTTTTCATTTAAAAAGGTCATGTTGAAATGGTAAAAAATGATAGCCACAGGCATTAGTCCAGGGTACCACGGCTTATAGCTTAATTACTGAACTCAACAGGAAGGGATAAACTTTATGTGATCTAGCAAAGAAGAATAGATCCTGGTGGGTTTCCAAGTTTTCCATATTTTTAAGAATTATTTGATTGTTTTGTTTTGTTTTAGTTTGCTATGGAGCTCATGGTCATGAGACAGAAAGAAAATAAGAAAGGAAGCCGCCAGGCCCAGGACTTGAACCGTGGTAAACCTTGTGGGAGACCAGCGCCTCAACCACCACACCACCTGCTGGCCCCCAAGTTTTCAGTTTGACATGACATTCACTATTTCTGTCCCAACAGCCTTTTGGCCACACGGTTATTCTCTCTCGTTTTCATCACCCAAGTTATTGGAAAATTTCTCTGAACGTAGCATGATACTGGGATGTAGGAGGTATACTCTCATGTCACTGGTTCATGTGTGATGAAACTTTCAGTGACAATACCTAACGGTTGCTCCCTAATCCTGATGCCACACTGCATTAGAAGATAAAGGGACTCAGGGAAACTGGGATAAATTAGGTTTAAGGACAATGGCTTCCTAAACAGAGTTCACTTTGCTGAGGTTGCAGGATAGGCACTATAGGTGTTCGTGTCCTCTGGACCTGTAGCCAGGATTCGGTACAGGTTATGTGAAAACCCCCTTGACCATGGATCAAGACAAAAAGAGGGGCCAGCAGATGGCACGATAGTTAAAGGTGCTGGATTCCCACATGGCCGACTATGGTTCGAGTCCTGGATCTGGAGGCTTGTTCTCCTTTTTTCTTCTTCTTTTTTTTTTTTTCTTCTTCTTTTTTTGGAGAGGTTTTTCTTATTGGGTGCATGCGCTCGCCAGACAGACAGAGAGAGACAGAAAGTGAGAAATCACTCCTCAGGGGTGATAGCCACGCCGCAATCCCTTCTCCTCCATTCTCCTCCTGGGATCTTGGGCATGCACACACGCACACGTGCCCAGCGTAAGTTTAAGCCACCGGGTCCGGGACTTGAACTGCAGTCGACTACATGGGAGTCTAGCGACATAACCATTACGCTAACCGCTGGTCCCTCTCCTTTCTTCTTTCTCAGCTCTCTCTCTCTCTCTGTCACTCTATGGTCAAATTGAAATTAACAAAAAGAATAAATAAAGTTAAATAAAATAATTTGCCGGGGTCCAGCCTCGGCGTGGGTGGGTTATCTCGACGAAGGCGGCGAAGGTGAACAGAAGACAGAGGCCTCGATGCCTTTCATGCACGTCCTATGCCGGACACCCCTCAGAGATCGCTCTCTAAGGAGTGACAACTGCTAGGAATAATCGTGCCTTTTTATTGAAAATATGTTACATACAAGTAAATGGGAGAGGGGCTACGTGTTTCAATTATCAGCTCATAAAGTCTTTTAACAATAAAGAACATAGATTCTATTCAGGGTGGATTAAAGGTGGGTCTAGTGCAGTTCCTATCCAGGGGTGGATTAAGGGTGGGTCTAGTGCAGTTCCTCAATTGTAGGTGGGTCTCCATGGAATGCAGTTTCAGGAAAGCGGTTCTGGTAAGCAGAGATAATTATCAGCTGATGCGGTGCAGCAGCCATCTTCTGATTACTGGGAATGGTGCTGAGAAAAGAAAAACTCAAGAATAGATATTAGTTCTTAAGGATCTTAATAAAGAATGATACTTATACAGTTTTGTAGGGATCTATAACTTAATTTGAGGAATCCTAATATCTTTATTTCATTTGGAGAGGGCGGAGGTGTCCTGGGCCAGTTTTGGCCTAATCCTATTTTACATAAAGAAAGGAAGAATTTCAGGGCCTTCCAAAGGTCAAGATTACTTCTGCCTAGAAAGAACTTCAGCCCACCCTCTATTGTGACCACAGAGGTAAAGCATTGTAATTAATAGTAAGTAATCAGAGCAAAGGGGAGCTGTCGGTTGGGGGACTTCCTGGAAGATTTTATCATACACCCAGGATGTATAGGAGAGCTATGCAATTCTTTTATAGTAGTAAATTGGGGAGTCAGAGGGGGGTCGCTTCCCAGTGAGGCTGCCTCAATTTTCTGGAGTGAATAGCAAGCAGCCTTGCTGACATGCTAACTGACCCAAGCTTAAAAAAAAAAAAAAAGTGAGGAGCTCTCCTAACTCTCCAGAAATCTTTTTAGAGGTTTTTGCTATAGGGCGTGCACGCTCGCAAGACAGAGACAGAAAGCGAGAAACCACTCCTCAGGGGGGATGGCCACGCTGCAATCCCTTCTCCTCTATTCTCCTCTTGGGATCTTGGGCACGCATGCACATGTGCCCGGCGTGAGTTTTAAGCCACTGGGTCTGGGACGCACCCTATAGCAAAAAACCTCTCCCTCACACACACACAAAATTCTGTCCGAATTAACTTCTTTCCCTGCTCTGTATAAGCTAATTTTGTCTCCGTTTTTAGATTAATTTAAATATTCCTGTTTTATAAATGAATCTGTTGGAATTTTCTTTGAACTTATAACAGCTTATCAGTTTCTCATTAATTAATTTTAAAATTTTATTTATTATTATTTTTTAGAGAGATTTTTGCTTGTAGGATGTGTGTACTCACTCGCCAGAGAGAGAGACAGAGATAGTGAGAAATCACCCCCGGAGGGAGGACCACATCACAGTCTCTTCTCTTCCATTCTCCTTTTAGGATTTTGGGTACACATGAACACACACCCAGCATGAGTTTCAAGCTACCAGGTCCGGGACTCAAACTGTGGTTGGCCATGTGGGAGTCCAGTGACACAACATTATGCCATCTACTGGTCCCATATATATATTTTTTAATTTACTATAGGGACATGTGTTCCCTCTCATGCTCAGACAGAGAGAGAGGGAAAATTAGAAAGAAAACTACCAGGTCTGGGACATGAGCCATGGTTGGCCATGTGGGATCCAGTGCCTCAACTACCATGCTATCTGCTGGTCCCCATTAATGAGTTTTTTAAAATCCTGAACATATGTTCATTTCATACCTGTATGAGTTATTATTTTACCTTTTGGGGGGAAGATTATTATTTAATTAAATAATTAATCAATGAAGGAATTAGTTACCCATACAAGAAGGTGTAAAATTAAGCACTAAATTTGGGAGTTTGATCTACTTCGATGCATCATTAACAGACAGGATCTTTGGTAACAGGTATCTGGCTTAGAATAGCCAAAACTAGGGGCCTGCAGGTGGTGTGGTGGTTAGAATGCTGGACTCCCACATAGCCATCCGCAGTTTGAGGTCCTGGACCTGATGGCTTGGCTTGCTTTCTCACTTTCTCTCTTTCTCACACTCTGTCCTTCTCTGATCAAAACAAATAAGTAAAAATAATTGAAAAAAAAAAGAATAGCCAGAATTAGGTGGCATACTGATTAAGAAACTGGACTCCCACATGGTCAGCAGTGGCCTGAACTTAAAAATAATCATGTCAGGCATGTGTGTGTGTGCCCAAAATCTCAAGATGAGAAGAGAAAGGAGAAGGGATTGTGGTATGATCATTCCCTCTTGCAGGGTGTTTTCTCACATTCTCTGTCTCTGTGTCTCTATCTATCTCTCCCCAGTGAGCACATGTGCCCTATGGCAAAAAACTAAAAAGAAATTTTAAAAAAGAGAATAGCCAGAATTTGTGTTTTGTGCTTTTTTCTCCCTTTGTGCTTATCTACTAATCGAGCCAGATTGTGAATAAATAATTAAGATGATATTTGATCAGAATGTTGGTCTTTAATAGATATGATATTTATGTCCTTTAAAAATAAAAGTTGGGAGGGGCTAGCAGGTGGCATGGTGGTTAAGGGCGCTGGACTCCCATATGGCTAACCATGGTTTGAGTCCCAGACCTGGCAGCTTCTTTTCTCACTTTTTCTCTCTCTCTTTCTCTCATTCTGTCCCTCTCTGGTCAAATTTAAATAAATAAATAAATACAGTTAAATAAAGTAATTCTTTAGAAAAATAAATAAATAAATAAAAGTTGGGGGCCGGCAAGTAGTGTGGTGGTTAAGGGCATTGTACTCCCACGTGGCCGACCACAGTTCAAGTCCCAGACCTGGTGACTTGCTTTCTCTCTCTCTTATCTCACTCTGTCCCTCTCTGGTCAAATTAAAATAAATACAGTTGAATAAAATAATTCTAAAAAAAAAAAAAATAAATCAATAAAATAAAAGAAAGTTGTCAGAGCCAGCAGATGACATAACAGTTATGTTGCTGGACTCCCACATGGCTAAGCATAGTTCAAGTCCTGGATCCAGTAGCTTGAAAATCATGCTAGACATGTGTACATGTGCGTCCAAGATCTGGGAGGAGAATGGCAGAGAAGGGATTGCAGCCTGGCCATCACCCCTGGGCAGTGATTTCTCACTTTCCCTCACTGTCTCTCTTTGTTAAAATTTTAAAAATAATAATAATGATGCACATTCTCTAAGGCACAAACCTCTAAATAAATAAATAAATGTTGTCTTAAATAAGTTAGCTCTTGGATATATTTTCTATCCTTCAAAATGTATTTTAAATGTGGCCTATGATAGAAAAGAAGCTATTCTTAGAAACAAAAATTATTTTTATCTTTTCCTAGCAACGTAATTTGAGAAACCGAATACATAAATGGACAGTGACCAGCCTATGTGAACATAGAATTCTGATAAAAAAAACAAACAAAAAAACAAACCTCTGCGGCCATCATCCCAGAAGGGTTAGGACTACACTGACCCCTTCCAGCTGCCCTAATATTTGCTTCCACTTCAGGCTGAGGACCAGCCAGAGAAAGCCAGCACTGCTCCCTATGCGAAGTGAAGTCCGTAGGGCGGGTCGCTTCTAGTCAGCCCTCCTGCTGCTTTCCAGTAGACCACACCTCTAATGGCGCAGCCTGGAGGTATTCTACTCCCTTTCCGTTTCTGCCAGACACAGGTGAGAGGAGCTGACTCTTGAGACCAGCAGTTTGCCTAATGGCTATGTCGCTGGACTCTCATGTAGTCGACCACGGTTTGAGTCTTGGACTCGACCACGGTTTGAGTCTTGGACTCAGTGGCATAAACTCACACCGGGCGCATGTGCGTGCGTGCCCAAGATCCTGAGAGGAGAATGGAGGAGAAGGGATTGTGGCGTGGCCATCCCCCCGGGGGGTGATTTCTCGCTTTCTGTCTCTCTGTCTCTGTCTGTCTTGTCTGGCGAGCGCACGTGCCCTATAGCAAAATATATATATATATCAACAAAAGAAAAGAGGAGCTGACTCTCTGCTATTAAAAACTCAGTCAATAGCCTCTGTTCATACTTGGGTGTTCTTCATGTGTTTTTCCTGGAGATCAGAAAGTAGACAGAAATCCTGCACTGATGTGAGCTCATACAGAGAACAAACGAAGGACAAGGACAGTGAATGAGTTGAGTTTGGAAGTCAGTCAGTTTTAGCTTAAATAAATATAATAATCCAAATGAAAAACTAAGAGCAAATGAGGGCTGACCGATGGAGTGGTGGTTAAGGCAACTGGGTCCCATGTGGCCAACTGCGTGGTTTGAGTCCCAAATCCTGAATTCCAAGCCCTACATCCTGAAAGGAAGGAGGAATGGTGGAGAAGGAATTGTGGTGTGACCATCCCCTCCCCTGTAGGGAAGAGGGGTACTTTTTCTTTTTCTCTCTGTCTCTATCTGGCAGGGCACATGCCCTTTGGCTAAATAAATCAATAAAAGCAAACCTGTTTTTATTTATTTTTTTGGGGGGGAGGTTTTCGCTATAAGGCACGTGCGCTCGCCAGAAAGACAGAGAGAGACAGAGAGACAGAAAGCGAGACATCACCTCCCAGGGGGGATGGCCACGCCGCAATCCTTTCTCCTCTTGGGATCTTGGGCACGCAAGCACACGCGCCTGGCAACTTGTTTTAAATTTTTAATACAGGAAAAAAAGCTGCTGTTTCTAGCTTCCAGAAAAAATCGAAAGCTGAAAGGGACTTGTCCTTTGCCCAAGTCCTCATTTCATAGGGAAGTCAAGAATAAGGTCGTAAGGAGGTAAAGTGGTCTTCTGAAGAACAGTGGTTGCCCCAAGGATACCTGAATATGTTTGACCACGAACCGGCCTCAACACCCTCAGGAGAAACAGTTTGCAACTAATTTCCAGACAAGTCTCCCAACATTCTTTCTAGACTTACTGCAGCCCTTAAATTTGAATCCCCAAATTGATTTACTTCCACTGCAGCACGTCATCTTTGTCTATTTCCAACTTTCTCACTGACCAACATCATTTTCAGATGAAATCTTACCCAGAAACCAAGGTGTAGTGGTTCTGGCTCCTCCTCCCAAGGTTGCCTTGGCAACCCTCCCCCCAGGAAGCCTGAGCTTTTGTGGATCAAAATGTTTGCAAGGCAAGGTAGTGCTCTTCTTGAACTTTAAGGTGCAGCCCTCACCTAGGGATCCTGTTAAAGGTGAGATTTTGATTCGGCTTGTCGCAGTGCCCAAGGGTCTGTTTCTAACAAGTTCCCAGGGGATGCCATGCCAGGGGTGGGTACTGCCTGAGAAGAGTTTCTGAATTACAACAGCACACACGCCCCTCCCCCCAGCCCCACTACTCATTCACACATAGTCTTCAGATTGGTCATCCGAGAGCTGTCATTTTCAAAGTTCCGAGCACCAGATCTATTTATAAACACACTTCTGGAGGAGGGTATTCCACACTCCCCTGATGATAAGGACCAACCAGGACACGTGATTAAATTCCAACGCCCGTGCCCTCTTCCTGGAGATACTGATTGAGTAGGCTTCAGCTAGGACCCAGGAATCTGTCAGTTTTACAAAACACCCGAATGTCTGGCAGCGCAAATGTTTGGCAGGTGATGGCAGATTTTCAACCACAATTTGAAAATCATTCTTTTCTATATTCTAGCCCCAAGCCATTCTTTATTTGACTTCAGTGTTAACTTCTGAATTGTTTTCTCCAGGTCTTGAAAAGTTGGTGTTTCTTTTTTTAAATAATTATTTCATTTTATTTATTACATTTATTTATTTATTACTTTATTTATTTATTGGAGAGGTTTTTGCTATAGGGCATATGCATTCACCAGAAAGACAGAGAGACAGCGAAAAATCACCCCCCAGGGGGATGGCCACGCCGCAATCCCTTCTTCTCCATTCTCCTCTCAGGATCTTGGGCACGCACGCCTTCGCACCTGGCTTGAGTTTAAGCCACCGGGTCCAGGACTCAAACCATGATCAGCTACATGGGAGTCCAGCGACATAGCCATTATGCCAATTGCTGTTCCCACTATTATTATTTTTTAATTTGCTATAGGGCACATGTACTCACCAGAGAGAGACACAGATACACACAAACAGAGAGAAAGAACTTAAAAAAGCAAGCTACCAGATCCAGGACTCAAACTACAGTTGGCCATGTGGAAATCCAGCACCTTAACCACCATGCCACCTGCCGACCCCAATTGCTCCGTTTCTTTACCTTCACTTTAATAAGACTTAGATGTTAATTCTGAAAGAAATTTGGGCATTCCCCAGAAGGCATTTTTGAAAGATTAATTATTGTTTACGTGAAAAGGAAAAAAAAATCAACCACAGAATTTTAGCCAGGGGACCAGCAGATGGCATAATGATTGCATTGCTGACTCCCACGTAGTCGACCACTGTTCGAGTCTCAGACCTCGGGGCTTAAATTCATGCCGGGTGCATGTGTATGTAGAGTGGCCATCCTCCCTGTGGGGTAATTTCTCTCTTTCTGTCTTTCTCTCTCTCTCTGTCTCTCCAGTGAGCTCACACACCCTATAGCAAAACCTCTCTTAGGGAAAAAAAAAATTTTTTTTTAGCCAGAGCCTTTATTCTAGAATACTGGGCATGAGAAATCGCAAGAGGAGCAGTCAACTTAGGAAAGGAGGTAAAACATTTTATGGGGCGTTAGCAGAAGTCTATCAAAGTTCACCTGGTTTGGAGGATAGAGGAATCGTCCTTATGATTAGCAGCCATCGCTTGAGGAGTCTAGATATTGCCTAGAGTGATGGCGAGGAACAGATAAGCGTTAAAGTCGGATGCAAGAGGAGGTGGGCAGAAGAGTTGTTTAGGACCACACGTTAAGTACTCAGTGGAAAATTCCCAGCAACTGATGAGAGGCCTAACTTGTCCACATCCTTGACAATACTTGTTATCTTCTGTCTTATTCAAGTCACCCTAGTGGGTATGAAGTTGTATCTCATTGAGGTTTTGATTTGCATCTCCCTGTTGACTAATGGCGGTGCACATCTTTTCACGTGCTTATTAACTATTCATATATCTTCTTTGGAGAAATGTCTATTCATATCCTTTATCCATTTTTTAATCGGATTGTTTGCTATTTTTATTTATTTATAGTGGTAAGAGTCCTCTTGTTAGAGAAGTGCAGAAAAAGAAACATATTATGTGTGGAAAACATAGGTTAAGTTAGAGTTCATATTAAGTATGAGGTAACTCTGGGACTCTGGCATTGTGGGAAGTTCTAGAAGCAGCTGAATATATTTCCAGAATTCAAGAGGATTCTGGATTAGATGTTGCGTATATAGTCTGTAGTGTGCCCGAACCATCCTGTTTGCTCAGGACTGAGGGGCTTCCTGAAACAATGTTTTGTTCTGTTGTTTTTCTTTTTTCCTTTTAGAATTATTTATTCATTTAATTCCATTTGTTATTATTGTTTTTTAAAAATATTTTATTTAACTTTATTTATTTATTTATTTGTTTGTTTTGATCAGAGTGTGACAGAGTGTGTGTGTGTGTGTGTGTGTGTGTGTGTGTGTGTAGGGGTGGGTGGTAGTGAGAAGCAAGCTGCCAGGTTCAGGACTCAAACTGCAGTGGGCCGTATGGAAGTCCAGCACCCTTAACCACCATGCCACCTGCCGGCCCCTATTATTATTGTTTTTCTAATTTGACCAGAGAGAGAGACAAAGGGACAGCAAGAAAGCAAGCCAGCAGGTCTGGGATTCAACCACGGTTGGTCATGTGGGAATCCAGTGCCCTTAACCACCACACCACCTGCCAGCACCTGAAACAGTGTTAAAACCAGAAGAGTCCCAAGCAAACCAGGACAATTGTTCACCCTAGTACAGGTCTGAGGTCCAAGAGAGAGATTTGAGTTAGAGATCCATTTAGGCAGCGCTGGCCTAGCCAGGAAAGGGATGGAATCACCCATGAAGAATGTTTGAGGTATAAATGCCAAGGAAGGAACCTGAGGAGTACTAACAGTGAGTGGAAAGGTAAAGAAATTTTCAAAACCTGGCCAACATTGTGTGGTACTGTTGGTGCGCGCCCAATGGCCATTCTCCTGTTTTAAATTTTGGATGGTTTGGAGGGTGAATCACGACTGGGCCAAGTCATTCATGGCAACCTCTTCCTCCTCTGCCCGTGACGGCCCTGAGGGTGGACGTGGAACCCAACTCTGGCAAGTGAGTTTCATGTGTTCCTTCCACAGACGTTGACAGATCGCCTAACAGATGCCAAGACTACGGGGATACAACAGAGAACAGAATCTTGTTTATGGCTGGAGGAGACAGATACAAAGGAAATAAAGATGTATGTCAGTTATTGATAAATCCTAAAAAGAAAAACCAGAGTAAGGGCAAGTGGGGGGAATGAGTTGAGGCACCATGATATTATGTAGAGTATGCAAGGCAGGCCTTGTCAGATGGCATGAATAAATGGGACATTGTTCTGGTTCATATGCATATCCCCTACAGGGTTTCAACACCCCCTGGTGACCACAGAAGGGAGTACTGGGGGAGGGGGGCGAGCTTGGATCCTTGATGGCATCACCGAGCACTCAAGCTCATCCTGAGACTGAACTAGAGAAAGGAGGACAAGAAGGTGGGAACCAGGAAAGTGCCGTGTCCTAGGAAGTGAAAGCCAGCAGTTCCCGGTGCTGTAGAGAGGCCATAGGTGTTTTAAGGTGTCCAGTGATGATGGTGGCTGGGCAGTTTCATCAGAGCCCTATGCAGGAGGCCGTCTTCCTACATAACTCTGCCAGGAGCCTCCCGTGGAGATGGAAGGTGAGAAATAGTGCAATTGCTGGATGAGGGATATAAACCAGAGTACAAAATTCTTTTTGTTTGTTTGTTTTTTTCCTTTGTTTAGAAGGCATGTGTGCTTGACAGAGAGAGAGACCCGGAGAGGCGGGAGGAGGAAGCACCTCCGATGGGCAATGATCACACCATAATTCCTTCTCCTCCATCTCTCCCTCCATTTGGGATTTTGGGGCATATATACCCCGGGTGTCCCTCGAGTCGCTGTTTTCAGACTGGAAGTGTGTGTGGTTTGCCATGCGGGATTAGCTGCTTTGACCACTAGGCCACAGGCTGGCCTGGCAAAATTCTTTTAATGGGAGACAATTAGATTTATTCTATATTGAGGAAAAGTATACAATAAAATTTTTAAAAGAGAAGAAAGCACTAAAGGTACAAGTTGGAAATGGGTTAATTGATGGAGATAGTGGAGGGCTGGGGTGGGGAAGACACAGACGTCCATATTCCCTCTCAGAAAGCCCAAGTCCTTAGAGAGCCCTCTCCAGCACTCTGCGTTCACCCCGACCGCTCCTTGTTCTCACAGGGCTTAGTCACCCCAGCAGCCCGGCAGCTCCTCCCGCAGGCTCTGCAGGATTTGCACTGCTCTTCTTTGGCTCTTGTCCCAGAAGTATGACTCTTGTTTCTTCCAGGTTTCTGCTCACAGGTTGCTTTTTTAGGGAGCCTTCTTGAACACACCACATAAATACCACCACTACCGCCATGCCCACCCCAGCATTCCCAACTTCCCGCCTCAGCCTCATTCGTCATCAGTCATTGCCCCAG
The DNA here is from genome assembly GCF_000334495.1 of Tupaia belangeri chinensis. Taxonomy (NCBI): domain Eukaryota; kingdom Metazoa; phylum Chordata; class Mammalia; order Scandentia; family Tupaiidae; genus Tupaia; species Tupaia belangeri. The sequence continues at coordinate 391,556 of NW_006205376.1, read as the reverse complement.
GCACACCGAGTCTCACTGAGGTAATCACCCCCTTGTCTCTGCTGCTGGAATGTAAGCTCCACAAGGACAGGGACTTTGCTTTACTTACAGCACTGAGAAGATCGTGCTGCATATACTAGGCCTTAGATAAATACATGTGGAATTGGGGACCAGCAGATGGTGTAATGGTTACGTCGCTGGACTCCCACGTAGTCAACCACGGTTTGCTTCTTGGACTCAGTGGCTTAAAAAAAAAAAAAAAAAAAAAAAAAAAGGGGGGGGCGGGCCCCCCCCCCCAGGATAAAA
>NW_006205376.1:366126-391191 GCF_000334495.1 Tupaia belangeri chinensis | reverse complement strand
CTGTCGTGTCTCCCAGGGAGTGTCCACCCTATAGCAAAAATCTCTCTTAAAAAAAAAAAAAAAGGAATCATTATTATGCAATGGGGCAGTCAGGAAAGGCCCAAGAAGTCATGTTAGCAAGAGCCACTAAAAAAAAAAAAAGAAAGAAAGAAAGAAAGAAAGAAAGAAAGAAAGAAAGAAAGAAAGAAAGAAAGAAAAAGGACTAGCAGTTAGGGTAATGGCTATGTCGCTGGACTCCCATGTAGTTGACCGCGGTTTGCATCCTGGACTCGGTGGCTTAAAACTCACAGCAGGTGCGTGTGCATGCGTGCCCAAGATCCCGAGAGGAGAACGGAGGAGAAGGGATTGCGGCGTGGCCATCCCCCCTGGGGGGTGATTTCTCGCTTTCTGTCTCTATGTCTCTCTCTCTCTCTCTCTGGCGAGTGCACGGGCCCTATAGTGAAAACCTCTCCAAAAAAAAAAACAAGAGCCACTAACAGTAACTAGACCCATACTCCCTGCTAGATACTGTTCTGATTACCTTTCATAAATTGTCTATTTTTAAACTTCACAGTAAGTCTAGGATGTAGGTAGGATGACTTACATTTTACAGGTAAAGAGACAGGAGCACAGGGAGGTCGAAGTACTTGCCTGAGGTCTCATCACCAGTTAGCAGTGGGGCCAGGACACCACACCCAGGCAGGCCGTTCCAGAGCTGCCTGCTTCCACACCCTGCCAAAGTCCATTAGCCTGGGAGGATTTAGTCAGTGATGAGAAAGGAAAAAGATACTCCAAGCGCAGAGTAGAAGGCAAGAACTTACAAGTTCATTGTGGAGAGGATAAAGAGCCCAGCCTGGCTGGAGAGGAGCTTTCAGGGGAGCCAGTAGTGGAGACAAAACGGGGAGGATAGGGTGAGGCTAGCTGGGAGAGGGCCTCCACTGCCAGGCGGAGAGGCTCAGAATAAGTGAGGAACTTCAGTTGTGAGTCGAGTCGTGGTAGGTGTAGAGAGGAGTAACAAAATCGAAACAGCAGCTGAGTAGCTGTCAACTGTTAAAGGCCTTTGAAAGTAAAGTGTGCACAGGAAGGAATGTTGGGAGTGAAAGCAGAGTTTTGTCATCACCAAGCCGAAACCACGCTGTAATATAATTACGCATTATACAGACACAGAAAAGCCGTCCTGCTATTCGCATCGACTTTGTCTGTCTCCTTCATACAGATTTATATGCCCAAGTCTATAATTAGGCATTGAAAATAGTGATGGTGTAACAATCTCATATCTGTGTACTGTGTGCTATGTCCTTTACATAGTGTTTCATATAATCTACACAGCAAACTATTCAGAAGAGGAAATTGATCTTTACGGGGAAAAAAATGTTATGCCCTAAATTTTCTCTAGAATCATAGACCATAAGAATGGAAGGAAAAAACTTATAAAAACAATTACAGGAGCCAACAGGTGGTGTGGTGGTTAAGGTGCTGGATTCCCACATGGTCAACCATAGTTGGAGTCCCATACCTGGGGGCTCAAAAATCACACCGGGTGCGTGTGCATGTGTACCCCAAATCCTGAGAGAAGAGAATGGATTGTAGCGTGGCCATGTCCTGGCGGCGGGGGGTGGCGGGATTTCTTACTGTCCCTCTATCTCTCACCAATGGGCAAATGTATCCTATGGCAAAAATGTAAAAAAAAATAAAAAATTACTATAGGGGAGAGCATCCCCCATGGAGAATAGTTACACCATAATCTCGTCTTCATCATCTCCCCCTCCTCTTGGTGTTTTGGGCACACACATACACATACCCAGTGTTTCTCTCAAGCCCCTGGGTCCAGGACTTGAACCACACGGTCAGCCATGTAGATCTGTCTTAACCCTTAGTCTACAGGGTCAATGTGAAAGAAAGAAAGAAAGAAAGAAAGAAAGAAAGAAAGAAAGAAAGAAAGAAAGAAGATGTGAAAGAAAGAAAGAAAGAAAGAAAGAAAGAAAGAAAGAAAGAAAGAAAGAAAGAAAGAAAGAAAGAAAGAAAGAAAGAAAGACCGTAAAGATCTTCCACACAAACTCTCATCAAACACATGCATTTTCTTGACTTCATCTGAAGATCTCTAGAATTCTTCCTATTAAGTGAGGTCTGCTTCTGAGAGCAGGGACGAAGCAGCATTTCGCAAAGCCCATCCCCAACTCTCTCAGCCCAGAGTGAGTCCCAGGAGCTAAAAGGAAAACAGCACTCATATCTCAAAGGTACTAAGAGCTCCGTACATTTACCATGGCAAAAATCTTTATCCATATAAAAATGTAGTCTAGGGAACTTTATTTCCCCTCCCTGGACTTCTACCCATTTCCACCTAATTGCTTTTTCATATGCCAGAAGTGCAGGGAGGGAATTCAGAGGAAAGTGAAACAATATTTATCAAGTGCATCTCTAAGGTAAGTCCTTTATTCATATCATCTCATTTAACTCTCCTAACAGTCTTGTAAAGAGAAATGTACCCTCCGGGCTCTAAAGACTTCCTTCCACACCCTTTCTTCCCTGGCACCATTATCACTCAGGTTCTCCTTCCCAGCAGACGTGAGTTATGGAGGTTGCTTTCCTTGAACAGCCTGCCCTGACAGCTCTGGCTTTGACCAGTCATGTTTCCAACAGCTGAGCCCCACCCACTGCAGACAGACCAGGACATCTCCCAGGGACCTGCTCCCACCTTACCCTGCAGCAAAAGACTCCCAGGAAGGGGAAATACAAGTCCTTTGCCTACTATTATTTTTTTTTTTCTTCTGAATTAGGTTTTAATGTTCATTTTATGTGCTAATTTAGCTAGGCCACAGGATACCCATGTCTTTGGTCAGACTTTCTTCTGGGTGTCTTTGTGAGGGCGTTTCTGTATAAGATAAACATTCCAATCAGTAAACCAAGTCCTGCAGTGTCCTCCCTAATGTTGGTGGGCCTCATCTAGTCAGTCAAAGGCCTGAATAAAAGAAAAGGGCTGACCCTCCTGCTAGCGAGAGAATTCCTCCTGACTGCCTTTGAACGAGGACATCGCGTTTTTGTCCTTCCTATGGATTTGAACTGAAACACCTCCTGAGTCTCAAGCCTGCTAGCCACCACGGGGGAACTATACCAGGGTGTCGTGTGTGCTGACCCACCTGCAGATCTTGGACTCACCAGCTTCCATGCTCACACGAGCCAATTCCTTATCGTGAATGTCTCTATATATACTGCCTCCTACTGTGTAAGCAATGGGCCAACCATGTGAGAAAACAGAAATGTAGAGCCTTTATTGGGAGCACTCCCAGGCGAGATGCGCAGGCCCCTGGCCTAACAGTTGGGTTCTCTGAAGACCCCTAGTAATAGAGTCCAGTTTGACAAGAGTCCAGGACAGGCGCGGTGTCCCTGCCTGTTCCAGAGTAGAACCCGAGGTTTCAGAAATGTGAAGGCTTGCTGGCAAATGCGTGAGACCAGCACAAAGAAGGTATCTCACATGCAAGGTGCTCCTTGTCCTGGCCGTGTACTGCTGGAGGCTGCCTGGGCTGTCCCCCTGCCCTGACCAGCCCTATAGGCTAAAGGGATACCACTACCACCCATGACAGTGCTCTGAGACACCCCTCAACTATTTTGATTAAGTCAACACTATGGCTTCAGTGTCTTTTGCATTTGCTGAAGCGGGTGCCCCGAGGACATCTGAGGAACAGCGAGACCTTGTAACCCCAACTAGCCCTGCAGTCCACCACAACCTGTGGAGAGTCTGCGGGGGAGACGCCGTGGAAGAAGCAAAAATGGATACGATTAGCTGTCTATTTTGGTTTTTTAGATTTTTTTTTTTTTTTTTTTTTTTTGCAATAGGGCGCATGTACCCACTAGAGAGAGATAGAGGGGGGAAAGTGGGAAATCACCCCCAGAGCAGATGGCCATACCACAGTCCCTTCTCCACTTTCCTCTCAGGATTTTGGGCATGCATCCACACATGTCTGGTGTGCCTTTCTGGCTGCCAGGTCCAGGACTCTGACCTCAGAGTCAGCTAGGTGGGATCCAGCGCCTTAACCACCACATCACCTGCTGGCTCTCAAGTTTTAATATGAATCTCAGTAGTTTCTTTTTTCTTTTTTTTGTAGAGTTTTTTTTTTTTTTTTTTTTTTTATAGGGCCCGTTTTTCTATAGGGCTCGTGCGTTTGCCAGAAAGACAGACAGAGAGACAGAAAGCAAGAAATCACCCCTCAGGGGTTGGCCATGCCACAATCCCTTCTCCTCCATTCTCCTCTCAGGATCTTGGGCACGCACATGCATGCATCCAGCATGAGTTTAAGCCACCAGCTTCGGGACTTGAACTGTAGTCAACTACAAAGGAGTCCAGCGACATAGCCATTATGCCAACTTCTGGCCCCAGCAATTCCCTATTTTCATACTTTGAAACCTGTGCATTTCAAACCTTCACATGGCAAACATCACAAAAATGATGTTATTGCATCATTGCATGGAGCTTTCTGCCAGCCAACAGTACAGCATGCCATCTTAATTTGACATATGTGATTTAAGACTTTATTCTTTTTCCCCTTATTTTCATTAAAAAGAGAAAAAAAATTAATGGATTATTTATTTAATTTATTTTTATTTTAAGTTTGCTATAGGGCACACACACTCACCAAATAGAAAGAGAGAAAAAGAGAGAGAGGGAGAGCAAGAAAGCAAGCTTCCAGGTCTAGGACTTGAACCACAGTCCAGTTTCAGTACTCGAACCATGTGGGAATCCAGTTCTTTAACCACTGTGCCACCTGCTCGCCCCCAAGGAGAGAAAATTTTCAAGATGGAGATCATCATCGACTACTTAAGTGCAACTGGGCACAGAGACAACTCTCAAAGGAACACATCCTCAGTCTCAGTTGAATGTCCACTGACCAATGTGAAGAAAAAGAAAAACAATTTTTTTAATGTGCCAGGCCACCAAGTGGCATGGAAGTTAAGGTGTACAATTCCCACTTGGCTGGCTGTGCAATTCAAGTCTCAGACCAGGCCAGCTGAAAATCATGCCAGGTCCCTGTGCATGCATGCCCAAAATTCTGAGAGGAGACTGGAGGAGAAGGGATTGCAGTGTGGCCATTTCTCCAGGGAGTGACTTCTTATTTTCTTTCCCTTTCTCTGTCTCTGGAAAGTACATGTGCCCTATAACAAACAAAATTTAAAGAAAAAAAGAAAGAAAGAGAAAAGAAAAAAATGTGCTGCCTTTTCGCAAGGGGTTTGCCACCAGAACACAGGTGTCGTGAAAACCACCACTAAGTCAAAGCCAAAATGGGAAAGAAGATTCACATCAGCATTGCTGTCACTGAACACGTAGATTCCGGCAAGTCCACCACTACTGGCCATCTGGTCTACAAGTGTGGTGGGATTGACAAAAGAACCATAGAAAAATTTGAGAAGAAGCTGCTGAGATGGGAAAGGGCTCCTTCAAATACGCCTGGGTCTTGGATAAACTGAAAGCTGAACATGAGCGTGGTATCACCATTGATACCTCCCTGTGGAAATTTGAGACCAGCAAGTATTATGTGACTGTCATCAATGTCCCAGGACACAGAGACTTTATCAAGAACAGGATTACAGGCACATCTCGGCTGACTGTGCTGTCCTGATTGTTGCTGCTGGTGTTGGTGAATTTGAGGCTGGTATCTCCAAGAACGGGCAGACCCGTGAGCATGCCCTTCTGGCTTACACACTGGGTGTGAAACAACTAATTGTTGGTGTTAACAAAATGGATTCTACTGAGCCACTCTACAGTCAGAAGTTATAAGGAAGTTGTTAAGAAAGTCAGCACCTATCTTAAGAAAATTTACTACAATCCTGATACAGTAGCATTTGTGCTAATTTCTGGTTGGAATGGTGACAATATGTTGGAGCTAAGTGCTAATATGCCATGGTTCAAGGGATGGAAAGTGACCCATAAAGATGGCAATGCCAGTGGAACTACACTGCTTGAAGCTCTGGATTGCATCCAGCTACCAACTTATCCAACTGACAAGCCCTTGCGTCTGCCCCTCTAGGATGTGCACAAAATTGGTGGTATTAGCACTATCCTGTGGGCCGAGTGGAGACTGGTGTGCTCAAACCTGGTACGGGGGTCACCAGTCAGTGTGACAACTAAAGTAAAGTCTGTTGAAACGCACCATGAAGCTTTGAGCAAAGCTCTTCTGGGGACAATGTGGGCTTCAATGTCAAGAATGTGTCTGTCAAAGATGTTCTACAGTGTTGCTGGTGATAGCAAAAATGACCCACCAACGTAAGCAGCTGGCTTCACTGCTCAGTGATTATCCTGAACCATCCAGGCCAAATCAGTGCTAGCTGTGTGGATTGTGACACAGCTCACATTGCTTGCAAGGTTGCTGAGCTGAAGGAAAAGATTGATCGCTGTTCTGGTAAAAAGTTGAAAAATGGCCCTAAATTCTTGAAATCTGATGATGATGGGCATTATTGATATGGTTCCTGGCAAGCCCACATGTGTGGAGAACTTCTCTGACTACCCTTCTCTGGGTCGTTCTGCTGTTCCTGATATGAGACAGAAAGTTGCTATGGGTGTCATCAGAGCCATGGATGAGAAGGCTGCTGGAGCTGGCAAGGTCAATAAGTCTGCCCAGAAAGTCCAGAAGGCTAAATGAATATCCCTAATTCCTGCCATTCCAGTCTTAATCAGTGGTGGAAGAACAGTCTCAGAACTGTTTGTCTCAATTGGCCATTTAAGTTTAGTAGTAAAAGACTGGTTAATGATAACAATGCATCAAAAACCTTCAGAAGGAAAGGGAAATGTTTTGTGGACCATTTAGGATTTTTGTGTGTGGCAGTTTAAGTTACTAGTTTTTTATATCAGTACTTTTTTTAAAAATAATTAATGTGATTTCTTTCCAAACAGAATATGAGTGACCTAGGCCCGGAGAGGAGGCATATATGCCTTTGTCCAAAAACAGTACTTTTTTTTTTTTTTGAGAGGTTTTTGCTATAGGGCGCGTGCGCTTGCCAGAAAGACAGAGAGACAGAAAGTGAGAAATCACCCCCCCCCAGAGGGGATGACCACACTACAATCCCTTCTCCTCCATTCTCCTCTTGGGATCTTGGACACACACGCACATGCGCCCAGCGTGAGTTTAAGCCACCAGGTCTGGGACTCGAACTGTGGTTGACCACATGGGAGTTCAGCAACATAGCCATTACGCTAACTGCTGGTCTCCAAAATCAGTACTTTTTAATGGAAACAACTTGACCAAAAATCTGTCACAGAATTTTGAGACTCATTGAAACCAAGTTTAGGGGCCGACAGGTGGCATGGTGACTAAGGAGTTGGACTCCCACATGGTTGACTGTGGTTTGAGTCCTGGACCAGGCAGCTTGCTTTCTCACTTTCCTTTGTTTTCTCTGTCTCTGGTCAACCTCAAAAAAATAAAATAATTACAATGAATAAAATTAAATAATTTTAAAAAAATGTTTAATGAGAAAAAAAGAAAAAGTAAAACATGTACCAACTACTTGTAATATATAATTGAAGATTATGAAATAAAACTAAGATTTTTTTTATTGCAGTCTGAAAACAGCCACTGTTTATTTACTGACAAGATTACAAAAATAATCATGGTGGGGACCAGCAGTTAGCGTAATGGCTATGTCACTGGACTCCCACGTAGTCGACCGCGGTTTGTGTCCAGGACCTGGTGGCTTAAAAAACTCATGCCGGACACCTGTGCGTGTGTGCCCAAGATCCCGAGAGGAGAATGGAGGAGAAGGGATTGCGGCGTGGCCATCCCCCCTGGGGGGTGATTTCTCGCTTTCTGTCTCTCTGTCTCTCTCTGTCTGTCTGACGAGCGCACGCGCCCAATAGCAAAAACCTCTCCCAAAAATAATAATAATAATAATCATGGTGGATAGCTTAGTTTGTCCTTCTAGTAAGTCTGTTTATCTGGTCTTCCCTGTTGCCAGCATCTCCACCTTCTACAAAATGGGTGGTCTTTTTCTTCATTCCACCTTGTGGAGAAGATAATTTGAAGGGCCACAGTAAGTTATTTGCTTCTTTGAAGCGTTTTCCAACAGTGTAGATTTCATGAATCAGATCCTCCATGCAGATGATGCTGAATTTACCAAGAGATCACACAAAGAGTTATCTGTCAAAGCAACTCGCTTCTTATTGATTCTGCCATAACCACGTTTGTAGATCAGTTCATTTACTGACTTCAGGTTTGGGTACCCCCATGCAATATATGGTTCCACAATTCTTAGCACGTTAATTGAGGCCTTGTTGAGTTTAACAAAGGTGCCATTGAAGTTCTTGTGAAGACCTTCCAAACCTTTGGGCTCACTCCATTGAAACCTCTGATCCTGATGACAAACGCCAATTTGGGTTCTGTGGGTACATAGAAGTTGCCAGCTTTTCTTCCCATCCTGGCCATGCGAGTCTCAGTTCTGTACATCTATATTCCTTATGATGGTGCTTAGTTTTTAAATAGATAAGCTTCCTCCTTGCCTTTTCAAGCATCTTTTGAGCAAACTTTTTTTTTCAAGCGCTTGATCTTCAGCTCAGCAAAAATTCCTTCGCTTTTTCTTAAGGGTTTCTGGCACAGCAGGAACCTTTCTTTTTCTTCTCTTGAACGCCCTCCATGGTTCCAACCAGAAAAGAGCAAAACTAAGATTTTGATCATCCATTTTAGTTCCCTTGTAGTGGAAACTCCTATAAAGTGGAATTTTAAATGCAATCTATAAATCCAAGTTTTCACTTTTGTTTTTCTCACAGGATGGCAGGTACAAAGCCCAGAGGTACTCTGGCTCAAGTGGCTCCCTGTTTTGGCCACCAGGGGGCACCATTGGCCCATAACTGCCTGGCTGTGGGGCCTAAGTGGGGGAGGGGGTGTTTTCACTGTGGTTTCAGGAGGAAAAATCAACCTCCTCTAATGTGTTCTTTCAGTTGGACTTTTACAAATTGGTATTTGTAACCTAGAGACTAACAAAGAGTCAGAATGTAATTAGGTTTTTGCTACATCACTAATATACTTTGTATAAATGCTTTTAAATATAGTCTTAGAGTTAATTGACTCTCACTTCCCCTTTCTCTCAAGAGCCTGCAAAATTATTCCAGTCCTTCCATGGCCCCGATAGCTTTTATCTGCTGAAATAGATGATCTTATCTCTTCAAGGTCTGAGACATCAAATCTAAGTAAGACTGTGACCTTAGATTTGTCTAAGTTTCTAAATTAGATTAATCGTTGCACTTACATTTATCTCCCTAAGTGCTATTTCTGTCAGTTGGGGTCAGATCTCTGTCAAGAAAATGGCAGTCATCCAGCCCCTCCTGGTTCCCTGACTGCACCCCGTAAGGACACAGTGGTTGCATCGCGGCTCCGGGTCCTTTTCCTGCACAAATGCTGTCAAGCAGCTGCTTTTCCCTTTCAGCATGTTTCCCTCACTTCCAGCCATGCAGTGGGGAGCCCCTTGAGAGACTGCGAGAGGGGATTTATCCATACTGTGAAATGAAGCCTCCCTCTGTAATTGAAAGTAAAATGGTTTGGTGACTATATAGACTGGCCCCTGCCACAATCATTAGTCTTTCTTTCTTTCTTCTGAGAGATTTTTTGCTATAGGGCACATGTACTTGCTAGAGAGACAGAGAGAGATAGAGAAACAGAAAGTAAGAAATCATCCCCCGGGGGATGGCCATGCCACAATCCCTTCTTCGTTCTCCTTTCAGGATTTTGGCTATACACACACATGTGCCGGGTATGAATTTTAAGCCACCAGATCCAGGACTTGAACTACCATCGACTACGTGGGAGTCCAGTGATGTAATGATTATGCCCTCTGCTGATCCCCCCAGTATATTTTCAAGCCACTAGGGCTGGGATTTGAACTGCATTCGGCCATATGGGATCCAGCTCCCTTAACTGCTATGCTATAGGGCAACTTAGATTACTCTCCACAGATGGAAGAGCACCCCTTTTTACTCCACCATTCTCACTTTTACACCTTAGTCCATGTGGAAATGGGTATTTACAACCACTGGTAGAGCTATACTGCTCCAGTTTCAAAACTTCAATCTCATACATGACAAAGAACAGTACACAAATTCCTGGCAGATAGCAATCTTTGCAATTCAGGAATGAGAAATCAGAATTTCCAGAAATTCTGTGGAATTCCAGAAACCTTCTTAACATGCTGCAAAAATTCTTTCTACTCTTTATTCATTATTATAGTTATCTAAAACAAATTTGTTTAATAATTAAGAAATATTAAGTTTAGAAGTATTCATAGGGCCAGTAGGTATGTGGTAGTTAAGAGCACTGGACTCCCACATGGCCGACTATGCTTTGAGTCCTGGACCTGGTGGCTTGCTTTCTCTTTCTCTTTCTCTCTCTCCCCACCCCTGGACAAATTAAAATAAATAAAGTTAAATAAAATAATTCTTAAAAAAAAAAAAAAGAACTATAGAACTATACAAAGAACTATAGCCTGATCAAGTCTTACATCCATACTCCCTAGAGACTGTTGTTCAAAAGACACTGAAAAAAAACCAACACTGAGGGCCAGGGGGTGGCATGGTGGTTAAGACATTAGATTGCCACATGGTTGGCCATGGTTTGAGTCCTAAAATCATACCAGCTTGAAAATCACACCAGCACATGTGCATGTGGGCCCAAAACCCAAGGAGAAGAATGGAGGACAAGGGCTTGTGGTGTAGCCATCCCTCTTCTTGGGTGATTTCTCATTTTCCCTCTGTCTTTTTCTAGTGAGTACATGTGCACTATAACAAAATTAATTTAAAAAAAAAAAAAAAAAGCACTGGAGGAAATAACAGTGACTATTAGTAGGTAGCACTCAGATCTTGGGACCAGCAGGTGGCGTAATAGTTAAGGTGCTGAACACTCCAACATGGCCAACCGTGGTTTGAGTTCCAGATCCAGTGGTTTGAAATTCACACTGGGCACATGTGCATGTATTCCCAAAATCTCAAGAGGAGAATGGAAGAGAAGGGATTGTGGCATGGCCATCTCCGGAGAAAGGGAGGGAGAGATTTCTTGCTTACTGTCTCTCTCTGTCTCTCTGGCAAGCACACTCACCCCATATCAAAAATCTCTAAAAACAAACAAAACACATACACGCACAAAAAACTACTTGGATCTCTTGGCAGGGTTAACAGGACTCCATAAAATCACAAGTGGAAAATGCCAACATAAGGATTTACTTTTCTTCCCAAATTCATTATTTCTTAAAATACCTCTCATCTGTGTGAAATGCACCTGCATATTATAGAGTTATATAAGGGATATCATGCAGGGAAATGTGTTAATATTGATTTTATTTGCAAGAATGATGCATAAGCTGGCAGTAGATGAGCCATGAATACACCTGTAACACCGCCACAACTGCAAACACCACCCACATTTTCTCTCCTGAGTCTCCTCTCCACATTGCTGGGAATATCGCTGTTCACCTTCAGCTCCACAACAAATCCCGCTCTAGGACTGGCGGTCGGGACCTACTTGCTGGCTTGTTGTCATTGCCAGGCTTCTGCCGGCCGGGGCTGACTTTTGGGTTTGGTTTGGTTTTTGTTTGGAGGAGAGGCTGGTCGTTGAAGAGTCCTTTGCCTCTCACCACTTTCTCAATATTGTATGGTTCCTATTTACTCTCCAAGCCCTCCCAAACTCTGACTGTTGCTCCCGTGTTAGAATCTTGTGTTCCTCTTCCTACTTCTCCCACGTATTTCCCTGACCTCACAAACCATCTAACCAACTTTGGTCTCCCCTGTGCCCCTGCTGATCTCCCAGACTGAATCTTTTTTCCTTTGTGTCTCCATTCCTTCAGGGTTCTGGGTAAGTATGTACATATGCTTAAAATGTTTTTCAAGCCACCTGGGCAGATTCAAACTGCAGGTGACTATGTGGGATTCAGCTCCCAATGCACAGTGCTTAACCACTACACTATGGGGCTGAAATAACATCTTAAATCTACATATCGAGGGCTAATCAATGGCAGGGTGGTTAAGGAGGCTGGATCTCACATGACTGACTGCACAGTTTGAGTCCCAGCCCTGGTGGCTTGAAAAACACTGTGTGTGTGTGTGTGTGTGTGGGTGTGTGTGTGTGTGTGTGTGGGTGTGTGTGTGTGTGTGTGTGGGTGTGTGTGTGTGTGTGTGTGCACGTGTGCGCATGCGTGTGCCCAGAATCCTAAAAGGAAGGAAGAATGGAGGAGAAGGGATTGTAGCACAACCATCTCCCATGTGGGGATGCTTTCTCACTTTTTCTCCCTTTGTCTGTCTTTAATGAGCACATATTCCTTCTAGCAAATTTTTTTAAAAAATCTACGTTTTGAAATAAAATACTTTGTATAGCATCTCAATTGTATGACATCTCAGAGAGAGGCTAGAGATGGCAGACTTTCTTTCCTCCATCTTCAGATCAGAAAGATTGGTGCATATAGAAAATGCAATCAATTGAAATAAGCTTCATAATGTCATATAGCTAGACTGGGATGGGTGTTTCCTTTTTATTCTTTGAGCAGATATTTTAATCCCTATATGTTAATTCCTCTCTAGGAGGAAAAAAGCAATTATATCAGTAGAAAACAATAGCATCTATTTTTTTTTTTTGAGTGTTTTATTTTGGCTATAAGGGCGCGTGTGCTTGCCAGACAGACAGAGAGACAGAAAGCGAGAAATCACCCCCCAGGGGGGATGATCACGCCGCAATTCTTTCTTCTCTGTTCTCCTCTCAGGATCTTGGGCACGCACACACACATGCGCAGCGTGAGTTTTAAGCCACTGGGTCCAGGATGTGAACCGTGGTCGCCTACATGGGAGTCCAGCGACATAGCCATTACACCAACTGCTGGTTCCTCTTTTTTTTTTTTTTTAATTGCCAGAGAGTATATGCACTTGCCAGAGAAAGATGAAGAGAGGGAGGAAGAAATCACCCCCCCCACCATGGGGCACAGTCGTGCTGCGCACTCTTCTCCATTTCTCTGTCCCATCAGTAGTTTGGGCATGCGCACACACGGATTGGTGTGTTTTTCAAGTTGCTGGGGCAGGGACGGAACTGTGTGGTCAGCCATGTGAGATACAACTCTCTTAACCACTAGGGGCTATCTCCTACATTTATTTACTTTTTAAATACAAATTTATTTACCAATGAGCTGTTTGTATAATTTAAGAAGTGATGTGTAGAGGCCAGCAGTGGTGGTTAAGGTGCTGGACTCCCACATGGTCAACTGTGGTTCGAGTCCCAGACTTGGAGGCGTGCTTTCTTACCCCACCCCCCGGGCACATGTGCGTAAGTGCTCCACATCCTGCTAGGATAGGGAAATGGAGAAGTGATTGTGGAATGACCGTGCCCCGTTGTCATCTCTCTCTGGCAAGCTCATGCGCCCTCTGGTAATTAAAACATAAATAAAAGGGATGTGAGAGAGAGAGAGACTTTCGTGGTTAGTGTTTGGGCATTTTTTTTTTAAGAGGTTTTTGCTATAGGGTACGTGCACTCGCCAGAGAGACAGAAAGCGAGAAATCACCCATGGGGGGAGGGGGGGGGGGGTGGCAACGCCGCAATCCCTTCTCCATTCTCCTCTCGGGACCTTGGGCATGCACACACATGCGCCTGGCCTGAATTTAAGCCACCGGGGCCAGGACTTGAACTGCGGTCGACGACATGGCAGTTCAGCGACATAGCCATTACACTAACTGCTGGTAGTGTTTGGGAATATTGACAAGGACAATAATTCAACTATGTGACCAGATTTATCCTTCATCTCAAAGGCCTTCAGAACATTAAGAAGTAAACTAGGGGAAGGAGAGATGGCAGAGAGGTGCACGGGGTTGTTCCTCTCATACAGAACCTGCGGACCCTCCCTACACATTCCGGTGCATTCCAAAGCCACAGAGACCTGTGGAGGCTGGGGCTCGATGAGGACAAAGCTAGAGAGACTTTTTCCATGTGGTAAACCATTTACACCATCTCACAGGAAATAAAGCCTTCTACAGAGGATGGGAATTGCAGTGGGGGTGTGAGGAGTGGTTAAGAAGGAAGAAGGAGAAATGCGACAGAAGGAAAACACCGAGCAATCCCAGGAATCGTCTTTCCAGAACCAGTCAGTTGGAGTTCCCACTATTACCTGACATAACCACCACGTGGTGCATGAAAGCGCATTACCTTTGGGCCCACAGGTGAGTACACTTGTGTTAAAAGCCCACCAGCAGGTGGCGTAGTGATTAAGGTGCTGGACTCCCACATGGCCAGCCACAGTTCAAGTCCCGGACCAGCCGTTTGAAACTCACACTGGGCACGTGTGAATGAATACAGGCCCAAAATCCCGAGAGGAGAATGGAAGAGAAGGGATTGCAGCGTGGCTTCCGGTAGGGGATTTCTCACTTTCTCTCTGTCTCTCTGGCGGGCACCTGCACACTATAGCAAAAAATCTCTTTCTAAAAAAAAAGGCCTACCGGGAACCAGCAGTTAGCGTAATGGCTATGTCGCTGGACTCCCACGTAGTCGACCGCGGTTCATGTCCCGGACCCGGTGGCTTAAAACTCACGCCGGGCGCGTGTGTGTGCGTGCCCAAGATCCCGAGAGGAGAATGGAGGAGAAGGGATTGCGGCATGACCATCCCCCCTGGGGGGTGATTTCTCGCTTTCTGTCTCTATGTCTCTCTCTGTCTGGCGAGCGCACGCGCCCTACAGTAAAAATCTCTCCCCCCCAAAAAAAAAAAGGCCTACCAGCTCACCCACTGGGATTACACCTGTAGTCAAGTAAGGTCGAGTTATGACTTGCTGTAGCAAGGTTGACTAAACACCCTAGGGGCTCTTGTGGTGTCTAGAGAAAAGGGAATTCAGAGGGGCTCGTAATAGTATTTGAGTTTATGTTAGGTGATTTGCGCATGGGTAAATCAGAGAGAAGATTGGGTGCTCTCAGCAGTTTGGTGATTAAGTATCTTCATGGTTTTTATCCATTAATAGGAGTTAGCAGGAATCAAACCCAGCTGTCATTGATGAAGAAGCGGGACGCTGCAGTTACTCATAGAAGCCAGGAGAGGGGAGTGTTCGGCCATTTGTCTAGTTCATGCAGCGTGCGTTCTCTTTTTTTTGTCTGCGCTAAAGGCGTGATTAGGGGCTGTCTCTTTGTCCGTTGCCGCAGAGTGATCTCATTGGACACTGCTGTACTGTGACACGGTTTGTGTTTGGCAGTGGACACCAGGCTCTCACTGCCGGTGTCGGGTGGCTGGCAGTTTCTTTTTCATGTGCATTGTATTCACAGAGATTCCAAACAGGAACACCCCAAGAATCCATCCCTTAGGAGAGCCCATGACATGGTGGTTAGATGCCCACGCTGTGGCCCTAGGCTGACCCAACTTTGTAACCCAGCTCTGCCACTCAGTCTGTGTAACCCTGAGTAAGTGATTTAATCTCCTGGAGCTCAGTTTCCTCACTTAGAAAACAGAGCTAAAAATAATATCTATCTGAGTCAGCCAGGGGGGTATGGTGGTTAAGATGGCTGGATCCCACATGGCCAATTGTGTGGTTCAAGTCGCCAACCCGGAGGCTTGAAAAACACTCCATGTATGCGTATGTGTGTCCAAAATCCCAAGAAGAGAATAGAGGAGAAGGGATTGTGGTGTGGCCATTCCCCTAGGGGGTGATTTCTCACTTTCTCTCTCTCTCTCTCTTTCTCTCTCACTGTCTCTCTCAGCGAGCGTACTCTATGCAGAAATCTAAAAGAAGAAAAAGAGTCATTGTGTCAACCCTTACTAAACCAAGCTGGGGATGGCCAGGAAGATCTTTCTCGTGCTAGCATGCTTGATATCAAGAACTATCATTGGGGCTGGCAGGTGGCATGGTGGTTAAAGGCACTGGACTCCCACATGGCTGGCTGTAGTTTGATACCTTGACCTAGTAGATTGCTTTCTCATGTTCCCTTTCTCTCTCACTCTGTCCCTTGTCCCTCTCTGGTCAATTTAAAAATAAATAAATAAAGTTACATAAAATATTTTTTGAGTTTTTTGCTATAGGGTGTAAGCGCTCGTCAGAAAGACAGAGAGAGACAGAGAGATAGAAAGTGAGAAATCACCCCCCAGGGAGGATGACCACGCTGCAATTTCTTCTCCTCCAGTCTCCTCTCAGGATCTTGGGCACGCACGCACATGCACCTGGCATGAGTTTAAGCCACCAGGTCCGGGACTTGAATCGCGGTTGACTACATGGGAGTCCAGCAACACAGCCATTATGCCAACTGCTGGTCCCATAAAATAATTCTTTAAAAACTAAATAAAAGGACAATTATTAAAGGATTCTGTCAGAATTATAACCTTGCACAAAAACCACTGCAGCCCGACACAAGAACTACTTCTATAAAGACATCTGCCCAGAGACTGGCTGTTCAACTTTGGAATGATGCCACTTTTATCAATCTTGGTAGTTGAGGATAATGATCACAAAACAACTGGTATAAAACTTTGTCTCTTGGGAACCAGCAGTTAGTATAATGGCTATGTTGCTGGACTCCCACATAGTCGACCGCGGTTCGCGTCCCGGACCCGGTGGCTTAGAACTCATGCCGGGTGCATGTGCATGTGTGCCCAAGATCCCGAGATGAGAATGGAGGAGAAGGGATTGCAGCATGACCATTCCCCCTGGGGGGTGATTTCTTGCTTTCTGTCTCTATGTCTCTCTCTGTCTGGCGAGCGCACACGCCCTATAGCGAAAACCTCTCAAAAAAAAAAAAAAAAAAACCCCACAAAACTTTGTCTCTTCTCTACTTCTAGTTTTTGTCTTTAAAACCTGCCTGAGAACTGTAAGACCTCAGGGAGCATGTTCGAGGCCACCTAAAATGTGTTCACTTGGGCTGCATGTTGGCTATCGCCTTCATATTTATGCCCAGTAAAATCCTTTCACTTTAGATATTTTGCCTTGGTTTACCTTGCTTAGGTTAACAGTGGTAAGCACTAATCCTAGACTATCTACCCTTACTGTCATTTGTCAGAGATCTCACTCTCTCGGTGAGTCACAGCATACTCTGAAAACCCATCAGGAGGTGAAATATCAAACTATACTCAGTTTCTTGTTTTTTTTTTTTTTAAAGAATTGTTTTTTTAACTTTATTTATTTTTTAAAATTTGACCAGAAAGGGACAGAGTGCATGTGAGTGAGAAAGAGAGAGATTGAGAGTGGAAGCAAGCTGCCAGGTCTGGGACACAAACCACACTCGGCCATGTGGGAGTCCAGCGACCTTAACTACCATGCCACCTGCCAGCTCCTGAACTGCTGTGCTTCTTCTAGCAGAAAGGGAGTTAACGGGTTGTCTTCTATCTCCAGTTTGTCAAGTTAAAAAAAAAATTATATTTACATATATATGCTGGTCTTGGTAAGGAGACTTTTATTTGAAGGATTATTTATTCAAGGGCCGAAAGGGACACTTGCGATAAATAGGGGGAGGGGAGGGGAAGTGTTGCAGCAGGAGAATGCTGTGACCATAACGTGTGCAAGCAAGCACAGCCAGGACTGAGAGTGGAGAAGTGGTATGAAAAAATGGCAGATGGGAGAGCCCATGAAAAAATGTTGGACCCTGAGGCCAGCCTACTCTCCGATGAGGCTGCATTTCTGCTCAGGCTGAGGGAGGGCCAAAGTTTAGGGTCCTGGAAGGAGGAGGGAAGCTTAATCAAAGTTCGGTTAAACAAGCATTTTGTTCCCATTGATCAGCCAGACAAGCAGGTCCACTAATCCTTTGTGAAGCAAGGAAGGAGAATTTTGAGAGTCTGTGTCTGGTCTTGTCATAGGTAAATGAAAGGGCTCTTATCTAAGTCATACCGGGAAGGGTGGGTCTTTGCAGTAAGCCAGTTTCTGGGACACAAAGGAGCTGTTAGCCTTCCCTGTTTTCCAGGATCATGGGGCTCAGATTAAATCAATTTTGCCAGGTTGCAAATTACACATTTCCTATTTCTCTGGTTGTTGTATTTCAGATGAAGGATGAAAGGTAGGCTTTACTATGACCTGAGCAGTTTCTGGATCCTTGTAGAGAGCGGCTACTCTGTACGCAGAGGGGCTGTGGAAAGGCCTTGTTTTATCTACGATTCCCTTGGCAGGCTGGACTGTCGGGAACATCCTTGCTTAGTACTGCAGCTTGTGTGGCTCTTGGCATTTCTCTCTGACCGAAAAGTGGATCCCTGAGACGTGGCATCGAAAATGAGGCAACACCAGCGTCAGTGGTCAAACCGCACTTGAGCACAAGCAGCCCTGGCTCTGCCGCTAGAGGCCACGCAGCTTTCTCGTGCATTGGCCCAGTGCCTGCTCTGGCTCAGCACTGAAATGCTGCTCACCGACCCGCTTCCACTGCAGGGTTCTCTCCTCCCGGGATGTCTGGAGGCTTTCCCATGTCGCTGATCGCACCTCTCCCGTAAGAACCCAAACATCCGGCTGGTGCTGCAGGGTTTTCTGTACTGGTGTGCACCTGTGTCCTCCCCTCTCGATATTCCTCTTCTTTTCGGAGGCTTTGTTCTGTAGTGACTTAGAGCTAGGTCATCTCGTCATTCCTACAACTTGCTGTATAACCCGGAAGCCAGCCTGGATCTAGAGTTGGTCCTAGGAGCTGACCGCGAAATCCCCAAGGCTGTTCCTACCCCTCTTTATTCCACGTTCCTGCCAAGTTCTGAGCAGCCAAGCTTTGATTTGCTTTTCCCTTCAAGAGCCAAGGGAATAAAGCTGTCAAGTACAAACTGATGATTTGAACTAATTCCGAGGATTTGGGAAAATGCTCAGAATTCAGCTGGGGAGGGAGGAGCAGCCGCCTGCCAGTGTCCACTGGGAACTGGGTGACCTTTGTGGGTCATCCCCGCCTGCCCCTCCCCTCTGCTCTTTTCCTCCTTCCTTAAGAGACTCCTCTCTTCCCCTCCCGGCTGCCACTCCAGGAGCCAATGCTCTTTCCCCCTGCTAAAGACAAAACAAAAATTGCTGTTCTAAAAGAAAGGGTATGAATCATAGAGTCCTATAATAACCAGGAGGAACTTCGGTGAGTTATCTAGTCCAACTCCCTCATTTTGTAAAGTACCTGCCACTCCACATTTGGAAACCTAAATCTGGCCCTTTTTCTTTACATCTTGGAAGGTTCTAATTACGCGTTTTCCTAGAGGTGGAAGAGAAGTGGCTTTTCATCTGCTGGTTTCCTTCCTTCCCCCAGAGGCTGCTTCTCCTAGTAGAGAAAGGCACGTTTTGGCATCTCAAAAGGAAAGCAACAAAACATTTGGGAATATTCTTGGATCCCAGGTGTGAAGAAAAATCCAAAGAGAAATCTGAAACAATGGAGATCCTTGCTTCACATAAAGATAAGCCTCTTACAGAGAGGCATTAATTAAATAGGGGAGTGGGTGTGGGCTGAGTATTCAATGAGGTTGTGAACTTTTTTTTTTTTTTTAAGAGGTATTTTTGCTAGAGGGCGCATGTGCTTGCCCGGAGAGACAGAAAGCGAGATCACTCCCCAGGGAGGATGGCCACGCCACAATCCCTTCTCCTCCACTCTCCTCTCGGGATCTTGGGCAAACATGCGCATGTGCCCGGCATGTTTTAAGTTGCTGGGTCCAGGGCTTGAACTCCAGTCGACCATGTGGGAGTCTAGCTATGTAACCATTACACCATCTGCTGGTCCCAAGAATATCTGTCTTTTAAGCTGTATTTCAAATACCTATTACTAGTTAACTATAAAAACTAGTGGCTTTAATACAATCATGTATTATGCATGCGGTTTAGTGGGTAATGTTAGATTTGATTTGGGAGCGATGGCGAAGTCAGGGCGGCAAAGACGAAAATACCCGAGTCAGGCCTTGGGGTTTAATAAAACCAGCATAATTTATTCTACAAAAGCTCTCGGGTCAGGTCCCTGGGTCTGGTCAGAGGCCAAGGGAGTCACGCCCAGGGTGGGCGCTGCTCATCCTTAAAGGGCCATTGTCCAACAGGTGCTCGCCATGCGTCCTTGCCTGGCCAATGAAGTTCGCTGTTTCTGTTCAACTTTGGCAGGGGCGCCAAATGCTGAGGGGTGGGAAAGTTTGTTGGTGATGGAGGGCCAGATACAGAAAACAGGAAAGTTTGGCCGGCGGGAATGTTCCCTTCCTCCAGCCCTTACAGGTAAGGAGTTTGGGGAGGACTGTGCTGATAACGTGTCCTCCTGGCTTTGCTTGGGGCAGTGAGGCCCGGAACCTACACTCCCAAGGTGGCGTATTTCCTCATGTGCCTGATGTCCCCGCTCTCCTGGGTTCTCTGCCTGGCACTGCAGCCCCCAGGGTCTCTTCACGTGGCACGTGGCTGGGACTTCTCTTTGCATGGTAGCCTGAGGGGAGTTGAACTTCTCTGAAACAGAAAGTAGATGCTGCCAGGCCAATTAAGGCTGCACCCAAAAGTGGCACAAGGTCGCTATGGCCCTAGTCTGTCAGTCAAAGCAGCCAGAGAGCCTGCCCAGGCTGGAGGAGGCGTGTTAGGTCACCGGACAGGAAAGCAAAGCGGGGAGGAGATACCGCCGTGGCCATCTTTAGAACATATAATGTGTCACAACCTTTCATCTCACTCTTAGGAATTTATGGTATGGAAATAATGCCAAGAAAAAGACAGTCAAGTTCATTTCAAATTTTGTAGTAAAAAATAAAAAGAAAATAGCCTACATATCTACTAATGATTAAATGGCTAAGTAAATTATTACACAACAGCTAACGGGAATAGAAGGCCATAATTAAGACGATGATGAATGATATGAACGAATGTTATGGAAGAACAAAAAGTAAAGGTAAAAATCACATGCACAATGATAATACGTGCGGAAAAGCCTGTCTACATCTGGACAAAGTCTGGAAGGAAATACACAGAAGTGAATATAATTGCATGGAGATGGTAAGATTATGCTTGTCTTAGGCCAGTAGGCGATGGGGTTAAAGTGGCTGGATCCCACTGAGACGATACTAGGGTTCAAGTTCCAGGGCTGGCAGCTTAAAAATCACTCTTGCGCATGTATGTGCATGCCCAAAATCCCAGGAAGAGAATGGAGGAGAAGGGATTGTGGCGTGGCCGTCCCTCCGGGGGGGTGATTCCTCACTTTCTGTCTCTCTGTCTCTCTCTTTATGGCGAGGGTACGAGCCCTATAGCAAAACCCTCCCCCCCCCAAAAAAAAATCCCAAGGGGAGAATGAAGAAGAGATTGTGGTGTGTAGCTGTACCCCCTGGGGGCAATTTCTCGCTTTCTGTCTCTCTGTCTCTCTGTTGAGTGCACACACCCTATAGCAACAATCTCCTTAAAAAAAAAAAAAAAAAAGAAGAAGAAGAAGAAGAAGGAGGAACAACCCCAAAAAAGGAAGCCACTAGAACACGCCACTAGGACACTGAAAGACAAGGGGATTTGGGGGTTTTTTTTTTTTTTTTTTTTATTTATTTATTTATTGTAGAGGTTTTTGCTATAGGGCATGTGTGCTCCCAGAAAGACTAAGAGAGACAGAAAGTGAGAAATCACACCCCCACACACACACCAGAGGACGGCCATGCCGCAATCCCTTCTCCTCCATTCTCGTCTCCTCTCGGGATCTTGGGCATGCACATACACGCACCTTGCGTGAGTTTAAGCCACTGGGTCCAAGACTCGAACCACAGTCGACTACATGGGGACTCCAGCAACATAGCCATTACGCCAACTGCTGGTCCCATAAGGGAATTTTTAAATCTTATCAGAATGAATTTATTCTAGCCAAGGTTTCTAAAATAGTCGGTGTCAATTTGGTCTAAGAATTTTCCTAGAATACCCTAATGAAGACTAGATCAATTCTAACCCCCACATCACAGCCTCTGAGTGCCTTGGGACTTGGTGTTTTGTAGGAGGAGAGGCTGCGGAGTCTGCAGTAGTCTGTGCCAGCCAAACTACAAGCGAGGTCCCAGAGCAGCCGCCAGATTAGCCTCCCTCCCTTGGACTATGGCTCTCATGGCTGAGGGTGACCTCCAACTCCTCACAATTAAACTCAACCTTTGGTCACATATCGCTTTCCCTATTACCCTAACTTGCCAATCATTGCTGCGTTTTCTTTAAGTACTCTTTTGAAGAAAGGTGAAAGTGCATAAAGACCAAAGTCTTAAGAAGGTTGATTAAATTGTAGCAAATAACGAACTTTAAGAAAAGGAACATGTCTGATTAGCTGGCATGCTCATTAATTGTGTTTATACAGTTAATAATTGGAGAAAACCTGGGTACAGGAAGAGTTTAGGTTATGTTCTGGTTGAATTATAGGTTTTAAAATTTATTGTAATATTAAAAAATACTTATTTACTTAATTTTATTATTATTACTATTTTTAAAGAATTATTTTTCTGAATTTTATTTATTCATTCATTTATTTATTTTAATTTGACCAGAGAGGGACACAGAAAGAGAGAGAGAGAAGGCAAGCTACCAGGTCCAGGACTCGAACTGCAGTTGGCCATGTGAAAGTCCAGTGCCCTTAACCACCATGCCACCTGCCAGCCCCCATTATTAGTATTTTAATTTGCTATTGGATACATGTGCTCACCAGAGAGAGAGGAAGAAAGTGAGAAAACAAGCCACCAGGTCTAGGACTCAAACCATCGTTGGCCATGTGGAAGTCCAGCACCTTAACCACGACACCACTTGCTGGCCTCAAATTTATTGTAAACTAAAAATAAATTTTAATTGCAGAGGGTGCATGTCCTCACCAGAGACAGATAGAGAAACAGAGAGAGAAGTACCCCACCCCACAATGGGGTGTGGTCACACTGCAGTCCTTTCTCCTCCACCTCTTCATCCTGTCAGGATTTAGGGCACACATACATGTGCTCTCAACATGCATTTCAAGCCTCTGGGACTGGGATTTGAACCGCGGGATCCAGTTCCTTTAATTTCGAGGCTGCAGGGCCAGGTCCTGGTGGATTATTGATTTCATTTAATCATCACTGGGAAAGTTTTTTAAAAAGGGAGGAAAGATATTTACTGGTCAAATTAACATTTGAATTAACATTTCTATATATATATTTTTTTTTTCATCTGAAATTGTGATGATTTCTTACTTTTCCCCTCTCTTTTTCTCTCTCTAGCAAGTGCATGTACCCTGTAGCAAAAAACTAAAACCAAAAACCAAGAACCAAAAAACCTGTACAAGATTTCCTGTGCACCAGCTAGCAGGCAGCCCAGCCAGGACATAAACGCAGGTATTCAAGACCCAGAGTCTTGTACTTAACTACTGCACCACTCTGCCTGCTTAAGGTATAGAATTCCATTGTAACGGATACATCTACAGAGTCTGTATAAACATTCACATTTCTACATGTCCCCCCTCCCCTTTTTTTTTTTAAGGGTTTTGCCATGGCACATGTGCTCACCAGAGACAGTGAGAGGGAAAGTGAGAAATGACCCCCTGGGGTGGCCATAATGCAGTCCCTTCTCCTCCATTCTCCTGGGATTTTGAGTGCACAGAAAAACACACACACACACATCTAGTGTGATTTTCAAGCCACCAGGTCTGGAGCTTGAACCATGGTCGGCCATGTGGGAGTCCAGTACCTCAACCACCACGCCACCTGCTAGCCCCTTTAGATGCTTTTTGATCAAGTTGCAGTAAAGACTCCTATCCTTGAAATAATTTGGAGAGGTTTTATTACTCTAGTTCATACAACTCTACATTAGGAAAAATGCTATCATTTTCAATATAGCTGAGCCAGTAGAACATTTATTTCTTCCCTCATCAGCTGCCAGAATGTCATAATAGCAGGTGAAATACACTGAGCCTTCGCATGGTGTGCTTGTGAATTTCACTGGTAACCTTCCCTTCCCTTAACCCCATGGGACACATCTGGTAATCATGTCTTGTGTGGTCCCTTGAATCTAGACTGGCCTGGTGACTCTTAACCAAGAGAGTACGGCAGCAGTAACACTGTGCCGGCCAGGCCTACTTCTTGAAAGGACTGGTAGTTTAGTTTTTTGCTTTTGGGATCCCTAGGCTGACATGTAAGAAGCTCATGTATCTTTTTTATTTTTTTTTAGAGTTTTTTTTGCTACAGAGCGTGTGCACTCACCAGAAAGACAGAGAGAGACAGAGAGACAGAAAGCGAGAAATCACCCCCAGGGGGGATGGCCACGTCGCAATCCCTTCTCCTCTTGGGATCTTGGGCATGCACGCACATGCGCCCAGCATGAGTTTAAGTCACCGGGTCCAAGACTAGAACCATGGTCGACTACATGGGAGTTCAGTGACATAGCCATTATGCTAACTCCTGATCCCAAAGCTAATGTATCTTGCTGTATAGACAACATGGGGAGACATTTGGAAATGCACATGAACACCCAGCTGAGCCTAAGCCAGCAGAGTGTACAAGTGATCATGGATGAGACCAATAGAAAACTAGCCTAACTGAGCCCAACTAAAATAAATGGTTATTTTGTGTCTCTGATGTGCACACATGCCCTATAACAAATTTTTTTGAGAGTTTCTTTTGCTATAGGGCACGTGAGCTCGCCAGACAGACAGAGAGAGACAGAGAGACAGAAAGCGAGAAATCACCCCCCAGGGGGGATGGTCACGCCACAATCCCTTCTCCTCCATTCTCCTCTCGGGATCTTGGGCACGCACGCACACGCGCCCGGCATGAGTTTAAGCCACCGGGTCTGGGACTTGAACCGCGGTCGACTACGTGGGAGTCCAGCGACATAGCCATTACATTAACTGCTGGCCCCCCACCCTATAGCAAATTTAAAAAAGATAATAATAATAAATAAAATTAGGGGTCGAGAGTGGCATGGTGGCTAAGGGCACTGGACTCCCACATGGCTGACCATGTCTTGAGTCCTAAACCTCGTGACTTGCTTTCTCCTTTTTCCTCTCTATCTCACTCTGTCCCTCTCTGGTCAATTAAAATAAAAAAAAGTTAAAAAAAATTATACTTAAAAATAAATAAAATTAAATCTAAAAAAAAAAACACACAAAGAGTTATTGTTGGGAGCAGTTATTTTAGATGGGGAGGTTAAGGCTGGCCCCCCCAAGTCTAGATCTGAATGATCAGGAGTCAACTCTACAGAGATTAGAGGGGAGCAGGCTCCAGACAGGAGAACACAGGCTAAAAGGCCCCGGT
>NW_006205376.1:363106-366095 GCF_000334495.1 Tupaia belangeri chinensis | reverse complement strand
AGCGTGGCATGTTTGAAAAGCTGCAGACCAGGAGCTAGGTCACCATGAGTGAGCGGTGGTGCGGTGAGGACGTGCGGTCACAGAGGCCGGCATGCACTAGCTCATGCTCGGCTCATGGGGGAGTTTGGAGTTTATTCTATATGTACTGGGAAACTATTGGAGGGTTTTCCACAGGGAAGCACTTAGAATGTAAGCACTCAAAACAAAAGAGGCTCCGGGAGCTGTACGAGAGAAAATGTGCCAGAGCGCCAGGGGGGCATCGAGGAGACGAGTCAGAATCTGACAGCAGTCTAGGCAGTGAGTGAGAGCACCTCAGACTGGGAGAGTGGTGAAAGTGTGGTCCCACCGGTCTGCGAGTTCCTCAAAACATTAAATATAGAGTTGCCAAATGACTAAGCCTTTCCACTCTTAGGTATATACCCAAGAGAACTGAAAGCACACGTCTACACCAAAACCTGTACATAATGTATAGCAACCGTATTGATAGTAACCCAACAGGAGAAATAACTCAGTGTCTATCAACTGATGGATGAACAAATAAAATGTCCTATAGCCATACAGTGGAATATTATTAGCCACACACAGAAACAACATATTGAAACATACCACAACATGGATGAACGTTGAAAATATTACTGTAAGTGAAAGAAGCCAGACAGAAAAGACCACATATTGTATGATTGAGTTTATGTGAAGTATCTAGAATGGGCAAATTCATGTTGCCAGGGACTGGTAGGAGGGAGAATGGTTACTGACTAAGAATAAAGTCATGAGGGCCAGCAGGTGGCATGGTGGTTAAGGTGCTGGACTCCCACCTGGCAGACCACAGTTCAAGTCTTAAACCGGGCTGCTTGCTTTCTCACTTTCCTTCTCTCTCTCTAATTCTGTCCTTCTCTGGTCAAATTAAAAAATAAATAAACAAATTTAAATAAAATAATTTTTTATTATTTTATTTAACTTTATTTATTATTTATTCATTTGTTTATTTAAATTTGACCAGAGAGGGACAGAGAGAGAGAGAGAGAAAGTGAGAAAGCAAGCTGCCAGGTCCAGGACTCGAACCACGGTCGACCATGTGGGAATCCAGCATCTTTAACCACCATGCCACCCGCCGGCTCCTACCTAAAATAATTATTAAAAAAAAAAAAGAATAAAGTCATGAAAATGTTCTAGAATTAAATAATAATGATTGTTGCACAACACTGTGAGTATACTAAAACCAATGAGTTGTGGATCAAAAAGGGTAAACTTGATGATATGTGAATTATATCTCAATTTAAAAATATGTTAAAAAGGGTGGTCTGGGAAACCTTGAGTAGCCAAGACATACACATTGTTCTGCAAAGTCAAAGCTGTTTTATTTAAAGTTCCCAGAAGGCACATGTGCATATCAGAGACAGGGAGAGGGAAAGTGAAAAAGCACCTCCACACCATGCGACATGGTCACATCACAATCCCTTCTCCTCCATTTCTCACTCCTCTAGGGATTTTGGGCACACACACTCAATCACACAAATTCACGTGTGTCCCTAGCTGCCAGGTCCAGGATTCAAACCACATGGTAGGCCATATAGGATCCAGCTACCATGCCATGGGCTAACCTAAAAATTATTTACATAATAAGACTAAGACTTTATTTGTCTTTCATATTATAATTCTTTCAAAGAAAGTACAATAAAAGGGCCAGCCAGTGGCATGGTGGCTAACGTGCTAGATTCCTGCATGGCTGACTACAGTTCAAGTCCTAAAACTGGTGGGTGGCTTTCTCACTTTCCCTCTCTCTGTCTCTCTCTGGGGATTGTATGTGCCCTATAGCAAATTAAATGATAATAAATAAATAAATAAATAAAATAATTCTAACAAAAAATCTTTTTTTTTCTTCTTTCTTTTGGAGAGGTTTTTGCTATAGGGCACATGCACTCACCAGACAGAGAGAGACAGAGAGACAGAAAGTGAGAAATCACCCCCCAGGGGGGATGGCCACGCCGCAATCCCTTCTCCTCCATTCTCCTCTCGGGATCTTGGACACATATGCACACGCGCCCAGTGTGAGTTTTTAAGCCACCGGGTCTGGGATTCGAATCGCAGTCGACCACGTGGGAGTCCAGTGACATTGCCATTACACTAACTGCTGGTCCCACAAAAAATCTTTTTAAAAAAGAAAGAAAATACAATAGAGTTTTCCAGAGGCTACGTGACATGTGATATTCAGCAGATTATGAATGCAGAAGTAGACACGAAAATCCAACTTTTTATTTTTGGACAGGTTTTTGCTATAGGGCATGTGACTCGCCAGACAGAGAGAGACAGAGAGACAGAAAGCGAGAAATCACCCCCCAGGGGATGGCCATGCCGCAATCCCTTCTCCTCCATTCTCCTGGGATCTTGGGCACACACACACACACACACACACACACACACACACACATGCACCCAGCATGAGTTTTAAGCCACCGGGTCTGGGACACCAACTGCAGTCGACTACATGGGAGTCCAATGACATAGCCATTACGCTAACTGCTGGTCCTGAAAATCCAACTTAAAAATTACATCAGCCATCAAAGAGATTGGCAAAAGAAGTAAAGCAATGTCACTCTCTTTTTTAATGGTTACTTTTAAATATATATATTTATATAATTTATATTAATATGTTATACACATTATTTTAAATTATTATTATTATTTTGCTATAGGGCATGTGCACTCACAGTCAGCCATGTGGGATCCAGCTTCTTTATCTTCCATACCACTGGCCAGCCTCTGAATAAACAAATATTTCAAATTTGCCTCAGTTCTAATTTCTTTTCTTTTTCTTTTTCTTTTAATATATGATCAGTTATTTAATTAGGTTCTTGGCAAAACTAGAACACCAATTTGTGAGGATAAACTCCATTTGTTTTTTTTTTGTTGTTTTTTTTTTTGGAGAGGTTTTTCGCTATAGGGCGCGTGCGCTCGCCAGATAGACAGAGAGAGACATAGAGACAGAAAG
>NW_006205376.1:353729-362407 GCF_000334495.1 Tupaia belangeri chinensis | reverse complement strand
AAAACATCTAGTCCCCATCTTCCTCATATAACAATTTGACAAAACAGAAGTTACATGAAGGCATACC
This sequence comes from Tupaia belangeri chinensis, assembly GCF_000334495.1. Classification (NCBI taxonomy): domain Eukaryota; kingdom Metazoa; phylum Chordata; class Mammalia; order Scandentia; family Tupaiidae; genus Tupaia; species Tupaia belangeri. The sequence goes on along the minus strand of NW_006205376.1, from coordinate 362,340 downwards.
CTCCTTTTAATCTTATCTTTATCTTTTCGACCCTGGATTTAGTGGCCGAGTATTTCCTCTTGTACATGGCCTTCCTGGAATACATGTCAGACCGGGAGTATCTGCTGATGCCACAGACTAGGATGGGGTTTTGGCTGCAATGGGGCTTCCCCTTCTTGGGCTTTTTAGCCTTGGGGTCACCCTTTTTAACCTTGCCACTGACATCAGCCTTCTTGGCTTCAGGTTTCTTCTCCTTAGTATCCTGCTTTGCAGCTTTTTCGCCTGCCATCCTGTATAGTGGGAAAGAGCCTCAGCTCTAGTTTCTAGTACTAATAATAAGTATTAAGAAAAAACATAAAGGTTTGGAATCTGCAATAGTTCCCAATGTAAAAGCTCTCAGGATTTGAACCATGGTTGGCCTTGTAGGAGTCCAGCACCTATACTATCAAGCCACCTACTGGCCTGGATTTAACATCTATTTTTTAAGATAGACCCCCTTTACTGGGGATTAGATGTTATTGATTAGACTCTTGAAAGAAAAGAATCAAGAACACCTTCTGGCTTGGAGCCTAAACAAGTGTGAGTGGTGGAGCCCTGAGCTGAAGTGGGCAGAGCTGTGAAGAGCAGGTCTGGTAGAGAAAATGAAATTTCATGTGGAAAGCTTAGATGCTGAGGCATCAAAGGATTGTCTTTTTTTTTTTTTTTGAGAGGTTTTTGCTATAGGGAGTGTGCTCTCGCCAGAAAGACAGAGAGAGAGACAGAGAGATAGAAAGTGAGAAATCACCCCCCAGGGGAGGATGGCCACGCTGCAATCCCTTCTCCTCCATTCTTCTCTTGGGATCTTAGGCACACATGCACACGCGCCCAGCGTGAGTTTAAGCCACTGGGCCCAGGACTTGAACCGGGGTCGGCGACATGGGAGCTCAACGACATAGCCATTACGCTAACTGCTGGTCCCAGGATTGTCTTATTTAATCCTCCCACCAATCTGATGAGATAGATACCGTGATCATCACCATCTCCATTTTATACCTGCAGATCCTGGAACTTAGAATTTGCCTAGAACACAGGAGACAAAGTATTTTGTTTGTTAGATTTTTGCTGTATGGTGCGTGCGCTTGCTGGAGAGAGAGAGATAGAAATCACCCCTCCCCCCTGGTAGGGATGGCCACGCCACAATCTCTTCTCTTTCATTATCTTCTCAGGATTTGGGGCGCCCATACACTTGTACCCAGCGTGAGTTTTAAGTTCCTAGGTCTGGGACTCGAACCATGGTTGAATATGTGTAAGTCCAGCGACATAACCATTATGCCATCTTCTGCCCCTGAGACGAAGCATTTTGACCTGAACCAGGTGTGACTACAAAGTCCATGCTCATCCCAACAGCCTTACTAAAATTCACCAAGCAAGCGACTATAATAAAAGGTTTTAGGGAAAAGAGGTAACTAAAATATGCAACAACCAGTTTGGTATTCCGTGTAGCCACAGCTCCCACAAGTAGCCTCAGAAGGCTGTGGAATGGCAGCTGGCACATCAAGAGAGACCAAATGCCACCAAGCATTTACCTGCTAGGGGACGGGCAGAGTTGTTCACTGCAACCCAACTCTCAGCCTGGGGGCAGAGAGATCAAAGGTTGGGTGATTGCAAGGGCTGGCAGGTTGGTTCCAGGGTGTTAGGGAGTAGCTAGTTACCAATCTTCTCAAAGAATTTTGTTTTTATTCATGATAGGGAGTGAATGCAAGAACATGCAACACACAGAGAAAGAGGACCCTACTGCTTTGGGGATCTGGGGCATGTGCACATGCACCCGATGTATTTTTCACACCCACTCAGAAGTTTAAACCTGCAGTTGGCACTGTGGCTTCCAGAGTCGCAGTTTAGTTTGCTACTGTCTGCACCATCAGGCTAGGCTTCAAAAGAATATTTAATACATATTGTTTAAAGAATTATTTTATTTAGCTTTTATTTATTCATTTACTTACTTATTTTAATTTTACCAGAGAGGAACAGAGAGAGAGAAAAGGAAAGTGAGAAGGTAAGCTGCCAGGTCAGGTCCAGGACTCGAACCATAGTCAGCCATGTGGGAGTCCACACCCTCAACCTCCACGCCACCTGCCGGCCCCAAGAATTTTTAACATTTTAACACTGAGTATAATAGAGTCAGCCATGACATAGTAAGAAAGCTGTCAAGATATTATTCCTTCTATTCTGGATTCAGAGAAGTTCATTTCAAACAGAGAAGTTGAATTCAGTTGCTGTTTCTTGTCCTGCAAATAATGAACTTGCCAATTTCTAAGTTTCAGAATAAAATCAACCAAATAATTGCTCAGATGTGGGAATATGATTTATAAGATATACTCATTTTAATGTATTTTCAACACAATAAGACAATTCAAATACTATACGGAAATAATTACGAATTCAGATATATACAGAGTTCAATCAGAAAATATTTTGTATTGCTACTAAATATTAACTAGACTATATGAGTACAAGAATTTTCCTATTTTTGTCTATATATTACATGATATTAAGGTGTTTATTTTTTGCAAGTATGACACTGGCATTATAACTATGCTTTGAAAATAAAATCTTGGGCCAGCAGGTGGTACGGTGGTTAAGATACTGGATCCCACATAGCCAGCTCTACAGTTCAAGTCCCAGACCTTGCAGCCTGAAACACATGCCAGACACGTGTGCATGTGTGCCCAAAATCCCAAGAGGAGAATGGTGGAGAAGGGCCTGTGGTATGGCCATCAACCCCTGGGGGGTGATTTCTTACTGTCCTCTCTTTCTCTCCAGCAAGTGCATGAGCCCTATGGCAAAAAATCTTTGAAAAGAGTCTTACACATTGGGCGTGTGTGTGTGAATGTATGTGTGCCCAAAATCCTAAGAGAAGAAAATGGAAGAGAAGGGATTGAGGCATGGCCATCTCCACTCCCTCAACCCCCCGTCTTTGGCAAGCACATGTGCCTTATAGCAAAACTAAATTTAAAAAAAGAAAGACAAAGGAAAAGAAAAAGAGTCTTAGTTTCTTAGCTGTATATCCCTTGGTATTTTCTGGTGCAATGATCTGAACAATATCCAACAGTTGATTTTAAATATTTCACCTAATGTGGATGGGGTAAGAGCAGCTGGGTTATAAATAAAATAGGGTTGGTCATGTGTTACTGAATGTTGAATCTTGGTAATAGGTTCATGGAGGCTCTTTCTTCTGTTTTCTCTGTTTCGTGTATGCTTAGAAATTTTCATAACAACAAATTTAAGGGGCCAGTCAGTGGCTGGGAATTAAAAGGCCAGATCTCATATGGCAGATGGCACAGTTCAAATCCCCGATTGACTGCCTGTAAAACACACCAGGCTTGTGCACGTGTGCCCAAAATCCCAAAAGGAGGGAGAAATGGAGAAGAGATTGGAGCAAGACCATCCTCCTGGGGTGGTGGGGGGGGTGCCTCATCTCTCTCTTTCTCTTCCCCCACATGTGTATGTGCCCTTTAGCAATTTTTTTTTTTAGAAAATAATTAAATATTTATCCAATATTTAGAGTCTGTGGTTGCTGTTCAAACGGATGCACAGGGTACAAGATTATAAATTGCTTTCTATATTTCATTTGCTTTAGGGTTATTTTTCTTGAAAGGATTTTGGGAAATTGTACTTCTCAAGATGAATATAAAAAGTAGTGTGTGTTTAACCATAACTTCCTTCATGGTAGCTTCTGGGTGCCTCTTCCACACTTCCAATCATAGCAATGAGAGTAAATAATTCCCCCTAATTTGGCCTCAACACTCAGCTGCTGTCACATTAATTGGTACCTTTGTGTAAGTACTGCCTGCTGGTAGCTAGTGATAACATTTTAAAATACATTACAAGATAGATACCATTTTAGCGTCTAAATTCAGATATTAACTGAGCAAGCTTTCCATTTTTTGGTAAAATTTTTACTAGACTTATTTATTATTATTTTTAATTTGCTATGGGATACATGTGCTTATCAGAGAAAGAGAAAGAGAGAAAGAGAGAGAGAGAGAGAGAAAATGAGAAAGCAAGCCCCCAGGTCGGGGTCTCGAACCATGGTTGGCTATGTGGGAATCCAGTGCCTTAACCACCATATCACCTGCTGGCCTCCTAGTAACTTTTTTTTTTCTCAGAGACTTTTTTTTTTTTTTTCTCAGAGAGGTTTTTGCTATAGGGTGCGTGCGCTCACCAGAAAGACAGAGGGAGACAGAGAGACAGAAAGCGAGAAATCACCCCCCAGGGGGGATGGCCATGGAGCAATCCCTTCTCCTCAGTTCTCCTCTCGGGATCCTGGGCATGCACGCACACGTGCCTGGTGTGAGTTTAAGCCACTGGGTATGGAACTCAAGCCGCAGTCGACTACATGGGAGCTTAGCGGCATAGCCATTACAGTAATTGCTGGTCCTTCCCAGTAACTTTTTGTAAGTGAAATTTTTAAATTCTTGGGGCCAGAATGTGGTGTGGTGGTTAAAGTACTGGACTCTCACATAGCGGATTCACATAGCAAATTCAAGTCCTGGTTCTGGCGGCTTGAAACACTCCAGGTGCATGTGTGTGCATCCCCACAATCCCGAGAGGAGAATGGAGAAGAAGGGATTATGGTGTGGCCATCCTTCTTGAGGGCTCATTTCCTGTTTTCTGTCTCTTTGTCTCTCTGGCAAGCACACATACCCTATGGGAAAAATCTCTAAAAATGTGAAATTCTGTTATTAATTCCTTATTATAATTTATTCATGACCATCTGCTGCCTTAGAGGGGTCTACAGAACTTGCTTTTTTCTAACAATGTTGAAAAGGTAGTTTTATAATAGTTTTAAATTTCTTTTTTAAAATTTTATTTATTATTATTTTTAAATTTGCTATAGGGCACATATACTCACTGAAGAGAGAGAGAGAGAGAGAGAGAGAGAAGAGAAAGCAAGCTGCCAGGTCCAGGACTCAAACTGTGGTTGGCCACGGGAGAGTCTAGCACCTCAACCATTGTGCCACCTGCTGGTCCTGGTTTAAATTTCTATTAATAAATTATGGAGTGTGTGTATTTAAGTTAAGTTATTCTTAACTCTTTACGCCAGTATTTATAATAGATTTACAGTACAACTTTACCAATATAAATGTAATTATACTGGTAAATAAAATATATTCAGTGTAGAGATAGTTCCACTAGATTTGTAAAGCATAAATTCATGAAAATATTTAAATGACTATTTTAAGCTTGAATGTTATGTTGTTTTTGTTCATTTTTAGTTTTTTTGCTATAGTGTTTGTACACTTGCCAGAGAGAAATAGTGAGAGGGAAAATAAGAAATCACTCCCCAGAAGGTATGGCCATGCTGCAATCCCTTCTCTTCCATTCTCCTCTAGGGATTTTTGGGCATGCACACACATGCACCTGCATGATGTTCAAACTGCTGGGTCCAGGACTTGAACTGTGGTTGACCATGTGAGAGTCCAATGCTATAACCATTGTGCTGCCTGTTGGCCCCAGAATATTACATATGTACTTTAATCATTTAAAATTTCAAAATGCATATCTCCAGGAGTTGCCCTCTTGTCTTTTTTTTTTTTTTTGTCAGATGGTGTATGCGCTTGCAGGAGAGGGGTTGGGAGAGAAAGCACCCCCATGCGGTGTGGTCATGCCACAGCCCCTTCTCCTTTTTTTCCTCGTGTATGGATTTTGGACACCCATACACACACTCCTGACATGTTTTCCAAACTAGAGTCCGGGACTTGAAGCACACAGTTGGCCATGTGGGATCTCGTCACCTTAACTACTGCACCACTAGATGGCCTGTATAATTTAAGAATGAGATTTCACTTTCGAGGCCCAGCTGTGGCAGCGCACGTGGTAGATATGGAGCCACTGTGAAAACTGGAGCCATATGGGAGGTCTAGGTTTGAATCTGGGTTGACCCCACATATCCATGACCCTGCTGACCAGAAAGCTGGGAGGAGTGTGGTGTGGCTGGACCTTGTCAAGGTTACCTCTTTTTCTCTCTTTCTTTCTCTCACTCTAATGAAGTAAATCAATAAACTTTAAAAAAAAAAAGATTTTACTTTTGGAAGATATGATTGCCCCATTCCAAGACCTAACACACCAATTTAAATTGAGAGTATACCATTGCATAGGGTCATTTACTTACAAATCAATCTCTTTGAGGAGCTTAGAGTTTTATAAGCCCAGGTAGTCCACAACTTTATGAAGTAATAAAGAGTTTGCCTGTAATAGAAGGACAGAGAAGCTAAACACAGGGAGAAGTTATTTTATCCATCTCGGAACTTAAAGAAATGAGAATATAAATCTAAAATGGTTAATTCATACTTTTGGCTCTTTGCTACTGGATAATGGTCTCTCCTACTCTTCGTTAATAACATGCATATCCAAAATTAAGCCTCTTATGTTGCCTTGGAGTCTGTTACTTTAAATAGGCACCTACCAGATTATAATTTCTACTTGTTTGAAAATGGTTGGCGTCTGATATCGATTTTCATTTCTTTTTCCAAAAAAACATCACAATGGGGGCAAGCTGGAAGTCAAAAACAATTATTCTGGAGAGTACAATTAAGTTGGCTTTTCTCCCAGCATTTTTCTTGATACCTTTAATTATTGTTTGAGTCTGTAGTTAAAGGAAATAGTCATAGGAGAAGAATTCTGAAAAGAGAAAGAGAGAGAGTCCATAGTTTTCCTAAAACAGAATAGGTACTTTCCAAAAACTGTTACGTAAACTAAAATTGCTCCCTAGAAATGATGCCTGTGGAGGGGGCTATAAGCCCGGAGGACGATGGTTGCTTAGAAGCAAGCTACGGCAAATAAACACCCTGAAATTTCTCTTTAAGGTTTCAAGCCTAATTCAAGGATGGGATTATCGCTAAATTACTAAGCTTAAAATAATTGCCTCATGAATAGTCATATCGATTATGACTGAAAAGCATGAAGGCTCTGTGTTCTATTTTTAGTTTAGACATATGCTTTTTGTTGAGGAAGCTGAGGGATGCTGTTAGTCAATCGATTTTCCAGAAGGATAAACGTTGTGATGTGTGGCTGTGAGGAAGGAGAAAACAATTCCCACCTCCAGAAGCTCTCAACTGTGCAAGCTGATGTGCAGAAAAGTTTCATGCTGTGGTCTGAATGTTTGTGTCCTCTCCAAATTCATATGTTAAAATCCTACCCCTTGAGGTGATGGGGGTTAGGAGGTGAGGGCCTTAAGGACACCATTAGGTCAAGCAGACCCTTCCTGAATGGGAGAAGTGCCCGTATTAAAGGCCCAGAGAGATAAGTCTTTCCTTCTACCCTGTGAAGACACAATGAAAAGTAAGTTGTGGTCTATATAGGAGCCAGGAAACAGGCTGTTGCCAGATGCAGAATCTGGGCTTCCTACACCTGGGTCTGGATCTGGGCTTTTTCAGTTTCCAGACTGTGAGAAATAAATTTCTGCTGTTTATTAGCCACCCAGTCTATGGTATTTTGTTATAGCAGCCTAAACAGACTATTAAAATACCAGGAATAATTAATACACTACTAAACAATAATTAATACAACTACAAGTACCTCTGCATTCAGAAACAGAAAGATTAGGTGAGTAAGATTTCTGTCACTTAAAGTATCAGAAAATGTATATGAAGGTCAGGACCAGCACTTGGTATGATGACTGTGTCGCTGGAGTCCCACGTAATCGACTGCGGTTCGAGTCCCGGACCTGGGGGCTTAAACTCATGCTGGGCACATGTGTGTGTGTGTGTGTGTGTGTGTGTGTATGTGTCCAAGATCCTGAGAGTAGAATGGAGGAGAAGGGATTGCACCATGACCATCCTCTCTGGGGGGTGATTTCTCACTTTCTGTCTATCTTGATCTCTCTGTCTTTATGGTGAGCACATGCATCCTATAGCAAAAACCTCTCAAAAAAAAAAAAAAGTATGTGAAGGATGGAAAAGAACATTCAGTTTAAATTCTTACATGTGACCAGAGTCTAAAGATGCTATATCTAAAAGACACTCAGATCAAGATTGGTAGTTTTGGGAACCAGCAGTTAGTGTAATGGCTATGTCGCTGGACTCCCATGTAGTCGACCACGGTTTGCGTCCCGGACCCGGTGGCTTAGAACTCACGCTGGGCGCATGTGCGTGTGTGCCCAAGATCCCGAGAGGAGAATGGAGGAGAAGGGATTGCGGCGTGACCATCCCCCCTGGGGGGTGATTTCTCACTTTCTGTCTCTGTCTCTCTCTGTCTGTCTGGCGAGCGCACACACCCTATAGAGAAAACCTCTCAAAAAAAAAAAAAAAAAAAGATTGGTAGTTTCATTTAGTTGGCTAACCAACTGCCTAAAGTTCCACTGGCACATTATTTCCTATCCTTAAAAAGAGGCAACTCTGAGGGGCCAGCAGTTAGCGTAATGGCTATGTTGTTCAACTCTCACGTAGTCGACTGCGGTTTGAGAGACAGGACCCGGTGGCTTCAAATCACACTGAACGCGTGTGTGTGCGTGCCCAAGATGCCTGAGAGGAGAATGGAGAAGAAGGGATTGTGGCGTGGCCATCCCCCCCGGGGGGTGATTTTTCGCTTTCTGTCTCTCTGTCTTTCTGGCAAGCGCGCGTGCCCTATAGCAAAAACCTCTCAAAAAAAA
>NW_006205376.1:352511-353716 GCF_000334495.1 Tupaia belangeri chinensis | reverse complement strand
AGCTCTGAAACATTCTCCAGGATGTAAAATTAATTATGTATTTTATTTTATACTATTATATATTTTTAAAAAATTATTTATTGTTTAGTTTTTAGAGAGATTTTTGATATAGGGCATGTGTACTTGCCAGAGAAACAGAGAGACAGGAAACAAGAAATCACCCCCACCAGGGGGAATGGCCACACTGCAAACCCTTCTCCTGGGATTTTGAGGATGCATGCACAGGTGCCTGGGGTGAGTTTAAGCTGCCAGGTCTGAGATGCCCAAGATCCCGAGAGGAGAATGGAGGAGAAGGGATTGCGGCGTGACCATTCCCCCTGGGGGTTGATTTCTCGCTTTCTGTTTCTATATCTCTCTCTGTCTGTCTGGCGAGCGCACGCGCCCTATAGCGAAAACCTCTCAAAAAAATAAATTAATTAAATTAAATTAAACTTTTAAAAAAGAATTATTTTATCTTATTTATTTTTATTTTTTAATTTGACCAGAGATAGGGGACATGAGGAAGTAAGCTGCCAGATCTGGGACTTGAACCGTGGTTAACCATGTGGAAATCCAATGGCTCAGGAACCAGCAGTTAGCATAATGGCTATGTCGCTGGACTCCCATGTAGTCAACCGCGGTTTGTGTCCCGGACCCGGTGGCTTAAAACTCATGCCAGGCGCGTGTGCGTGCATGCCCAAGATCCCGAGAGGAGAATGGAGGAGAAGGGATTGCGGCGTGACCATTCCCCCTGGGGGTTGATTTCTCGCTTTCTGTCTCTATGTCTCTCTCTGTCTGTCTGGTGAGCGCACACGCCCTATAGTGAAAACCTCTCAAAAAAAAAAAAAGAAAAGAAATCCAATGCCTCAACCACCACACCATCTGCTGGCAACAGGTTCCTATTTTTTTATTTATAAAGAATTATTTTTTAATTTAATTTAATTTATTATTATTGTTTTTAATTTGCTATAGGACACATATGCTCATCAAAAAAAGAGAGCGCTAAAGCAAGCCACCAGGTCTGGGACTCAAGCTGTGGTCAGCCACATGAGAGTCCAGGACTTTTTCTTTTTGTTTTTGTTTTTTGTTTTTTATAGACCACAGATTAGTTTGTTTTTAACACCCATCATGCCATGAATTCATAGGGAATAGGTTCCAGTAGCTCAGGCTCCTTTCCATTGGTTCTCACAAAGTGTGCTTCTCTGGGTGGAGCAGGCTGGCGCTTT
>NW_006205376.1:344444-352158 GCF_000334495.1 Tupaia belangeri chinensis | reverse complement strand
TGTGTTCGTCATTTTGGTTAATTACTGGAAGATGGCAGTTCCGGCCTGAGAGTCCAGGACTTTAACCACCATGCCACCTGCTAGCCCCAATTATATATTATTATATACGTGTGTGTATGTGTGTATACGTATATTTGTCAGGAAAGTCATGACATTTTTCTATGTAAAAATGTGTCATAACTTTTCTGACAACACAATTTACAGGATTTTGGCATGTATATTCACTAGAGAGACAGAAAGACAGAAAGCGAGAAATCACCTCCCCCCCCGAAGGGGATGGCCGTACTGCAATCCCTTCTCCATTAACCTGCTGGGATTTGCAGCATGCATGTACACACACCTGGTATGATTTTCAAGCCACTTGGTCTGGGACTTGAACCTGTGGTTTGCCATGTGAGAGTCCAGCACCTTACCTACTACACTACCTGGTGGTCCCAATATATATATATTAACTGCAAAAAACCTGACAGACCAATCTTCCTATTTGGAGGGTACACTTTTAGTTTCAAGTAAATGAAAATAACTCAAACTAGCTGAAATAGTAAAGCATTGTATAATGGCACTTGTGAACTGACAAATTCCAAATATTGGGTGGGCATCCTGGGTGATTTGTTCTAGAATTGGTGATTTAATCTTTTTTCTTTCTCTTTTCTTTCCTTCTTCTTCTTATTTATTTATTTATTTATTTATTTTGCTAGAGAGTGTATGCACTTATCAGAGAGAAGACAAACAGAATGGAAGAGGAGAAAGCATCCCTCCCTCACAAAGCATGGTTATACTGCAATTTCTTCTCCATTTTTCCTTTCAAGTTCTTGGGCATGCAAGTACTTGTGCCCCATGCGTTTCTCAAGCTGTCAGTTCCAGGACTGGAACCATCAGTCGGCCATGTGGGATCTGGCTGCCTTAACCACCGGGGGCACAAAAATAGCCCAGTATCATTTGTTTTTCAGTGATTCTCTTGGTTCTGCCCCATTCTGTATGCTGGCTTCATCCCTGGCCCAGCTTCCTGCGTAAGGCTACAGAAATTCTCTGGACTGTATAGTCTATTCACAGCAAGGGTGAGAAGGTGTTCCTTCCTCCAACTATTGAACGAAAGTTCTAAACTTCACATTTAATTAGGACAGCTTAGAACATCTGTCCATCTCTGAGTCAATAACTCTTACAAGGGGCATAGGTTCATAAAGCCTCACCCCTAAGTAGGAGTAAGTCCAGCTCCATCAGAACAATATGAAGGCCACACACCGAAGTAGGAGGGAATGGCTTCCGATTAAACAACCACTCATGGGTAGGAACTCCCTTTTCTCTGTCCTGATGTTCCCATACAAAGGGACTCCTATGGTAACACGCTGGCTCCCTCCTTCAGCCCTTGCTTACCCCTCTTCTGATGGGTGGGTAGCAAAGTCTGATATTCATGGTCTTCCTTTCTCTACTGGCTGGAGCTAACCTACTTCCTGGCTGCAAGCAACAGGTAAATGTAGCTGCTCTGCACATTCAAACACCCCCTTCTGTGGCCCATGCTGAGTCTAGCCACGGGGAAGAGGAAGCTGGAGGGATGAGGTGTAATGAGGTAAATCTTTCTGGCCACAGATCTACAGCTCTCTCTTCTTCTTTAACTGTGAGAAAATAATGTTTTTGTTCCTTTTTTAAAAAGAATTATTTTATTTAACTTTATTTATTTTAATTTTACCAGAGAGAGTGAGAAAGCAAGCCACCAGGTCTAGAATTCGAACCACAGTTGGCCATGTGGGAGTCCAGTGCCCTTAACCACCACGCCACCTGCTGGCCCCAGTGTTTTTGTTCCTTAAACCACCATGTTGGTGGTAATTTACTGAAGCAACCCTTGGAAACTAGCAGAGGGAAATTGGCACCGGCCCACTCTGAGAAAGGAACTAGAGACCTGAGTTGGTTGCCAAAGCGGAACCCAAAATATCTGGGGCCTGGAGCTCATGGAGAGAGAGATGTAAGCATATGAATGAAGTGGGAGGCAATTCTTTTTTTCTTTCTTTCTTTTTTTTAAATTATTTTATTTTATTTATTTATTTAATTTATTTTAATTTGATCAGAAAGGGACAGAGTGAGAGGTGGGGGGTGGGGATGCGGAGAGAAAGTAAGAAAGCAAAAGCCACCAGATCCTGGACTTGAACTGCGGTCTGGGAGTCCAGTGCCCTTAACCATCACACCACCTGCCAGCCCAGGAGCCCAAGTCTAATAATGTGGGCTCAACAATAAACTCTACACAGAAAATGCAAGGAACTAGCTTTGATAGGAAGCCTAGATTTGAAGTAGAAAATGCTCAGGAATAGCCTTGAAAAATCAACATCAAGTGTCTCCATCTGTGGGAACAAAATGACCCAAAGACACCAGAACCTGAAATAGTATAGAGTTGGGTCTTACGAGGTTAATAAAACAATTTCACTTTTCTCTCCAAAGATTGGAAACAAAGAGAAAAAAAAGACATAGGCCATCTACATATTGAGAACAAACTTCAATGTTAAATACAGAGTCTATATCAGAAGAGAGAACTTTAGGGTCAGTCAGTGGCGTGGTGGTTAAGGTGGCTGGATTTCACATGGCCAACTGCGAGGTTCGAGTTCCAGAATCAGCAGCTTGAAAAATAGGCTGGGTGGAGACCAGCAGTTAGCGTAATGGCTATGTCGCTGGACTCCCATGAAGTCGACCATGGTTTGAGTCCCGGACCGGGTGGCTTAAACTCATGCTGGGCACATGTGCATGCGTGCATGCCCAAGATCCCGAGAAGAGAGGAGAATGGAGGAGAAGGGATTGCAGTGTGCCCATCCCCCCTGGGGGGTAATTTCTTGCTTTCTGTCTCTCTGTCTCTCGCTGTCTTTCTGGCCAGCGCACGTGCCCTATGGCTAAAACAGCTCTTTAAAAAAAAAAAAGGCTGGGTGTGCATGCACGCGTGCAGAAAACCTTAAAGGAGGGAGAGATGGAGAAGGGTTTGTGGTGTGACCATTCCCCCTAGGGGGTGCTTTCTTGCCACTCCTTATCCCCCTCGCTTTTCTCTCTGGCATGCACATGTGCCTTCTGGCAAATTAAAAAAAAAAAGCTAGATAGAAAAAAATAATTTAACTTCAAAGAGGATCTTGGAAAACTTGAGTAGCGTTTAAGAGGAAGATCAGAAACTCAAGTAAAGAGATTTAGTAGACAAGTCTATGTTAGAACTGAAAGGCGGAGGCTGGCACGTGGCGTAATGGTTAGGGGCGCTGGACTCCCAAATGGCTGACTGCAGTTCAAGCCCAGGACCTGGTGGCTTGCTTTCTCACTTTCTATTTCTCTTGCTTTCTCTCATTCTGTCTCTCTCTGGTCAAATTAAAATAGATAAGTAAAATTAAATGGAATACTTATTTGGGAAAAAAAAACTGAAAGGAGAGGCCAGCAGGTGGCAGAGGTTAAGGCAGTTGGATCCAACATGGCTGACTTTGTGGTTCTAGTCCCACAAAGGACCACAGTGGTTTGACGATCACGGATGGGCACAAGTGCATTTGTGCCCAAATCCCAAGAGGAGAGGGCCAGCAGATGGCATAGTGGTTATGTCACTGGACTCCCACATGTCCCATCGTGGCTCGAGTTTCAGAACTTGAAACTCACACTGGGCATATGTGTGCCCAAGATCTCAGGAGCAGAATGGAAGAGAAGGGATTGTAGCTGGCCATCCCCTCTAGAGGATGACTTCTCACTTTCCCTCTCACTGCCTCTCCCTCTCTCTCCTGAGAAGAACATGCACCCTAATCTTAAAAAAACAAAACAAAACAAAACAAAAAACTAATTCATTAAAGTATCCTACAATCCAGGCTTTGCTCCTAGGGTTCCCATGAAAAATGTGTGCTTGGGTAAATCACCATAATGCTGTCAGACTTAGATTTATTTATTTAACTTTATTTATTTTATTTTGACCAGAGAGGGACAGAGAGAGAGAGAGAGCGAGCCGCCAGGTGTAGGACTTGAACCATGGTTGGCCTTCACCCACCATGCCACCTGCCAGCCCCTGGGACTTAGATGTTTCCATGTGTAAATAAGGAGGCTGGTTTAGGTGATATCAAATATTCTCGGTTAACTCAGTAAAAGCTAGCTAAGAGGCTGGTGCTCATGGGAAATCTCTGTATTTCCCTCTCAAGTTTGCTGTGAACCTCAAACTGGTCTCTAAAAAAATTAAAGTCTTTATTTAAAAAGGAAAAAGTTAGCTAAGATGATCTTTTAGGTATTAGCAAGGTATTTTAAGAAAGTGGTTCCAATCCCCCTTATCTGGTGGTCAAGGCTTTCATGCTCTGGCCCCAGCTGAACTACTGTCCCTACACACTTTTATACCCAGTAATTTCATCTGTGCCTGGAATGTCTTTTGTCCTGTTTCTACCTGGTAAAATTCTATTTTTCTCGTAAGACCCATCTCAAATGTTGTTACTCTCACATTACTTTACACGATTCCTTAAGATTTGGGCTCCCTGCTCACTAAATTTCATATCACATTTTGAATTGTCATGTGGAGTATACCACCTTTTACATTCTCTTTTTGGCATTTTAATTACTTAAAAAAATATATGATCCTGGGGACTAGCAGGTGGTGTGATGATTATGTCACTGGACTCCCATGTAGCAACTGCGATTTGAGTCCCGGGCCCTGGTGGCTTAAAATTAATGCCAGTCGTGTGTGGGTGCATGGTAATTTCTTGCTTTCTGTCTGTCTCTGTCTCTCCTGTGAGTGCACACACCCTATAGTGAAAATCTCTCTCAGAAAAAATAAATGTATATATATATATATATATGTATGCATGTATGTATATTACTGGAGCCAGCAGGTGGCATGATGTTAAGGTGCTGAACTTCCACATGGTAGACCATGGCTCAAGTCCTGGGCCTGGTGGCTTGGAAAGCACACTGTGTGTGCATGTGCGTGTGTGTGTGTGCTCAAAATCCTGAGAGGAGAACGGAGAAGGGATTGCAGTGTGACCACACCCACACCCCTACCAAGGGGGGCTTTCTCATGTCGCTGAACTCCCATGTAGCCAACTGCAGTTCAAGTCCCAGACCTGGTGGCTTAAACTCACGCCGGGCGTGTGTGCGTGTATGCCCAAAATCCCAAGAAAATGGAGAAGGGACTGCAGCATGGCCATACCCCTGGGGGGTGGTGATTTCTCACTTTCTATCTCTCTCTGTCTTTCTGGGGAGCATACACACTCTATAGCAAAAACCTCTCCAAAAAGAAAATAAAAGATCCATCTGGGTTGGCCCTGTAATAAAGAGGTCAAGTGCCAGGCATGTGGAGCTGGATTCCACATGACTGATGTGGTTCAAATCCCATTCCTGAGCCCTGCTCCAAGTCTGCTGCAGGAAGCAGAGGAATGAGGACTGACTGAGCACTGCAAACCTGGTGGCACAGCCGCCTCTGACTACTAGTGGCCCAGTGAAAGTTGGGGCTGCGAATACTGACACAGCAATGCCTCCTCTGTGACTGTGTGTGTGTGGAGGGCATGGTCGTGCTGAAGAATGGTGTTGGCAAAGGTTGTCTTAGAATAGGACCTTTCCCATCCTCAACACTATTTAAATATTTTGGAAGATTTACTTTGAATCATTTTTGTTCACTTAGCTAATTTGCTTTTATGTCATTATTCTGGAGGAGAACATGCATACAATGATATAACCTAATTCTTTTTTCTTTTCTTTTCTTTTTTTTTTTCCCACTAGCCAGAGAGAGAGAGAGAGGGAAAGTGAAAAATCACCTCCCATGGGGAATGGTCACACTGCAATTTCTTCTCCTCCATTTCTCCCCCCTTTTGGGATTTTGGTCATGCTCACACTTATGCCTGGCATATTTTTCAAGCCACTAGGTTTGGGACTCAAATCACACTGTGGGATCCAGCCACCATAAGCCATCACACCACAGCCTGATCCATATAGCTAATTCTTTGAAAAAATGATTAACTTTATCTATTTTTAAAAATTTGACCAGAGAGGGATAGAGTATGTGTGTGTGAGAGAGAGAGGTAAAGTGAGAAAGCAAGCCTACAGGTCTGGGACTCGAAGCACAGCTGGCCATGTGGGAGTCCAGTGCCCTTAACCACCACAGCACCTGCCGGAGCCCCATATAGCTAATTCTCGATTATCTATTAAATTTTGTTTCATTGCTGCTTAATGCAGAATATACCTATACAATGTCATTCTGAAGTGATAATTAGGAAAATGCCCAGATATTTTAAAATTAGTTTTAAATTTTATGTGTGACTATTCCCTGGAGAGTTTTAGAGAAGATCTTAGAAATTTTGTCTATTTTTATGAGATTAATATATTATAATTGAATGCATTTGTTAGGTCTTTTTTTCCTTTTTTCATCTTAAAAATATTACTGTAGGGCTTATAAAATCTTAAGTCACTTACCGTTCAAATGAACAAATTGCGACATGTCTCTTGGCTAGTATAAACAATTTTCAATTGGATATTGTTTGATTAGCTTAGATTCACAACATTCTGCAAGAAGCACCCGCTACAGATAGAAGAAACAAATACACACCTAGTCAGTCCCTTTCTTCTTTACTAATAAAATTGTTCTGTGCATTTCAGTTCTCTCTATGTGAGAAAAAGCAGTAACTGTATAATGGTAAGTTGTCACCTATTCATAAATATGTTACAGATGTTAAAGATTGTGTATTTTCCTGCAGCATCAACAACCCGGCAAGACCTAGATAAGCACTCTTCTTTCATTTAAATACAAATTGAGGAGCTAGGATGGCCCAGGGTTCTGCTAGACACAGCAAATATGAAGAACCAGAGAGCATGCACAACTCTTGCTCTGCAGAGTTTCCAACCTAGCTCAGAAGACACAGAAGAGTCCCTGTATTTTGAGGGAAAAGTGCAGGCTGCAGTAGGAGCTGAGGGTCAACAACCAGCAAGGCCGTGGCTCACCCTGATTTCTTCATTTTTCTTACACTTCAAAATGGAGAGAAACTGAGGCTACAAGATACATCAGATAGGGGCCAGCAGGTGGTGTGGTGGCCAGGGACACTGGACACCCATGTGCCGCACCATGGTTCGAATCCTGGATCTGGCAACTTGCTTTCTCACTTTCCTTCTGTCCCTCTCTGGTCAAATTTTTTAAAAAAGTAAATAAATAAAGTTAAACAAAATAATTATTTTTTTAAAAAAGAAAAAAGATACATTAAATAATGGTCTGCATGCACACATACATCTTCCAGAAAGAACAGCATTCTATCAGAAGATTAAATTTCTGAGTTCAGGCTGCTAAAAGGTTTGCTTGAGGGTCTACCAGTGACGTTCATGAGGCCCCCTCCACCCCTCATCCCAAAGGAAGAGAGAGAGGTTTGGTGTAGAAGGGATGGCCATACAGACATGGAATCCATTCAGTTTTCTACCTTTCAAAGGAATTCTAACTAGTTGGTGAGAGCCCTCTAAAGAGAATGGAAAGCCAGGGCCAGCTGGTGCTGTTTGAGTCTCCGACCTAGTTAGTGACTTGAAAAACATGCCAGGCACGTGTGTGAGCGTGCCCAAACTCCTGAAAGAATGGAGGAGGGATTGCAGGGTGGCCATCTCCGCTGGGGGGTGCTTTCTAACTCCACACCCCCTTTCTCTCCAGTGAGCTCAGGGACCCTGTAGTAAACAGAGAGAACGGAAAGTGAGAGGAAAGAGCAGGGTAACATTCATGGCCTTGTGAGGGGCAGAGTTCATTCAGAGTCTAATTCCTGCT
>NW_006205376.1:341861-344122 GCF_000334495.1 Tupaia belangeri chinensis | reverse complement strand
AAATCACCTCCCATGGGGAATGGTCACACTGCAATTTCTTCTCCTCCATTTCTCCCCCCTTTTGGGATTTTGGTCATGCTCACACTTATGCCTGGCATATTTTTCAAGCCACTAGGTTTGGGACTCAAATCACACTGTGGGATCCAGCCACCATAAGCCATCACACCACAGCCTGATCCATATAGCTAATTCTTTGAAAAAATGATTAACTTTATCTATTTTTAAAAATTTGACCAGAGAGGGATAGAGTATGTGTGTGTGAGAGAGAGAGGTAAAGTGAGAAAGCAAGCCTACAGGTCTGGGACTCGAAGCACAGCTGGCCATGTGGGAGTCCAGTGCCCTTAACCACCACAGCACCTGCCGGAGCCCCATATAGCTAATTCTCGATTATCTATTAAATTTTGTTTCATTGCTGCTTAATGCAGAATATACCTATACAATGTCATTCTGAAGTGATAATTAGGAAAATGCCCAGATATTTTAAAATTAGTTTTAAATTTTATGTGTGACTATTCCCTGGAGAGTTTTAGAGAAGATCTTAGAAATTTTGTCTATTTTTATGAGATTAATATATTATAATTGAATGCATTTGTTAGGTCTTTTTTTCCTTTTTTCATCTTAAAAATATTACTGTAGGGCTTATAAAATCTTAAGTCACTTACCGTTCAAATGAACAAATTGCGACATGTCTCTTGGCTAGTATAAACAATTTTCAATTGGATATTGTTTGATTAGCTTAGATTCACAACATTCTGCAAGAAGCACCCGCTACAGATAGAAGAAACAAATACACACCTAGTCAGTCCCTTTCTTCTTTACTAATAAAATTGTTCTGTGCATTTCAGTTCTCTCTATGTGAGAAAAAGCAGTAACTGTATAATGGTAAGTTGTCACCTATTCATAAATATGTTACAGATGTTAAAGATTGTGTATTTTCCTGCAGCATCAACAACCCGGCAAGACCTAGATAAGCACTCTTCTTTCATTTAAATACAAATTGAGGAGCTAGGATGGCCCAGGGTTCTGCTAGACACAGCAAATATGAAGAACCAGAGAGCATGCACAACTCTTGCTCTGCAGAGTTTCCAACCTAGCTCAGAAGACACAGAAGAGTCCCTGTATTTTGAGGGAAAAGTGCAGGCTGCAGTAGGAGCTGAGGGTCAACAACCAGCAAGGCCGTGGCTCACCCTGATTTCTTCATTTTTCTTACACTTCAAAATGGAGAGAAACTGAGGCTACAAGATACATCAGATAGGGGCCAGCAGGTGGTGTGGTGGCCAGGGACACTGGACACCCATGTGCCGCACCATGGTTCGAATCCTGGATCTGGCAACTTGCTTTCTCACTTTCCTTCTGTCCCTCTCTGGTCAAATTTTTTAAAAAAGTAAATAAATAAAGTTAAACAAAATAATTATTTTTTTAAAAAAGAAAAAAGATACATTAAATAATGGTCTGCATGCACACATACATCTTCCAGAAAGAACAGCATTCTATCAGAAGATTAAATTTCTGAGTTCAGGCTGCTAAAAGGTTTGCTTGAGGGTCTACCAGTGACGTTCATGAGGCCCCCTCCACCCCTCATCCCAAAGGAAGAGAGAGAGGTTTGGTGTAGAAGGGATGGCCATACAGACATGGAATCCATTCAGTTTTCTACCTTTCAAAGGAATTCTAACTAGTTGGTGAGAGCCCTCTAAAGAGAATGGAAAGCCTGCTGCCTTATCAGGCTCCGACTGTACCAGCAGGGAGGACCGATAATATCAGATGAGTACACAGCTGGGGCATTGGAGCGCCTCGGCTACTTTACACTGACCTGGAAAATGTGAGGATAATTTACGGAAGCAGGAGATGTTGGCTCAATGTTTTGCAAATATTGAGTTGTCTCCTTCCCCCCCGCCCCCCTCATTGATTGAGGAAGGATGGCTTGTGAATGAGGTGAGGGCTGGAGGAAGGATTCAACAACTAGAGTCTTCAAATGAAACAGGCACCTGCACATGTCCGTTTAGAAGCTGATGGTTCAGACCGTTGTGGGGAATGAGCTCAGAGAGGAGCTGTTCATCTTCACCAACGCTGCAGCCAAGGATAAAACAAAACGAGGGTGGGGTAACATCCCGGTTACTGATACAACCCCGGGGCTAAGAGGGGTGGGTGCTGGGTCGCACAGATGCCGCAGAGAGAGTTGACGCGCACCGACCCTGCCCGCGCCTGGGGCTGTCTCCGAGTCCGCTGGGTGCGCGCGCGCACACACACGGCCGGGGCGGGCG
>NW_006205376.1:335099-340887 GCF_000334495.1 Tupaia belangeri chinensis | reverse complement strand
CCGGAGGCTGGTTGGACTTCACCCTCGCCTGGGCCGGGTCCGCGCCGTCTCCCCCCGCGGGTGCTGCGATGACGGTCGAGTCACCTTTTGGAATCCTGTCGATTTGGCAGTGTCACGGGAACTGGCGGGGGGCTTTGGACGCTCAGGACTCGGCAGGACGCTTTGCCGACACCGCCTCAGTGCTCCCGAGTTTAAGTAGTGGGATACTGGCCCGGAGTCGGGCGCCCGGGTTCTCCTGGAGGGGCACCGGTCCCTCCTGTGGATTCGTGTTGGCGCAGTGCAGGGCTGAGCTGGGGAACCGACTGTGGGAAAGGGGGCCGGGGAAGGATGATGGGCGAGCCGAGTGCGCAGTGTCGGGAGCAGGCTGGGACAAACGACTGGTTTCCTTTTTCACGCCTGTTCCTTTCTGCTTGCTTCTGTGGGATCTGAATCTTGATATTCGTTGTTGTTAAATGGGTGAGACAAGTGACATCTACCGCCTGAACTTTATCTGTGTCAGCGTTAAACACTTAGGTCACAGCTTTTCAGAACGGCCTCCTTTGGACACAGCATTCCTAATTGATTGCGCCAGTGTGGTTTTCCTATTTGGAGGGACTGGGAAGAATGTCTTAATAATAAACAATAGTAAACAGAACTGGTGAGCTTAAAATACAGTACCCATCAACCCACGTCTTAGCTAAGTGAGTGCCTTAAGTCAGCTTCACTGTAATGCCTAGTTTTAATTACAATTTTATTTTGGAAAAGAGCAATAACAAGAGTACCAGGAGTTACCAGGTTTTTCATCTATGTGTGATTATATAATCATATTGCTTCTTCAACTAAAATTTCACATACTTATTAAGACTGGCGTTTTCAAGTATACGAAATTAGGAAAAGTGTCTGCAGAGGGATTTGGAGAGATTCTTGCCTTAGGATTGGTGGAGGGGTTATTTTTATTTGTAGGATCCTTATTTTCCAGACATCCTAAACGTTTTTTATTCCAGAGTTACGTGGAGGTTTTCTGTTGTTGGTGACTGATGAAAAGGAAAAGCCTATTTTTTTTGGTCTTTATTTGCCCAGTAAAGTGAAAACAATGCCTTATAACCTAGGATTCTTTAAGCATATTGCACATGGCTTTAACAAAACTAAACAGTAAAATCAGATTTTGGGGCCAGCAGGGGGCATGATGGTTAAGGTGCTGGACTCCCCATATGGCCGACCACAGTTCTGGCAGCTCATAAATCACACCGAGTGTCTGTGGGTGCGAGCCCAGAATCTCAGGAGGAGAATGAAAGAGAAGGGATTGTGACATGGCCATCCCCTCCGCCCCGTGGGGGGGGGGTGATTTCCTTCTTGCCATGTAACCAACAATCTTAAACAAAATTCAGATTTTGCTCTCTGGACTTGGACCTACCTGGCAGCTATGTGGCTAAATGCACCAAGAAGGTCGTCATTGTAGGTAAATACGGACCCGCTATGGTGCCTCCCCCCACCCCTGAAAATGATGAGGAAAATTGAAATCAGCCAGCAGGCCAGGTACACCTGCTCCTTCTGTGTCGAAACCAAGATGAAGAGATGGGCTGTGGATCTGGCACTGTGGTTCCTGCCTGAAAACGATACCCGGTGGTGCCTGGACCTACACCACCACTTCAGCTGTCACAGCGACCGCCATCACAAGACTGAAGGAACTGAAAGGCCAGTAGAAGCTCCACAGACATTTGGAATATCACTAGCCTATAATAAATGGGTTAATTTATGTAACAGGAAGAAAAATTCAGATTTTAATGCACTTTTTAGAAACAAACTATGGGGCGACTGGCAGGTGGTGTGGTAGCTAAGGTGCTGGACTCTCATATGGTAGACTGGTGTTCGAGTCCCAGACCTGGAGGCTTACTTTCTTACTTTCTCTGTTTCCCTCTGGTCAAATGAAAACATAATTAATAAAATATTTTTTTTTTAAAAAAAGAAAGTATGGTTTCTCTTCCTGCATTGTTGTGCACGAATGCCCCTCATAGTACTTTAGCATTTTCCCTGGTAATATTTCAGTGTCATTCATTAAACAAGTCATTTTGAAAGCCTCCATGTGTAGGCTGTATTCGGGCACCAGAGACACCTGCCAAGAAAGCAGTTCGTACTCCCTGCCACAGGGAGCTTGTGTCTCACATAAAGGTGTAGTGAAAATGCATAGTTTGCTAGCTGTTAATATGTGCTAGGAGGAAAAACGAAGCAGGGAAATGGGGTGAAGGGAATGCCGGAAGAGTGGTGGGAGGGTGGGATTGTGGTTTTAAATAAGATGTTTAGGGAAGGCCTTGTGGAGAAGGGCACATTTGAACACGTCCGAGAGGTGAGGAAGGAAGCCACGGGATGTGCTTGTGTGGAAGCAGCATTGCAGGCAGAGGACACAGCCCGTACAAGGACCCTGAGGTGGGAGGTGCTTAGTTGTGCAGGAAGCAGCCAGGAGGCCAGACTGGAGCTGGGGAAGGCCAGAGTAACAGGAAAGATCATTGTTCCCTTAGGCTTTTACTCGGAAGCCACTGGAAGGTACTGAGCAGACTCATGACAAGATGTAAGATCGCTATGGGGGTAGGTGGTGGCGTAGAGAACCAGCTCTGAGCTTGCAGGGTGGGTGGTTACTGAGACTTGGGGTGGATTGTGGTGTGAAATCTCTGTTGGGGTGCCTCTCTCTCTCTTATGGAAGGAATAAATGTAAAAAATGAAGAGAATTGCTGTGGTTGCCGTGCTGAGTAGACTGTGGGGAGAGGGTAAAGGCAGGAGACTTGTGGCTTGGTAGAGGGGCAGGAAGGAATTCGATCCTGGAGATGGAGATAGATATATGTAGAATATCTCTCAAAGGTAGAGGCAACAGGACTTGCGGGTGAATTATGGGAATATGTATGAATTCTAGGGTTATGATAGTCATATTCAGGGAATGTGCTCAAAGGTAACCTAGGCGTTTGGGTCTGAACAATTAATCCTAAGTTTCTGTATTTACTGAAATGGAAAGACTGCTGGAGAAGCAGCCTGGAGTTAGGGACATGTTAAGTTGAGGTGCATGTTAGCCATTCAGCAGGGCATGTTCAGTAAGATAAGCGCCTCTCAAGATCTGGGCCGTAGATTCAAATTTAAAGCCATGAAATTGGATGCAGTCACCCAGGGTGTGAGTAGATGTTTAGAAAAGAATGGAGATTTGAGGATTGAGTCCTGGAGAGCAGTCCAATGTGCAGAGGTGAAGATGAAGAGGAAACAGCCAAGCAGGCTAGGAGAGTGGACAGCGAGAAGACATGGTATTGTATTCTCGAGCAGCAATGTGAACTATTGAGGTACATAGAGGTACATTTGGGGATCAGGAAACCGTGTTAGGCAAATTAGTCAGCGGGTTGTTTCTGTTTTGCTGCAGTAATTTCTAAGTTAATGATAGTTAAGTTTCTATTTTGCTTTTCTGGGACTGATCTATTTTTATCACACTGTTTTTTTGCAAGTTGTCACCCTGCTTTAACCGACTGCTCTGTTAAACATAAAGTCTACCAGTTGTTTTATAGGCTTTTTCTTATTGTTTGCATGTTCCTAGAATTAGAACTCTGTAGGTGTGGGCCAGCAGGTTGTGTGGTGGTTAGGGCGCCGGACTCCTGCATGGCCAACTGCGATTTGAGTCCCATACCTGGCGGCTTGCTTTCTTACTCTCCCTGTCTCTCTCTGGTGAGCCGATGTGTCCTATAAAAAATTAAATAATAATAATAGTAAAATTAAATAATTCTTTAAAAAATCTCTGCAGGTGGTAGGACATTGAAATCAAATTAAGAATACATACTACATGATGAAGTAACCATTAAATAAACTGACTTTATGATAAAATTAAGGCTCAAGTTTTTTTTAAAAAAGATACTCCTTCCATGGGGCCAGCGGGTGGCGTGGTAGTTAAGGACGCTGGACTCCCACATGGCTGACTGCGGTTCTAGTCCTGGACCTGGTGACTTGCTTTCTCACTTTCCCTTTCTCTCTCCCTCACTTTGTCTCCTGGCAAAAAAAAAAAAAAAAAAAAAAAAAAAAATGGATAAAGTTAAAATACTTCTTTAAAAAAAAGATACTCCTCCCAATAAAACCCAGCTTTAACAAGAGAAAAAAGACTTATTTTATCTTAGATAAATAGATCTCATATTAGCTGAAAATAATGTGTATGTAAATAAAAATATATTTAAAAATGGAAGACTCAAGTTTTATGAGAATGTCCACATATGCAAGGGGTCTTTTAAAATTATTATTTTAATCTTTGTTATATGGTACATGTGTGCTCGCCAGAGAGACAGAGACAGGGAGAGGGAAGGAGAAATCACTCCCCTCTCAGGGTAGATGGCCACGTTGCAGTCCATTCTTCTCCACTCTCCTCTCAAGATTTTGGCCATGCATAAACATATGCCTGGTATAATTCTCAAAGCTCTGAGTCTGGGACTCAGAACTGTGAAGGTGGCCTTGTGGGATCCAGAGCCTTAACCTCCATGCCACCTGCTGGCCCTGTTTACAAGGGGTCTTTAAAAATGCATATTGTGGCAAAACTATATGTGGACTTCAGAAAGTTTTGAACCAAAATAAACTCATATTTAATTCCATTCTTCTATGTACTTTTTTTCCCCACAGAATTATTTTATTTAACTTTCTTTATTTCTTTAAATTTGACCAGAGAGGGACAGAGTGAGAGAGAGAGAAAGAGAATGTGAAAGTGAGAAAGCAAGCTGCCAGGCCCAGGACTTGAACCGCAGTTGGCCATGTGGGAGTCCAGCACCCTTAACTACCATGCCACCTGCCGGCTCCTTTTATGTACTTTTTGAAGTCCCCCTGTATAGCCCTTACCCAAAATGCTTGAGACCAGAAGTGTTTTAGATTTAAGATTTTTTTTTCAGTTTGGAATATTTGTAAAAATATAAAGAGATATCTTGGGTATGGAATCCAAGTCCGAACATGAAATGTGCTTGTCTTATATGCACACTGCACACATACCCTGAAGGTAGTTTATACAGCATTTTCGTATTATAGCATTTTGACTGCAGCACCTCGCGTGAAGTCAGGTGTGGCATCTTTTCACCTGTGCTTCATGTTGGTGATCATACGTTTCAGATTTCAGAGCATTTTGGATTTCATATTCTCAGATTGGGCTGCTCAAAGTGTACTGGTATTTCTTTTCTTCCTTTCTCTACTAGATCATTGTGCTTCTCCTGCATGTTATTTATTTTTATAATGCACTTTGTGTATAAACAAAATTAAATAATCTTTTTAAAAATTTTATTTCTTTTTAAATTTATTTTTATTTTTTAAAAAGATTTAATTGTATTATTATTATTTTTAAAATTTGCTATAGTACACACATGCTCACTGGAGAGAAAGAGAGAGAGAGCGAGAGAGAAAGTGAGAAGATGAGAAAGCAAGCCACCAGGTCCAGGACTTGATCAGCCATGTGGGAGTCTAGTACCCTTAACTACCACGCCACCAGCTGGCTCCCCAAAATTATCTTTTAAAAGTTAAAGCATAAATGTTTAAATTGCCTTTAAATGTTAAAGATAAGAAAACCTTTTCGGAGTCTAGTACCCTTAACTACCACGCCACCAGCTGGCTCCCCAAAATTATCTTTTAAAAGTTAAAGCATAAATGTTTAAATTGCCTTTAAATGTTAAAGATAAGAAAACCTTTTCAAAACTGAATTTTTGGGACCAGCAGTTAGCGTAATGGCTATGTCGCTGGACTCCCACGTAGTCGATTGTGGTTCGTGTCCCGGACCCGGTAGCTTAAAACTCACGCCCGGCGTGTGGATGTGCGTGCC
>NW_006205376.1:322386-334823 GCF_000334495.1 Tupaia belangeri chinensis | reverse complement strand
ATCCCGAGAGGAGAATGGAGGAGAAGGGATTGCGGCGTGACCATCCCCCCTGGGGGGTGATTTCTTGCTTTCTGTCTCTATGTCTCTCTCGGTCTGGCGAGCGTACGCGCCCTACAGTAAAAATCTCTCAAAAAAAAAAAAACCCTGAATTTTAAAAAACACTTTATTTCTTGAGGGTGAGGCATACTTAACAGGGCCTTGGACACAGCAATCCATACCCGGTCCCAGTCAGCCTATGTTACAATGCATCTGGTATAGTCAGGGAAGTTGTTTTAGGACATGAATCTGGAACCTTTGGTGTGCGGGTCCAGCTGTGTTATCACCATGCCACCACCAGGACTCCAAAACCGGATTATTTTTTAAGAATTATTTATTTTAATTTTATTTATTATTATCATCTTTTTTTTTTTAAAAAAAAAAAGATTTTTGCCTTAGGTTGTATAATGCTTGTTGGAGAGAGAGAGAAAGTGAGAAATCACCCCCCAGGGGGATGACCAGTCCTCAGTTCTTTCTCCTCCATTCTCCTCTCAGGATCTTGGGCACACATGCATGCACACATATGCTCCCAGTGTGATTTTTCAAACCACTGGGTCCAGGACTTGAATCATGGTCGGCAGTGTGGGAGTCCAGTGATGTAACCGCTATGCCATCTGCTGGTCCTATTATCATCATCTTTTAATTTGATGAGATAGAGAGATAGAGACAGAGATAGAGAGAGAAGGAAAGTGAGAAAGCAATCTGCCAGATCTGAGACTTGAACCATACTCACCTGTGTGGGAGTCCAGTGCCTTTACTGTCCCGCCACCTGCCAGCCCCCAAACTGGATTCTTCACTGCTTATGGAAGAAATGGGATATGCATGTGCCTCAAATAACAGTGATGAATCTTTTGGGCAGTGGGAAAATGAACATAATTATTTTTAAAATTAATATTTAAGTATGTAATATGAATATATAAGCCCCCAAGGAGGAAGACTTCAATAGTACAACTGTGTTTAGTAAGCGAATGAACATCAGTTTACACATGAGTCTACAGATTTTGTTATGACCAGAATAATCTTAAAGTGGTTGAAGTCTGATGGATGAGATCTCTGCCAGTCTTTCTTTAGATCTCTTCCTTGGTGTCTCTAGCTGATTTTAGCTGTGGTGGTTTTGGGTGTGGTTTCCAGAACAGCTTACAGGGCAGTAGACTCTGTGATCTAAATTGAAATATGAAATTTGGTTGAGACTGATGAGTGCCATGCTAGTTCTGGAGGGTGCCTGCGACGTCATTCATAGTGAAGAGACCAAGGCCAAGAGAGTGAGGGTGCCCTCAGGTCACCTTTGATCAGCATTAGACACCTGACTAGTGCCTAGTACACTATGGTCTGTAGTTATTTAGTTCAGAAAAAAAGATGAGCTTGGGCCAGCAGGTAGAATGGAAGTTAAGGCAGCTTGATCCACATGGTAGATTCTGTGGTTTGATTCCCAGACCCAGCATCTTGAAAATCACACCAGGCGCTTGTATATGCATGGCCGAAATCCTGAGAGGAGGCTGAAAGAGAAGGGATTGTGGCACGGCCATCTCTCCTGGGGTTGGGGGTGAGAGGCTGAAAGAGATCTCTTTCTCTTTCTCTCTCCCTCTCCCTCTCTCTCTCTCTCTTTCTCTCTCTCTCTCCCTCCAGTAAGCACATGCAAAAACTTAGAAAGAAAGAAAAACTTGAGCTAGACTCTAGTTCAGGGAGCATTTCAGGCTTGCCCTTATTCCAGTCTGACTGTTGTATTCCAGACTGTCAAGGTATGTCTTTAGAGGACAGGTCAGGTGTACAGGCTTGGTTGGGGTAGAAGCTGCCTGTTCTGACCATCATTCATAATACCATAGTTGTTAACTTCGTTGCCATCCTTGGTCCATAGGTTAAGATTAGGAGCTTGGTAGGTCTGACCTGGTATTAGAGGAGGAATTATACTAGGATCAGTCTCTGTTCTAATAATGTTGGAGAAGATTCAAGATCTAGTTGCTGTGGTATAGCGATAACTCGATTTTTAAAATCTACTAGAAATAGGAGACCAGCAGATGGTGTAATGATTATGTTGCTGGATTTCCATGCAGTTGACCACGGTTCAGGTCCTAGACCCAGTGGCTTAAACTCATGCCAGGCGCATGTGCGAGTGTGCCCAAGATTCTAAAAGGAGAATGGAGGAGAAGGGATTGCCATGTGGCCATCCCCCTGAGTGGTGATTTTTCATTTTCCCTCTCACAAAGGCCCTCTCTCTCTCTCTCTCTCTCTCTCTCTGGCAAGCATATGCACCCTATGGCAAAAACCTAAAAAATAATAATTCACAATTCTCAAATTTCTCTTCTGATAAAAAAAAAAAAAAAAAAAAAAAAGGGGGGGGGGCACCAGCAGATGGCATAATGGTTATGTTGCTGGACTCCCATGCAATCGACCATGGTTTAAGTCCCAGGCTCTGTGACTTAAAATTCACGCCAGGTGTGTATGCATGTGTGGCCAAAATCCTGAGAGGAGAAGGGATTGCAGCATGGCCATCATCCCCTCGGGGGGATGATTTCTTGCTTTCTGTCTCTCTCTCTCTGCCTCTCCAGCGAGCACACGTGCCCTATAGCAAAAACCTTTCTCTCTAAAAAACCCCCCCAAAACCAAAAAGACTGCTGGAAATAAAACCCATGATAGTGAAATTGACCTGATAGTGAGTGCAGCTAGATCCCTGTGATAGCCCCAGGGTTCGGAATATGCTCCATGTTAACTAACACAGGACACAGTAGCTGTAGAGAAGTGAAAAGACAGGGGAGGATGGACTGACTGGAGTGTCTTTGGGAAGGGAGAGCACAGTGAGAGAAAAGGGAAAACGGGGACTGGGAGTGATGAAGGAGGCTGAAGGGATGCACGTTTTATCTGCCTCTGAGCTGTCGAGACAGACTTCTGAAATTCCTGGGCATATTCTTTCACTCGTATTTCCACTGCTGGTCACAGACACTTGTGGAGTAATAAATGTAAATGTCTAGAATGTAACGTGGTGTTGTAATTTCTGTAAAGCTCTGCGTGGGAGAAAACATTCTCCTTTCAATTTCCTGGAGGGTAGACAGATCCTAGGCCATGTGTTTTAGAAAACATGTGCCATATGCCTATATCCTTAATATTTTTGTTTAATAATGACCAAAATTGAGCTCTTGGTAAAGCCATACCTGGCTGCGACATTTTGGATTGTTTAACATGAAATGCTTACAGTGCACCAAGTTGTGGAGTGCATACAAGAGGACTGCAGCAAGTTTGTGGAAAAACAGAATTAAAGTATATGTTTATTTGGGTGTAAAAATTTTGAAATTCATGCATAGTTTTTCTTTTCTTTCTTTTTTAAAAATTATTTATTTATTCACTCATTTATTTTAATTTGATCAGAGAGTGACATAAAGAGAGAGGGAGGGGAAAGTGAGAAATCAAGCCACCAGGTCCAGGACTCAAACCATGGTTGGCCATGTGGGAATGTCCAGAGCCTTAACCACCACGCCACCTGCTGGTCCCCTGTGCATAGTTTTTCTATAGTGCTTATTTTCCATTTGCAGTTGTTACCTGCCCTTAGGTGAGTTTATAATTTTTAAAAGGAATGTGTGATTGCTTGCGAAACCATGCTGTAGGGCAGTGAGTGCGGAAGTTAGATGTGGATACACAGTCAAAAGCTTAAGATTCTAGTCCTGACCTGTCACTTATGACAGCCCTGGGTGTCAGTGTTCTCATGTCTAGAAAGGGATTAAATGAAATGAATAATTTTCCAACATACCACTGCCTGGGGCCTGAAAATGTGCTTTTTCTTTTCTTTTCTTTTCTTTTCTTTTCTTTTCTTTTCTTTTCTTTTCTTTTCTTTTCTTTCTTTCTTTCTTTCTTTCTTTCTTTCTTCTTCTTTTTTTTTTTTTTTTTGAGAGGTTTTTGCTATAGGGCACGTGCACTTGCCAGAAAGACAGAGAGAGACAGAGACAGAAAGCAAGAAATCACCCCCCACCCCCAGGGGAATGGTCATGCCACACTCTCTTCTCCATTCTCCTCTCGGGATCTTGGGCACACATGCACACGCGCCCAGCATGAGTTTAAGCTACCAGGTCCAGGACTTGAACCACGGTCAACTACATGGAAGACCAGCAACATAACCATTACGCCAACTGCTGGTCCCAGGGCCTGAAATTGTTTTTGAGTAAAAAAAAACCCTAAATGTATCTATTTTTTAAAAAAATTTCAAATGCCTTGAGACGGGGAACAATATATACCACATGAGGACTGAGTGAGTAATTATAATTTCCGCTACAAGGAAAGGGGGAAGAATCAATTAGTTTAGCAGTATCCTTTATAGGAAAGCTATAATTGTTCAGAAGTTTTTTGAAATGTTAATGTCAGTTCACGGACTCCCAATTATCTACTTGGACTGTAGGTTACCCAGGGACCCTGTCTGAAATTACTCCACTAGATATTCTGTAGATTATTACTGTGATATGAATGATACTACCAGTTCTCCACAAAATAGTCAATGAATTCCTCGAATAACTTTTTTGTACTTAAAATTCTCTGAAAGTGAGGCCAACAGGTGGTGTGGTGGTTAAGGCATTGGATTCCCATGTGGCTGACTGTAGTTTGAGTCCTGGACCTAGTGGCTTGCCTTCTCGTTTTCCCTCTCTGTCTCCCTCTGGTGAGCACACGTGTCCTATAGCAAAATTTAAAAAATAATAAATAAATTAAATAACTATTTTTTAAAAATTGTATTTGCTTAGAAGCATTCAGAATGTCAACAAAACAATTGCAACTTTTTTTTTTTTTGCAATTACAGAGTGGTATTCAGTTAACAGAACAATTATTTCATATAAACTGCATCAGAGACAAGTGAAGATGAAAAAACTTCCATCCCCGTATATAACTAAATTTGTGCTGTGCACCAACAAGAACCTGCTTTAAATTTCCATGCCAATTTACAGCCCCTATACTGTACCAGGCGAGGTTAGTGGCTACTGAAAATACCACCCGGACAGGGCTATCTAAAGTCATGTTCTGTAGTGTGTAGAAACTGTAGTGTTTAAAGATAGATCTTACATAGCCTTATATTTCAGTATTTTTCTTTAAAAGGAATGGGTCGTGTATGGGGGGTTAAATGCTTTATAGACAAGGGAAAAAACTGCACTAGAACCAACTTATTCATCATCATCTTTATCTTCATCCTCTTCCTTTTCCTCATCTCCTTCATCTTCTTCCTCCTCCTCCTCTTTCTTGCCCTTTTCAGCCTTGACAACTCCCTTTTTTGCTGCATCAGGCTTTCCTTTAGCTAGGTATGCACCAATCTCCTGTTTTTCGTATTTTTCCTGCAGCTTAGCAGCCTTCTTTTCATCAGACTGTTTATCATCTGCAGCAGTGTTATTCCACATCTCTCCCAGTTTCTTTGCAACATCATCAATGGATAGGCCAGAATGTTCTCCTTTGATTTTTGGGCAGTATTCAGAACAGAGCAAGAAAAAGGCCGAAGGAAGCCTCTTGTGTACATTGGGATCCTTGAACATTTTTGTTCCCCTTTAAGAGGGCTATAGGTTTTAATTTCTCTTTCATAA
Organism: Tupaia belangeri chinensis; assembly: GCF_000334495.1. Lineage (NCBI taxonomy): Eukaryota > Metazoa > Chordata > Mammalia > Scandentia > Tupaiidae > Tupaia > Tupaia belangeri. The sequence continues at coordinate 329,244 of NW_006205376.1, read as the reverse complement.
CAAGCCTCATCCACCTTTGCCCTATCTTCAAACTTTCTTTTCTCTTTAGCAGACATGGTCTTCCACCTCTCTGAGCACTTAGAAAATTCTGAGAAGTTGACTGAAGCATCTGGGTACATCTTCTTGTGCTCCCCTCGGCAAGTTTGCACAAAGAATGCATATGATGACAATTTGCCTCTTGGCCTCTTAGGATCTCCTTTGGCCATGTCTGGTTATCTTTCCTCCGCGAGGCTCAGAATCGCCCAGTGCCCGTCCGGCTCTCACTTGCCCCCGTGCTATCTCTATGGAGCTCAATGGACTGCAGAGGCTGTGAGAGCGAGCCAGACGTCTAAATAACTAATTAAAAAAATGTCTCAGATAGTTTCCTTTGTATTTAGATTAAAATTCAAACTTTCTACCCTGGTTTACAAAACTCTTCATGTTTCTTCCCTGATTTACAAAGCTCTTCATAATCTGGACCCTGCTTACTGTCCCAACAGTTTCTAACTGGATCATTCTTTCCAGCTATATATATATATAATATATATACACACACACACCATATATATCACATCTCTCTCTCCCTATATATATAACATATATTTTATATTCTTTCCAGCTATATATATGTATCATATATGACATATATATTTTATATTCTTTCTAGCTATATATATGTATATGTATATATGTGTGTGTGTATATATATATTTATAGGTCCTTAAACACAGCATGCTGTTTTTTATTTTACAGCCTGTTCATCATCTGTTCTGTGCCTGGAATCCTCTTTATCCCGACTAGCATTGTCCAATAGAAATATAGTGTAGGACATTGGTAATGAAAAATTTTCTAATAACTGCGTTAGAAAAGGTAAAAAGAAACAGGTCATGGAACCAGCAGTTAGCGTAATGGCTATGTCGCTGGACTCCCACATAGTCGACCGCTGTTCGAGTCCCGGACCTGGTGACCTAAACTCACGCTGGGCATGTGTATGTGCGTGCCCAGGATCCTGAGAGGAGAATGGAGGAGAAGGGATTGCGGCGTGACCATCCCCCCTCGGGGGTGATTTCTTGCTTTCTGTCTCTCTGTCTCTGTCTGGCGAGTGTACGCTCCCTATAGCAAAAACCTCTCAAAAAAAAACAAAAAAAAAACCAAAAAAAAAAACCAACCCAGGTCATAGGGCCAGCAGGTGGCTTGGAGGTTAAGGTGCTATCCTATATGACTGGCTTCTCAGTTTGAGTCCTGGGCATGGCAGCTTGAAAATCATGCCGGGTGTGTGTGTGCCTGTCCAAAATCCTAAGAGGAGAGTAGAGGAGGAGGGATTGTGATCTGGTCATCACCCCTGGGAGCTAATTTCTTACTTCTCCCCTCTGCCCCACCATCTATCTCAGTCTAGTGAGCACATGTACCCTATAGCAAAGACTTAACAAAAAAGAAACAAGTCATATTAACTTTTGTTTTTATTAAATTCATGATGGAGCATGTATATGAGAGAACAGAAGCACTCTTTTAGGGTCCCTCCCCCCTATAGGGCACATGTGCTTGCCGGAGAGAGGTAGAAACAGTGAGAGGGGAAGTGAGAAATCACCCCCCTGGGGGGATGGCCACGTTATAATCCCTTCTTCTACTAGGATTTTGGTCACGTATGCACACGTGCCCAGTGCGATTCTTAACCCTTCAGGTCTGGGACTTGAACTGTGGTCAGCCACAAGAAAGTCTAGTGTGCCAACCACCAGGCCATCTACTGGCCTCAGGAAAGCGGTACCCTTAACAGAGGCTAGTCACTCCAGGGATAGATAGTTTGAATAACTGAATGAGACTATTTGATATGGATAGAGACACAACTCTTCCTTCTGTTACAGACAAGGAACATTAGTATATTTGATTTATGCATGAGTTTTTATCCCCCCCCCACCCACTCCTTGCCAGGTTGGATCCCACCTGGCCAACTGAATGGTTCGAGTCCTGGTGGCTTGAGAAACACACTGGAGGTGTGTATGTGTATGCCCAAAATCCCAAGAGGAAAATGGAGAAGAGATTGTGGCATGGCCATCCCCTTCTGGGGGTGATTTCTTACTTTCCCTCCCTTTCTTTCACCATGTACTCACATAGTGAGGACATGTGCCCTATGGCAAAAATCTAAAATAAACAAACAAAAAATAAGAAAGTTGAGATTATGAAAAAGCCAGAGAGTTGGCAAATGATTCATTTTAAAAAGATGTATATTGGAACCAGCAGATGGTGTAATGGGTATGTCACTGGTTGCCCACGTAGTCAACCGCGGTTTGAGTCCTGGGCCCAGCAACTTAAAACTCAATCTGGGTATGTGTGTGCATGCCCAAAATCCTGAGAGGAGAAGGGATTGCAGCTTGGTCATCCACCCTGGAGGGGAAGTTCTCACTTTCTGTTTCTCTGTCACTGTCTCTCCAATAAATAAATAAATAAATTTTAAAAAGATATATATTAATTTTGGGTAGAGCTACTAAAATTTATTCTGTCTATAACATGTTCTTAGGCTGTTGCTTTCCTCTTGAAATTATTTTCCTGTGAAAAATAAAATTAATCTATTGTACTAGCTGTATGCAGTCATATGTGCAAGTACCATCAAGGCTTTGATTTTTTTTTTAAACATCATGTCTTTTTCTAAAAAAAAATTATTTAACTTTATTTATTTACTTATTTTAGTTTGACCAGAGAAGTACAGAGAGAGAGAGAGAGAAGGCGAGAAAGTGAGAAGGTGAGAAAGCAAGCTGCCAGGTCCAGGACTCGAACAGCAGCTAGCCATGTGGGAGTCCAGTGTCCTTAACTACTCTTCCACCTGCCAGCCTCAAAATACACTTTTTAAAAATGCGTGTCACTTACAGCCATGGTGGGGTAGTGGTAATGCAGTACTCTGCACTTCTAAGGCCACATGGGAAGGTCCCAGATTAACACACCAAAGTCTTCCTATGTACACAGGACAAGTGTGCACGTGCGCATGATCCTGGCTGGCTGAGGCTAGGTGAATTTTGGTATGAAGGTCCTCTGGGGACAGCCTGCTGTCTGTCTTTCTCTTGGAAGAAATAAACATAAAAGATAAAATAAGTAGAATGGATTGAAAGTCTTTCCTCTAGTCTACTCTCTCTTTTTTTCTTTAAGTTTCTTTGGAGAGACAGACAGACACGCCGTTGACACACCCCGCTTTCCAAACTGCCTGGGTAAATGCCATTCTGAGTTCCTGCCCCCAACTTTGGATCACAGGAATGTACTAATGCCCAGAATGTTCAGGTTGACCCAGGATCCAAACCCAGGTCTCCCATGTGGCTCCAGGTTTGTATAGCAGTGTCCTACCCCCTGAATCACTGCACTCAGTTCCGTTCCTGTGTGCTTTTACTAGATAGACTAGAAAGAGATGACGTGTCATACTAGTGATTGTGCATAGTCCATACATAATAGACAATCCCTTTAAAAAATACTGCTAAGCTATCACAGATGAGCTGTGAATAGTGTGCATATATTCATAAAACCTTTTAGGAGTAGCACTGCAAAAGTGTTCTGCCTCTCTTTAGACTTTCTTTTTAGTTCTTTTGGATTTTTTGCTGTAGGATGCCTGTGTTCTTTGGAGAGAGAGAGGGAGAAAGTGAGACATCACCCTCTGAAGGGATGCACGGTGCACTTCCTTCTTCTCCAGTCTCCTCTTGGGATTTTAGGCACACATGCCTGGCGTGATTTTCAAGCCACTGGGTCTGGGACTTGAACCTCTCAGAGTTGACTTGGCTGCCTTAACCTCCACGCCACCTACTGGCCCCAAGTTTTTTGTTTGTTTGTTTGTTTTCTTGGAAAGGTTTTTGCTATGGGGCGTGTGTGCTTGCAGCAGAGACAGAGATAGAAAGTGAGAAATCACCTCCCTGGGGGGATGACCAAGCCACAGTCCCTTCTTCTCCGTTCTCCTCTTGGGGTTTTGGGCACACATACACACATGCCTGGCGTGAGTTTTAAGCCATCGGGTCTGGGACCTGAACTGCGGTCAACTATGGGGAATCCAGTGATGTAACCATACGCCTTCTGCTGGTCCCTGATTGTTTATTTTAAGTGCCAGAGAGAGTGAGAGAGAGGACGACAGACAGACTGAGTGTGTCGTGTGTCCCCCCCCCGTGAAATGTGGTCATGCCACAATCTTTTTACTCCATTTCTCCATCCTGTCAGGGTTGGGGGTACACATACACACACTTACCCGGTATGCTTTTCGAACAGCCTGGGTAAATGTTCGAACTTGTCAGCCATGTGGGATCTAGCTCCCTATGCACAGCTCTTAAACCACGGCGCCATGGGGAATCTTCTAGATTTTAAAAATATTTCATTTTCTGAGGAAACCTGTGGGAGTGTGTTTTTCAGTACATATGCTGATCTAGGTTGTTTCTAGTTACTCTTCTCAATTATAAAATATGGCAGTGTTGGGGCCAGCAGGTGACATGGTAGTGGAGGCTTTAGACTCCCACATGGCCAACCCTGGTTTGAATCCTGGACCTGGTGACTTGCCTTCTCACTTTGCTTTTCTCTCTCTCTTTCTGGTGAGTGCACGTGTTCAAATTGAAAAAAATGATAATGATAAATCAAATTGAATAATTCTTTAAGAAATGTGACAGTGTTTTAGAAATAGCTTTTCAACCACAGAGTGTAATAAAAATAAGAGAATTATCACTTTAGAGTTGTAGAATCTTTTCAATTTAACCCTGTTGTGAGGACTAAAGTGCTGAATCTTTAGAGATAGCTTGTGGACCTCTAGATTTTAAACTGTGAAACCTACTTTAAAGATACTTTTAGGGGCCGGCAGGTGGCGTGGTGGTTAAAGGCACTGGACTCCCATATGGCCACCGCAGTTCTAGTCCCAGACCTGGTGGCTTGCTTTCTCACTTTCCCTCTCTCTCTGTCTGTCTCTCTCTGGTCAAACTGAAAGTAATAATAATAATTAAGTTAAAATTTTAAAAAATTCTTTTTTTTTTTTTTAAAAAAAAAGTTTTTTTAAGTTGTTTATTTTCTAGATCCCAGAGGCCTCTGATGAAAATCAATCTGTGGTGTGAGTTTCTCCTGCTCAGACCTGGAGGATGTAGGTTTCTGCTTTGAAGATCAGTTTTTCCTGCCTCCCTCATCTTCTTTTTTCTCTTCTATTCAACACACTCTCATTTAGCATAAGAAATTATCCTGTAGTTAAGGACACATTAGTGTAGATGTGATACATACATTATGTTTCTGGTATTGTCATTCCTCAGCACCATACTTTTTCACTCTCCCCTTATCCCTTCGTAGATCACCCTTATCTTTTACCTTAGTTTTCGTGACACTACCGCCTGTTGCTTCTTAGGTTGTTTCTATTCAATAAAAACTTGTAAAAGAAAAAACAGTATAAATCCAGCAAAAAGTTTTGTGTCATTAAAACTTCATAGTGGAGACCAGCAGGTGGCGTGGAGGTTAAGGTGCTGGACTCCACATGGCTGGACTGCGCAGTTCAAGTCCCTGACCTGGTGCCTTGAAAACATGCCAAGTTGGGGGGCCAGCAGGTGGCATAGTGGTTGAGGTGCTGGACTCCCACATGGCCGACCAGGGTTCAAGTTCCGGACCTGGTGGCTTGCTTTCTCACTTTCTCTCTCTCTCTCTGGTGAGTGCAAATTTAAAAATTATAAATAAAATTAAATAAACAATAGATAATTTTAAAAAAGAAAGCCATGCCAAGTTGGGACCATCAGATGGCACAATGGTTACAGTTTGAGTCCTGGGCCCAGTGGTTTGAAACTCACACCGGGCACATGTGTGTGCATGCCCAAAATCCCAAGAGGAGAATGGAGAAGGGACCGTGGTGTGCACATTCCTCCTGAGGGAGTGATTTCTCACTTTTTGTGTCTCTGGCAAGCTCACACACCCTATAGAAAAATCTGTCTTAAAAGAGGAGAAAGAAAAAGAAAACCATGCTAGATGTGTGTGCATTCGTGCCCAAAATCCTGAGGGGAGACTGGAGTAGAAGGAATTGCAGCTTGGCCAGCCCCCATTCGGGGGTGATTTCTCACTTTCCCTCTCACTCTCTTGTCTTTCTCTAGTGAACATATGCGCCCTATGGAAGAAAAAAAAAAAAAAAAACCCTCATAGTGAAGAGGTTCTTTTGATGTCTGTCTAAATTCTCTATTAATAGTTCCTTCATCCCCAGGAGAAACTGGAAGGTTTTTATTTCTCACACCGTTTCAGGCTTCATACTTTGTATTTCTAGTATCCCTTTAGTTTCCTTCCTTTTCTTTCTGTCATAGTCCTTTGAGAAAACGGACAATCTTTTAGACCAACACTATGATCTTTTTAGTGTGTGTGTGTGTGTGCGTGTGTGTGTGCATGTGTGTGTGTGTGTGCGTGTGTGTGTGCATGTGTGTGTGTGTGTGTGTGTGTGCGTGTGCGCGCGGGTGGTGAGAAGAGAGAGGCACATATATGCAACGTGCATGTCCCTGACAGCCTTGGGCTGCACCATGGTGCTCCCCAGCTAGCCAGGATCACCGGTGCCCGTGGGCATGCCCCACATTTCAGGTCAACCCGGCATCCAAACCCAGGCCTTGCTGTGACTCCAGTATCACTCCGCAGTGCCCTAATGCCGGTATCACCACTGCGGGGCCTCTTTTTATGTCTTCAGTTTACATCAGGTTTTCCCCTGTAGATCAGGACTGAATTAGCAAGGAGGGATTGTTTCCCCTGGGTAGAGGAGACGCAAACTGTTTTGAAGAGTGGAGGGGTGGCAGGTTGGCCCCACACACTCTTGGATTATTCGCTGATGTAGACATCTTCTCATAAGAATCAGCACCAGCCTATCAGTTGGAATTCCAGGAGAATGAGATACTAATCTTAGTCAGAATGGTGTTTGCAGCA
>NW_006205376.1:258099-322355 GCF_000334495.1 Tupaia belangeri chinensis | reverse complement strand
ATTTAGGGGGGGTTACAGATCTGAAACTTGTGGGTGACTCACTTTGAGGACCGCAGTGTTTTGTTTTAGTTTCTAGGTTATTTTATCTTCACTTTCAGTTTAACCCTAACCTTTAAGGAAATTTAAATGGCTGGGGTAACAAGATAACAGATTGTTTAAAAATGTTTCCCATCTCCTGTCTCAAGTGTTTTCTTTTTGTTAAAACGTAAACTTTTGTCTGGATTTCCAAATATTCTGGCTTAGCCCCAGGGGAGTATTCCTCCTTGACCTCATTTGTTTTGTGTCATTGTTCACAAGAACAGTGACTGTGACTTCACAGTTTGTTAAAATGCAGGCACTGGTACCATTGAGGTGTTTATGCCAAAATAGGTTATTTTGTTTGGTTGTTCTCACTCCTGTCTGGCAGTGCTTATTTTTTCATTGGCAGGCCTAGCTGCAATCTGATTTTAATTAACTACGTGAAAGTTGAGTGTACCAGAATGTAAAATCTTGTGCTTTCTTCATAGTGAAGGACTGGCAGACCTCCTTTACCTTCTTGTCCTGGTGGGAGGGGCCGTGGGGCGGGGTAGAATTAAAGTATGCATATGTAGAGGCTAGAAATTTGTAGAAAACAAAGAAATTAACAATCATGCCTGATATTCTAAAATTCTTTTTTTTTTTTCTGATCTCATTGGAACTCTCTCACACTGTCTTCTACCTATACAATTTATGTTCAAGTACGAGAAATGGCGCAGAGATAACCAGTTAATGTCCCAGACCCCAATCACAGATGTGATTGCTCACTGGAGAAGTCATGGAGCCATTATAAAGAGTCTCCTGGCGGCCAGCTATGGCATGGTGGTTAAGGCACTGGATCCCACATGGCAAACTGAGCAGTTCAAGTCCTGGACGCAGCTGCTCGATCACACCTGTGCATGTGCGGGCATGCCCAAAATCCCGAGAGGAGCATGGGGGGGTGCTCATGTGGGGGGAAGCTTTTGCACACTCTCTCTCTTCTGTCTCTGTCTCTTTTGCCAGGTGCATGCATCCCACAGCAAATATAAAAAAAAAGAAGGGTCTCCTACACAAACATGTGGAGCCTTCTTCCTGAAAGTTTAACAAAATTATATTTACTCTTTCCTGAAATCAAATCTTCTCTAAACAAGAATAAAGATTTAGCCTTTCTGAATGGGGGCCCGAGGTCCCAAAGTGGACATACCTTGTTGAATCATTAGGGGCAGAGGTCCTGATTGCAGGTGTCTGTTAAAACATATGTACATTTAGTCTTTATTTCCGTGCTTCTCGAACTCCATTGGCTAGATCAGGTGGCAGCTTTTCTCTGAAAGTCAGCCCCTGAAGATGCGGGGGATTGTTTTTTTTTTTTTTTTTTTTTCCAAATTTAGGAGATAAAAGTAACTTTTAAATTCCTGATTCTTACATTCTTTTGTGATACTCGGATTTGCCTTAGGACTTAAAGAAAAGTGTCAATGTTGTATTATTTTAATAAACACAAGTGGATAACTTTTTAATGTCTCTGAAATAAGGTACAGTCTTCACTTTTGCAGGAACTAATTTGTACTGTTTCCCTGTTCCTGGACCTCTGCCTCTTGACCCTATGGCTTTCTATTGAGATTACAGCCTTTAGCATTTCTTCACTATACTCAAATTTCCTTAAACAACACTAAAATTTCTTCTTTTTTTAAAAAAAATTATTTATTGGGACCAGCCAATGGCATAATGGTTACCTTACTAAACTTCTTGAGCTGCTATTCAAGTCCCAGACCTGGTGACTTGAAACTCAGTGCCGGGCACATGTGCGTGTGTGCCCCAAATCCTGAGAGGGAATTGGGGAATGGCCGGCCCCGCTAGGGGGTGATTTCTCACTTTTTGTCTTTATCTCCAGCGAGCACACACACCCTATAGCAGAAATCTCAAAAAATTATTTAGTTAGTTTTACTTATCATTATTATTATTATTATTTTTTAAAATGTGCTACAGGATATGAGCATTCACCAGAGAGAGAGAAAGAGAGACAGAGAGAGAGAAAGTGAGAAAGCAAACCACTCAAACTTCAGTCAGCCATGTGGGAATCCAGTGCCCCAACCACCATGTCACTTGCTGGCCCTGCAGCATTAAGCTTCCTTAAAAGATGTTCTTAGAATTGAAGAGAACACTCAGATTTGATCATTAGCTGAGTTATAGAAATATTTTTTCTTTGAAAGGCTTTTTCTTACCTAATACTTTCTTGTCTAAAATATTTAATATTTTCTAATATCTTGAACTTTTTGTGGTGTCTGTATGAATTGTGTTTTTTCTTTGGAGTAAAATGTTCTTAGAAACTTTCATACAATAGGGGCCAGCTGGTGGTATAGTAGTTAGGTGCTGGACATTCCCACATGACCAGCCGTGGTTTGAGTACTGGATCTGGTGTTTTGCTTTCTCAGTTTCCCTCTCTCTCTGGTCAAATAAAAATAAATGAATGAGTAAATAAAATTAAATAAATAGGAGCCAGCAGATGGTGTAATGTTTATATCGCTGGGCTCCTACGTAGTCAACTGTGGTTCGGGTCCCAGACCCAGTGGCTTAAAACTCAAGCCGGATGTGTGTGCATGCTTGTCCACCATCCTGAAAGGAGACTGGAGAAGGGATTGTGGCGTGGCCATTCACCCTGGGGGGTGATTTCTCACTTTCTATTTCACTGTCTCTTGGCAATCACATATGCCCTGTAGCAAAAAAAAAAAAAAAAAAATCTCTCCCTAAAAATAAATAAATGATTCCTTAAAAAAGGAAAGAAAATTTCATAAAATAAATTGCTTATTTAGGTAGAAGCTAAAAAATTAGTGCTTTCTAGATTAAGGGAGTCCACAAGAAACTCAACTTTAGACTTTTGATATGAAAAGTTAAAATCTAGAGAGTGTCAGGGGCCGGCAGGTGGCATGGTGGTTAAAGGCAGTGAACTCCCACATGGCTGACTGTGGTTCAAGTCCTGGACCTGGTGGCTTCCTTTCTTACTTTCTCTCTCTCTCTGATCAAACTGGAAAATAATAATAACAATAAATAAAGTCAAATAGAATAATTCTTAAAAAAAAAAAAAAAAACCTAGAGGATGTCATATAAGAGCAGCAGATTGAGTGTTTTCAAAAGAGCATTAGTGTGGGGAACCAGCAGTTAGCATAATGGCTATGTTGCTAGACTCCCACGTAGTCGACCGCGGTTTGCGTCCCGGACCTGGTGGCTTAAAACTCACGCCGGGCGCGTGTGCGTGTGTGCCCAAGATCCCGAGAGGAGAATGGAGGAGAAGGGATTGCAGCGTGACCATCCCCCCTGGGGGGTGATTTCTCGTTTTCTGTCTCTATGTCTCTCTGTGTCTGTCTGGCGAGCGCATGCACCCTATAGCGAAAACCTATCCAAAAAAAAAAAAAAATAAAGAGCATTAGTGTGTTAATCTTCTTGTGTGATAGTAAAACAGTCTCACACTTTTTAGGTGCCCTATCAGATGTCTAAAGTATGAAGAGAAACAAGGACGTAGAAAAGAATGAATTCACTTAGTTTAGCCACTTGTTAGTTTCTTATATAAAACATTTTGGGGAATGAATTAAAATTGGTGACAAAGGAAGGGTTTGGTGATTTTCTGTGTATTTTATTATTGTTTTTCATTGTATCTTTTTTTTTTTTTTGAGAGTTTTTTTTTGCTATAGGGCATGTGCGCCAGACAGACAGAGAGATAGAAAGTGAGAAATCAGCCCCCAGGGGGGTTGGCCATGCCGCAATCCCTTCTCCTCCATTCTCCTCTTGAGATCTTGGGCATGCACGCACACACGCCTGGCGTGAGTTTAAGCCACCAGGTCTGGGACTCGAACTGCAGTTGGCTACATGGGAGTCCAGCTGCCTAGCCATTACGCTAACTGCTGGTCCCCTTACATCATAACTTCAAGTTTACCTAGATAACAAAACATTTGCTCTGTTTCCATAATTTTAATAGGACTTTCTCTGTAATGTTTATTTTACACACCATCAGAAAGATTTATAATAATGAAGCTTCAGGACTTTGGTTTACATTATCATTTTCTTGCTACTGAGTATTCTTCCAAGAGTGATGATAAGTAAAATATTGATAACTGGTTCAAAATAATTATAGGAAGCAACAAGGATTTTAATAAAATATGCCATTTAAATTACATGCTCAGTTTTTAAACTGGAGATTACAAGATTGTGTTAGAGAAAATAATAATTGCCTATTATTTCACAGGGGCAGAATTCAAAATAAAAATAGAAGCTTTGATTTCTAGAAGTCAGAGTGGCCATTTTATTGTAACAATGAGCTTGTTTCTTGCTTAAGTCATTGCCACTAATTTAGTATGTGACACTTGTAGAGCCCTCAGTGGATAGTTGTTGACTGGAAGAATGAATGGATAAATGGTGGTGTCTTCAGTGTTTACTTGGATAGAGAGAAATGGAATGTTTAATATTTGCAACACATTTTTAAAAATAATTATTCTATTTAACTTTATTTATTTGTTTGTTTATTTTCATTTGAACAGAGAGGGACAGAGTGAGAGAGAAAAAGAGGGGAAGTAAGAAAGCAAGCTGCCAGGTCTGGGACTCAAACCATGGTCAGCCACGTAGGAGTTCAAGTTTACCTAGATAACAAAACATTTGCTCTGTTTCCATAATTTTAATAGGACTTTCTCTGTAATGTTTATTTTACACACCATCAGAAAGATTTATAATAATGAAGCTTCAGGACTTTGGTTTACATTATCATTTTCTTGCTACTGAGTATTCTTCCAAGAGTGATGATAAGTAAAATATTGATAACTGGTTCAAAATAATTATAGGAAGCAACAAGGATTTTAATAAAATATGCCATTTAAATTACATGCTCAGTTTTTAAACTGGAGATTACAAGATTGTGTTAGAGAAAATAATAATTGCCTATTATTTCACAGGGGCAGAATTCAAAATAAAAATAGAAGCTTTGATTTCTAGAAGTCAGAGTGGCCATTTTATTGTAACAATGAGCTTGTTTCTTGCTTAAGTCATTGCCACTAATTTAGTATGTGACACTTGTAGAGCCCTCAGTGGATAGTTGTTGACTGGAAGAATGAATGGATAAATGGTGGTGTCTTCAGTGTTTACTTGGATAGAGAGAAATGGAATGTTTAATATTTGCAACACATTTTTAAAAATAATTATTCTATTTAACTTTATTTATTTGTTTGTTTATTTTCATTTGAACAGAGAGGGACAGAGTGAGAGAGAAAAAGAGGGGAAGTAAGAAAGCAAGCTGCCAGGTCTGGGACTCAAACCATGGTCAGCCACGTAGGAGTTCAATGCCCTTAACCACCACGCCACCTGCCGGACTGACAACACATTTTTTCAAAACCAAAATCCTCTACACTATCAATAACTAAAATGAAATGGGGGGTGGTAGTTTTGAATCTCAGGAGTCGAATGCTAAAATAATATGTTAAAAATCGTTTTCTATTATGGAATAGAAAGGGGAAAACACTAGTGACAGAAGAGGTGGAAAGACAGAGGAAGACACTAGTAAGTGGAAGGAGCAGTTCAGAGACAAATATTGATCTCCATCTTCGTGGGAATCCAATTTACTTGTTGTCGCGTAGCAGATGGGGCTATGTTTAGATGGTACAAGGACCTCTGACGGAAGCACACCCTGCAGGTTTCTGGGAGAGAATAACATTTGGGGGAGGCTGAATCTAGAAGCAGCAGCACATCCGACGTCTCTGTCCCTCACTGTCCCCTTCCTGTCTCCCGTGTGTAAGGGCTGTGTAAACATTCCGTGATCAGCGCTGGCTCTAGCTGCCTAGAATGTGGAATTCCTGCAGTTTCCCTTTTCATGCAGCAGAATAACAACAACAGGGACAGTCTTCCGATTGTCTTGCTATGTTTTGGCTGTTAGTACTTTTAAAATTCCCAGACCATGTTACTGTAAAGAAGGTAAATGTTCTGACCCCTTCTGTAAATGACTTTTCTCCTCGAAACACACTTAGTTGTGAACCTAAAACATTTAAACCAACCAAGGACCTTAAGATACTAAAGAAGGGATAGTTGCCGTGGAATTGGAAACATTATGCAAGGACAGCTTTGAGTCTCTCATTTTATTTAAACCTACCAATTTCTTGAAAGTGAGTGTGCTTTTTGTTAGTCATGACACACCTTCTAAATTTCTTTTTGAGTAAATGATGCAAAACTTCTAAAAAAGGAAAAGACATTAAAACAAAGTTAATTCTTACCTGGAGAAGTATTATTTCCATTTTTTATCTTTTAGTGTTTTTTAAGTTTTTCTTTAGGATGACTTGAACTGAGGGGAGTTATACTTGTTCCCTAGTACTGTCACTGGCATTAGATTTTTAAACATTGTTGGGAGACTGTAACATAGTCACCGAAGATTGTAGGGAGGACAAATCATGGAGAAGAGGGTTTCATTATACTCTGATCTCTGCTCCTGCTTTGTTTCCAGAGCTAGAAGACTATGTTCCACACTTAAAAGAGGTACGTTGACTAGCCTGCTCTGAGTGGTTCATGGGTTTGGAGAAGACGTGGGAAGAAAGGTTGAACCCAGTCTTTACTGCATGTTGATTTCCTTTTTGGCTTCCCCGGTGGTGTGAAATGGTGGCAGGAGTTCATGCTTTACATCTGTGTGTCACCACCTCTCTAGCCAGAGATTTCTCTTCCTCTACCCCATAACTCCTCTCATGGAATAATATCTGGGTCTTGGCTGTGATTAGACCAATTCTGGTCACACTTCCTTGAGGTCCATCCTCTTTCCAATTAGTGTGGCAAGTAAACAGGATTGAACTGATTGTTTCAGAGACAAGTTTGGAATGAAATCCACAGGCCGCTTCCTAGTAGAAGAGGGAGGGAAGTGGCTGGAAGAAAGCAATCTTTATTTTTTTTAAGCAATCTTAAATAGTCCCTACTCTTTTGAACGACAGACTATGAAGAGGACTGCTTCTTCAAAAGAAATCTTTCAGAGCCTCTGAAAGATTTTTAAAAATAATTATTTATTTTCTTTTATTTATTATTATTTTTTATTTGACCAGAGAGAGACAAAGAAAGAGAAAGCAAGAAAGGGAAGCTACCAGATCCAGGACTTGAACCGTAGTTGGCCATATGAAAGTTCGGCATCTTAACCACCATGCCGCTTGCCAACCCCACTTCTGAAAGATTTTGAACAAGGCAATGATGTGCTCAAAACTACTCTTTATAAATGTCACTGTGGATGAAAAGTATAGAATGTAATTAAACTGGAAAGAGACTTGAAGTGGGGAAAACAATTAGGAGGCTATTAATGTAAGTCAAACTAGAGGGGAAGGATCTGAATTAGGATAGTGGCAGTGGGACCAAAAATGATTGGGGTGGATGTAAGAGATAGGATAGACATGTACATTGGATTCGGCAGCTGCATTGTATGTTAGGTTAAAGGGGAAATGGAACGAATGTGCATGGCTGTGAGGCTGGGCCAGGGCAGTAGGGATATGACGTACCTTTGTACAAGGAAGGAACACAGGAGGATGAAAGTTTCAGATGGTAGATGGTGAGGCCTATTTCAAGTTTGGGACGGCGATGGTACTATTAGGACTGTTTTTCCTTTCTAGTAGGGAGGATTAATACCGTTTTCTTCACAGCTTGTCACGGTTGTAGTGTCCATGTTCATGTGTGTATATGGAGGCTAGTGGTAGAGCTAGAACTTGAACTCAAGGCTTCATTTCTATAATGTCACGCTTCTTGTTTTTATTTTAGTACTGGAGGGCGTATGCACTTGCCAGAGAGCTCTCTCTGACAGACATAAAGCACCCCCCAGTGGAGCTTGTTCATGGCACAAATCCCTTCTCCATTTCTCCATCTCTTCTGCCATATTTTTCAAGCCACTAGGGCCAGGATTTGAACTGTAGTTGGCCGTGTGGGATCTGGCTCCTTTAACCACTAGGCCATAGAGCTGTTTCTAGTCATAACTCCTTTTCTCTCTCTCTCTCTCTCTCTTTCTCTTGTAGTTTGCTATAGAGCTTGTGTGTTTGCTGGATAAAGGGGGAGAAATTGAGAGGGAGAGAGAGAAATTACCCCACCCCCCACCCCAGGGGAGATGACCATGCTGCAGTCTCCTCTTCTCCATCTCCCTCTCAGGATCTTGGGCACACACAAGTGCCTGACATGTTTTTCAAGCAGCCAGGTACAGGACTTGAACCACGCGGACAGCCATGTGGGATACTGCTGCCTTAATCTCTGTGCCACCTGCTGGCCCTGTCCTTGCTTTCTCTCCCATCCTCGTTCCCTTCCTTCTTTTGTTAAGGAAATCAAGTATATGTGTGTGCATAGTAACTTCATTTTTTTTGTTTTTTTTTTAAGAATTAGTCTATACCTCACTCACTCCCTTACTTTCTTTATTTTTTTCACCAGAGAGACTTAAGTTCGCCATGTAGGAGTCCAGCATTCTGAACTACCATGCCACCTGCTGGCCCCTAAATCTGTTTACTTTAAAAAATTTATTAGTTTATATAATTTTATTTGTTATTTTTAATTTTTTTTTTTTTTGGAGAGCTTTTTGCTATAGGGCGCGTGCACTCACCAGACAGAGACAGAGAGATAGAAAGCGAGAAATCACCCCCCAGGGGAGATGGCCACACTGCAATCCCTTCTCCTCCATTCTCCTCTTGGGATCTTGGGCACACATGCACACGCGCCCGGTGTGAGTTTAAGCCACCAGGTCAGGGACTTGAACCGCAGTCAACTATGTGAGAGTCCAGCAACATAGTCATTATGCTAACTGCTGGTCCCTGTTATTTTTAATTTGACCAGAGAGAGACAGCGAGAAAGAAAGGGAAACCGAGAAAGCAAGCCACCAGGTCTGGGACTCGAACTGTGGTCAGTCATGTGGGAATCCTCTAATCACCACACCACCTGCTGGCCCCTCTAAATCTCTTTTTAAGGATAAATTATAAAAATACCACAAGAAAAATATACACTGCCCAGGAAATGTGCTGAAACTTATTTTTGAGTCAGAAAAATGTTTAGGTATTAATTAATAAATAACTTATCTTTTATTTCTATAAATCCTCAGTTTGTGGCCAAAGTACAGTGTTGTTTTTGTGTCTGACTGCTTTTTCCTGCTTTTCCAAAATCCTGTACAGAGGGCCTAAAGGGAATCAAGCCCACAAATTATTTTTATGTTACCTTTTTTTTTTTAAGAATTATTTATTATTATTTCCCAATTTTGATCAGAGAGAGACAGAGAAAGAGAGGGAAAGTGAGAAAGCAAGCACCAGGTCCAGTACTTAACCAAGGTCAACCTTGTGGGAGTCCAGGGCCTTTAACCACCTGCCAGCCCCAGCCCACAAATGTTTTTTGGGTTTTTTGTTTGTTTGTTTTGAGAGGTTTTTGCTATAGGCACGTGTGTTCACCAGACAGACAGAGAGAAACAGAGAGACAGAAAGCGAGAAGTCACCCCTCAGGGGGGATGGCCACGCCGCAATCCCTTCTCCTCTCAGGCACACACACACACACCTGCCCGGCATGAGTTTAAGCCACCGGGTCCGGGGCTCAAACCGCAGTCGACTACGTGGGAGTCCAGCGACATAGCCATTATGCTAACTGCTGGTCCCACAGGCCACAAATGTTAACAGACCATTTTGACCCAGTGATAGCAGGATTCTTCCTACATTTTGCCCCATCATAGTATTGGAGTATCTTTGTGATGTATATTAAGCCTCCTTATTGCTGTTAAAGTGCATTTCTTTCTGATCTCAGCAACCTTACTTTTCCAACCACTGCCCTAAAAACTGTAAAAACCCACCTATAACCTATAAGCCCTCCCCGCTACCCCACCCTCTCGGGTGTCCTGCCGTTTTGGGCCAGACCAATGGAAAAGCTTTTTACTAAATTCTAAATGTGTCTCTCACTCTTAAAATCAAATAAAAGGAACCCCTGTACCTTATCACCCCAAGAGAGAAGGGCATGTTTTGCCTCCTCTCTGACCTTAGGTCACTCATATTCTGCTTAGAAATAAGCCACATTAATTATTATTTTTTTACACAGTTGGTTATTTTCTGTTGACACAGACTTTGGAATAGTGCATTTAGAATGCACCTATATTGTGCAGCCATGCATTCTTTATCATTTTAGAATTTGTATAGCAAATACCTTTCTGTAACTAGTTGGACTTCTACAGGTGTTTGCACTGGGTTCTAACTATTCCCCTCTGGAGTGTATACTCATCTGGTAGTACTGCTTTAGGAGAATGTGTACCAAGTAGGAGCCAACTGGTGGTGCAGCAGAAATGCAGCACTGCATGCTGGATCTACATGGTTCTCGGTTCACATCCTGAGGCCTCTCTACACTGGCAGGTGGTGCATGCCCTTGGTCTGGCTACCTGAGGCTGGGAGTGGATTGTACTGTGGAAAGCCCTGTTGAAGGTGTCTCTCTTTCTCTCTGTGTCTCATGTAAGAAAAGGGTAAACGAATTTTTAAAATGGTAATAATAATAATGTATGCCAGTTCGCCACATGGGAGCATCTGATGTTGAACTACCTGTTACTGGTTAATGCAGGTATACTGCTTATGTAGAGCCTGGCAGGATATAAGTGCTCAATAAGTGTTAACTGCACTTTCATGATCATAATTGATTTGATTAAATCCTGGCCTTTTGGATGAGATTTAAGGTGTTCCTGGAACTTTCCTTTGAACATTCAAAAATGGGGTCTGGGGTTATGTCCTTGCTTTACTGACAGCTAATTTGACTTATTATTTTCTGAATATCAACAGATAACACCTTTGGCCCGCCTGTAGCCCAGTGGCTAAGTGAAGCTGGATCCCACAGGGCTAGCTGTGGTTTAAATCACCCCACGGTGGCTTGGAAAACACACTAGTGTGTGAGCTTGTGTCCAAAATTCTGAAAGGAGGGAAAAATGGAGAGGGGATTGCTGCGTGGCCATTCCTCAGCTAGGGGTGCTTTCTCCCTCTTTCTCTGTGATGAGTGCACACACCCGGAGGCAACTGACTAAATAAATAGATGACACATTCTTGTGGTACCATACCACAGCACAGTAATCCCCAATCTGAGAGGCTTGTGGATAATATTTGCCCATTTTAAAGAAGTCACCCAAAAGCCCAGCAGGCAAAGAAACTGGCTTCTTTGACCTACGGGGATATTGATGGCTGCCGGTCAGTGAAGTGTCCACGTCTCAGTGCGGGGCAGCTAGCAGTTTTCTAGTCCTCAAAGCAAGTTTGGGCACATGTAGACCTGTGATCTCCTTGGCCCACTCAGCTGAGCTGCCTGCATTCTGCCCCTCGTTGGGGAGGGGGCTGCATTCTTCAGGGAACAGACTTGGCCAGGGGCTGCTCCCTGAGGGGAAGTGCAGAGGAAAGCCAGATATGGGGGGAGGGGGCAGTCTATCCCTGCACTATACCCACACATTCTCAGGTGATACTAAAAGATCAGGTTAAAAAATATATCTTGGAGCCAGCAAGTGGTATAGTGGTTAAGGTGCTGGACTCCCACGTTGTCAACTGTGGATCAAGTCCCAGACCTGGCAGCTTGAAGTTCACACCTGGCATGTGTTTGTTCATGCCCAAAGTCTCGAGAGGAGAATGGAGTAGAAGGGATAGTGGCATGGCCATCCCCCTCAGGGGGTGATTTCTTGCTTTCTGTCTCTCTCTCTGTCTGGCGAGTGCACGCGCCCTATAGCAAAAACCTCTAAAAATAAATAAATAAATAAAATAAATAGGGGTCAGCAGATGGCGTAATGGTTACATTACTGGACTTCCATGAAGTTAACCACAGATCGAGTCCTGAACCTGACAGCTTAAACTCATGCCAGGCACGTATTTGTATGTGCCCACAATCCCAAGAGGAGAATGGAGGAGAAGGGATTGTGGCATGGCCTTTCCCCCTGGGGGATGGTTTCTTGCTTTTTGTCTCTCTGTTTCTGTCTTTGGCGAGTACATGCACACTATAGCAAGATCTCTCTCTTAAAAATAAATAGATAAATGGGACCAGCAGTTAGCGTAATGGCAATGTCACTGGACTCCCATGTAGTCGACTGTGGTTCAAGTCCCGGACAGTGGCTTAAATTCACGCAGGATGCGTGTGCTTACGTGCCCAAGATCCCAAGTGGAGAATGGAGGAGAAGGGATTGCGCCGTGGCCATCCCCCCTGGGGGTGATTTCTCGCTTTCTGTCTCTTTGTCTCTCTCTTTCTGGTGAGCGCACGCGCCCTATATCAAAAACCTCTCCAATAAATAAATAAATAGATGAATGAATGAATAAATGAAATATATCTTATCCCATCCCCGGCCATCTAGTTCATTTCTCTAATGACCATTATGCTGGCTTTCTTGTGTATGTTTCCAGAGGTAGTCTCTGTGTTCTCTGATATGTTTCTTATTAATCTTAGAATATACTCCTAACTTTGAACTTTGATAGATTTTTCTTTTACCCGTTATTGCCTTTTCAATCTCACTTCATTAGTAAGAATAATAAAGGTATTCAGATTATGTTACTTGTGGTTTATAGCCGGTCAGATAAGATCGCTAGTCTGCAGTTGGCAGTCATGTTCAGAGATGTTAATTGCAATGCTGGAGCTTTAATTGCTCCTGGCAGAATTAGGTTCTTCTGGGAGCAAATCTGGACCTCTCATTACAGTGGAACAGTCTCAGAGGAATTTCACCATTATCATGTGTAAAAGAGCCTACCCCTTTAATCTGATGGAAAGCAGGGAATTTACAGTTAGAAGAGACAATAACAGATTTAGTCCACGTTAACCCAAATCACATTCTATTAATAAATGAAAACAGAACCAACTGTGAGCCCTTTCACACGTGATATTTACAGATTTTGTTGGTTGCTCATCTCATTTTAAGAATAGATTCTCTACACGTAATTGACTAGAAGTACCCACATGTATGAGATTTATAATTTGGTTAACAGGACTCAACAATCTAAATGTAAAACTACTCACTAGATATAACCCCCTCCCCCTTCCTTCCTTCCTTTCAGAGAGATTTTTGCTATAGGGTATGTGCGCTTGCTGTAGACAACAGAGAAACGGAGAGAGAGTGAGAAATCACCCCCCACAGGGGGTGTGGCCATGTCACAATCTGTTCTCCTTTTGGAATTTTGGGCACCCATGCACATGTGCTGGTGTATTTCAAGCCCCGCTGGGTCTGGAACTCGAACCACAGTCGACTGGGTGGCAGTCCAGCACCTTAACCACTATGCCAGCTGCTGGCCACACCCTTCTTTTTAAATTTTTTTTTAAGAGAATGGGTCTTGCTGTGTTCTGCAGGCTAGCCTTGAACATGAGGTCCTGTCTCAGCCTCCTCAGTAGCTGGGACTGAAGATGCATGCCACCATGCCCAGCTGTCCCCTACCCTTTATATGAGAGAGGGAGAGAAAAGGAAAGGAAGGAAGACACAGGTGTTTTTGGTGGGGTCTTGCTGTGTCATGATCTTCCTGCCCCAGCCTCCCAGTTAGCTGTGGTTATGGGTCCATGCAGCTGGCACAGCTGTGTCTTGGTTGGCTTGGGGAACCAAACCTGGGCTTCCCGGGCCACTTACAGCCTAAGAGTGGCACTAACTGTGCACCTCTGTTGCCAGATGTCATCCCTTTGGCCATAGTCACGGGAGGTGGGGGAGGGAGAGGGAGAGGGAGAGAGAGAGAGACAGAGGAAGTGGGACGTCATCTTGGAGGCTGGCTGCCACCCTGACTTTGGCAGTGTTAGAGCTGTTAAACTTCTGACTTAGGACTTAACACTCCTCAGCAATGATTTTAAATAGAGTAGAGCAAAGCTATAATGGTGTATCCCCCCTGGGGGTGATTTCTCGCTTTCTGTCTCTTTGTCTCTCTCTTTCTGGTGAGCGCACGCGCCCTATATCAAAAACCCCTCCAATAAATAAATAAATAGATGAATGAATGAATAAATGAAATATATCTTATCCCATCCCCGGCCATCTAGTTCATTTCTCTAATGACCATTATGCTGGCTTTCTTGTGTATGTTTCCAGAGGTAGTCTCTGTGTTCTCTGATATGTTTCTTATTAATCTTAGAATATACTCCTAACTTTGAACTTTGATAGATTTTTCTTTTACCCGTTATTGCCTTTTCAATCTCACTTCATTAGTAAGAATAATAAAGGTATTCAGATTATGTTACTTGTGGTTTATAGCCGGTCAGATAAGATCGCTAGTCTGCAGTTGGCAGTCATGTTCAGAGATGTTAATTGCAATGCTGGAGCTTTAATTGCTCCTGGCAGAATTAGGTTCTTCTGGGAGCAAATCTGGACCTCTCATTACAGTGGAACAGTCTCAGAGGAATTTCACCATTATCATGTGTAAAAGAGCCTACCCCTTTAATCTGATGGAAAGCAGGGAATTTACAGTTAGAAGAGACAATAACAGATTTAGTCCACGTTAACCCAAATCACATTCTATTAATAAATGAAAACAGAACCAACTGTGAGCCCTTTCACACGTGATATTTACAGATTTTGTTGGTTGCTCATCTCATTTTAAGAATAGATTCTCTACACGTAATTGACTAGAAGTACCCACATGTATGAGATTTATAATTTGGTTAACAGGACTCAACAATCTAAATGTAAAACTACTCACTAGATATAACCCCCTCCCCCTTCCTTCCTTCCTTTCAGAGAGATTTTTGCTATAGGGTATGTGCGCTTGCTGTAGACAACAGAGAAACGGAGAGAGAGTGAGAAATCACCCCCCACAGGGGGTGTGGCCATGTCACAATCTGTTCTCCTTTTGGAATTTTGGGCACCCATGCACATGTGCTGGTGTATTTCAAGCCCCGCTGGGTCTGGAACTCGAACCACAGTCGACTGGGTGGCAGTCCAGCACCTTAACCACTATGCCAGCTGCTGGCCACACCCTTCTTTTTAAATTTTTTTTTAAGAGAATGGGTCTTGCTGTGTTCTGCAGGCTAGCCTTGAACATGAGGTCCTGTCTCAGCCTCCTCAGTAGCTGGGACTGAAGATGCATGCCACCATGCCCAGCTGTCCCCTACCCTTTATATGAGAGAGGGAGAGAAAAGGAAAGGAAGGAAGACACAGGTGTTTTTGGTGGGGTCTTGCTGTGTCATGATCTTCCTGCCCCAGCCTCCCAGTTAGCTGTGGTTATGGGTCCATGCAGCTGGCACAGCTGTGTCTTGGTTGGCTTGGGGAACCAAACCTGGGCTTCCCGGGCCACTTACAGCCTAAGAGTGGCACTAACTGTGCACCTCTGTTGCCAGATGTCATCCCTTTGGCCATAGGGTGTGTGTGCTCACTGGAGGTCAGGGAGGGAGAGGGAGAGGGAGAGAGAGAGAGACAGAGGAAGTGGGACGTCATCTTGGAGGCTGGCTGCCACCCTGACTTTGGCAGTGTTAGAGCTGTTAAACTTCTGACTTAGGACTTAACACTCCTCAGCAATGATTTTAAATAGAGTAGAGCAAAGCTATAATGGTGTGCAGGATTTTGAAGCAATCTGTATTTGAAAGCCATAATACAGATCTCCTATAGAATTTACCGAATGGCAGAGTTTTAAGTGTACGGTCTCTGAAGCCAGACTGCCGTGGACAAGTTACTTAAATTTTCTTTACTACTAAAGGCACCTCCCACCCCTGCGAGTGTTGTAAGAGTTAAATGCTTGTGGCACACAGCAAGCACTCAAATATTATTTATTCTTTTTATCATTAAAAGAGTGAGCCTTATCGTCAAGGCGGAGTGAGCCCCGTTCCCTTTGTGTCTGGAATAGAGGGTAGAAAGTCGGAACATGAGACTGGGGAGAGGAGGCAGGGGGACCTGTGTGCCCTGGGAGGGATGTGCTTCCACCTCTAGCTGCTTCGTAGAGTCAGTTTATATTTATACTGTTGCTAAGCCTCGGTGATTAGTGTAATTTTAAACCACTTTGTTTAAAGAAAGAATGGTACTTCCTTTATCCATTTTTGCTTCAGAAATAACACCTGGATTCTCATGCTTCAGACTCAGCCATGCAGGGCACAGGTGCTCTTCCCTTCCCTCCCCTCCCTTCCCCTTTTATAAAGATTCCACTTGAAAGAGAAGTGTTGATGGTACTGCTCTTTTTTTTAAAAAAAAGAATGAGAAGGGAAAGGTGGCGGTGGAAGGGGAATGAGAAGTGCTTGATAAATTATGTAGGGAAGCATTTGGCTTTGGTCAGAAATGTCGTTGTTAGCCAGCTGCAAGTGAACCCATCTGGCACACTTTTCATTATTCTGAAATATTCATGGGCCCCAGCCATCCCGGCCTCGTTTCCATTAGATTCTCACTTACTCTGGTCTTCCTGTAACTGATCTCGAGTTGCTGAGGATGTAATCAATAAAGAGTAGACATTCAAGGAAAAGTTGGTGGGTACTCAAATTCTTTTGCAAAATAAACTGTGGAGTAAATTGAAACAATGTAGGTTTTGAGAAGAACAAACAAGGGCTAACGTAATCACTGCACTTTATTGTGCCTGCTATCAATAATACTTTAATCATCTCTGCACTGTGACCATTAAACAGTACCTTTCCTTGTCATGAAGGAATCTTAAAGAACATATGATTAAAGGTAAACTTTATTTACAAAAGACATTCGTGTTTCCTGTCAATTTCCAAGAGATCTCTTGAAATCATCTAGAATGTAGATCAAGAGAAACTCTTAAGTAATCCTGTTACTTTTTAAAAATTAACTTCACCTAAGGCTGTTGATACCAGGTTTATTATCTAGCATCCCCCAAACATTTCTGAAAATCAACTTTATAAACTCATCTCAAAGTTCTTGAGACTGCTTTTTGTACTGACTAGTAACTTGAGATTTACCTAGTTTTACCTACTTCTGCTTTAAGAAGAAACTGCCACTTTGTTTTAGAAGTTCAAGTTTTTCTTATCTGAGCCCCCTGTTTTAAATGGAAGGGAACACTCAGATGTTTTCTGTTTTCGTTTTTTTCCCCCCAAAGGAGAACAGCAGTTTGAGTTCATATTCACTGCTGAGATTTTTACCTAGTTGAGAGACAGAGGTTTTTAAAAAACTGATTGGAATCAGTGGTTTCACTTTTGTAGATGAACATTGTGATGGCAGTGTTGAAAATACGGCTGTTTGCACCGCAGATTTGTATGATGCAGATTTCCGTGTCTCCATCCTCTGTCGTCTCTGCTTTCAGTGCTGGCTCCTTTGTCCGCACTGGCTTTTGCAGGATGAAGAAATGGGCGTTGTTATTGGGGTCAGTGCTTCCCAGGAACCTGGCTGACTTTGATCGTTTAGGACCCATTTGCCACCTTTTAAACAAAGGACTTGGAGGCCTGGCAGGCTGTCCATCTGTCTTGTGAAGCCTGACGTGGCTAACGTGTAGAAAGAAGTTTTACTTTGAGGCAGAGGAAACCTTTCTACATTAAGTAGGATTTGCGAAGAAACCTGTTTCTAGACAAATACTTAACATGATAGTTCTTTTGTACTGTATTGCAAATCAGCTGATTTGGTTCCCATGTGTTAGGAAGAAGTGAGTAGGATAGAATTAGAAGTCTTGTCACTGAACTAATTAAATAAAAATCGTTGCATAGCAGCTTTTTTAGAGTAGAAAGGAAGAAGCTGAAAATTAGTCATTAGCTGCTTTCATTTTCTATTATTTTCATTCATTTTCTTTTTCTTATAAAACTGTTCTCACTACATAGATCATATACAACTATAAGCATTTTTTAAAAACATGTTATATATTCAATCACTGTATGTCACCACAGCTTGTAAAATGAATTTTCACACCATAAATACAGTATACACCAGTCCAGTTAAAGATATTATCATACTTGTTATCATCAACAGACAATCCCCCATTTCTGCGTCCTTTAAAAGCCTCTATTTTTCTCCTTGATTCCCTTTTCTTAAAAGAATTAGTCTTTTATTTTCCATTATTATTTTAAAAATTATCTATCGGGCATACATGCTCACCAGAGAGAGAGAGAGACATTGAGAGAGAAGGTGGGAATAGGTTTTCTCCTTTTGATAATCTGTACTCTCTATACATGAAGATGCATATAATAAGGAATTTATATTTATATAACATATAGTGGTGGTCATATAGGTTTCCATAAGAGGCCATTCTTAATTATTAAGCAATTAATTATAAGCAATTTATATGTATATAACATTGCATGGTCCACAGCAATCCTCCTTCCACTTCTCCATCCCACCAGGATGTGGGCATACACACGCATGTACCTGTCATCTTTTTCAGGCTACCAGGGCTGGCACTGAAACCAGGTCAGCTGTGTGGGATCTGGTTCCCAATGCACAGTCCTTAGCCACTGTACTACAGGGGTGCCCCTATCTTAACCTTTTTTTTTTTTTTAAATTATTTTATCTGTTATTATTTTTAAAATGTTTGTTTTAGGGCATGTGTGCTCACCAGAGACAGAGAAGGAAAGAGGGAAAAGTGAGAAAGCAAGCCACTAGCTCTGGGACTCAAGCCACGGTGCCTCAACCACCATGCTGCCTGCTAGTCTCTGTCTTAACCCTTTTAAACTTAATATAGATTGTGGAGATGATTTTATTTTAGAGCTCCATTTTTTTTTTTTTTTTTTTTAAGGTTTTTGCCACATAGTGTGTGTGCTCGTTGGAGAGAAGCAGAGAGAGACAGAGAAAGGGGAAGTAAGAAAATCACCCACCGGGGGTAATGGCCACACCACAGTCCCCTCTCCGCCATTATCCTCTTGGGATTCTGGACATACATGCGCACGTGCCCAGTGTTTCAAGCCACCGGATCTGGGATTTGAAACGCCGTCTGCCATGTGGAAGTCCAACATCTTAACCACTACGCCATCTGCTAGTCCCTATGTGATCTTTTTAAATAGTACAACACCATGTACATTATTTATAGATTATTTTACTATAGGTTCTTGAGTTGTTTTGAATTTTTAATGTTATAAACAGCATTACAATAAACTTCTTTGTGGGAAAATTTTGCACTTATTTTAATGATTTCTTTAGAGCACTTTCCTAAAGGAAACTGCTGTTGGTCAAGAGGTGTGCGTGTTTCCTTCTTAAATGCATATTGCCAATTTACTCTTCTACCAGTGTTCTTTTAAAAAAATTAAACTAAATTAAAAAATACATGTTTCATGAACTAGAGAGAGGGAGAGAGACATACACACAAACAACATACACACCTACACAAATACATACACAAACCCACACCAGTCTCACATCCTCATAAACCCCAGCGTTTCTAAGCAGTCAACACCACAGGAACATACACTGCACTTGGCATGTGCAGGTCACCTCAGGAAATGAACCCCTGTCTCCAGATGACCGCCAGAGTCGCAGAACATGGAGCAACTGTTGCACCACACAGGGCCTTCTAAAGTATTCTTGAAGTAATATTACAGAGTTTGACTTTTTTTTTTTAAATCCTCTACTGTGCATTTTGTTAAGAAAGAGGGACCAGCAGTTAGCATAATGGCTATGTTGCTAGACTCCCATGTAGTCGACCGCAGTTTGAGTCCTGGACCCAGTGGCATAAACTCACTCCGGGCGCACATGTATGCATGCCCAAGATACTAAGAAGAGAATGAAGGAGAAGGGAGTGCGGTGTGGCCATCCCCCCGAGGGGTGATATTTCACTTTCTGTCTGTCTCTCTTTCTGGTGAGTGCACACACCCTATAGCAGAAACCTCTTAAAAAAAAAAAAAAAGTAAAATAAAATAAAATAAAAAAAAAAGGAGCACTCTGGAAGTCTCAGAGTCTGTTTTGCCAACAATAATTTTCCTAACATCATTCTCCAAAGCCTTTGTAATTCCCAGATGGCATAAAATTCTGTTTTGAAAATTAAGAATGACCTCTTATGGAAACCTATATGACAAAAAAAAAGTAACAATGAAAAAATGCATAGAGGGACCAGCAGTTAGCGTAATGGCTGTGTCGCTGAACTCCCATGTAGCTGACTGCGGTTCGAGTCCCGGACCTGGTGGCTTAAACTCACGCCGGGCGCGCGTGTGTGTGTGTGTGTGTGTGTGTGTGTTCCCAAGATCCTGAGAGTAGAGTAGAGGAGAAGGGATTGTGGTGTGGCCATCCCCTCGGGGGGTGATTTCTCACTTTCTGTCTCTCTGTCTCTGAATGTCTTTCTGGCGAGCGCACCTGCCCTATTGCAAAAACCTCTCCAAAAAAAAAAAAAAAAAACATAGATACCATAGTTAAAATAATATTTGCCTTTCAAAGTGATGTAAAAAAAATACTAATCTTTGGTGTCATTCAGTTTTTATTTTAAAAAATCATTCATTTTCTTAGAATTAAGGGGGGGAAAGGCAGTGCCTTTTTAGGATAACAAGAAAATTTGGTTGTCATTGCTGATGGGAGCATATGGTACTTCTTTTTTAAAGTTTTATTTATTTGTTGAGAGAGAGAAGAAGAAATATAGAGAAGGAGACAGGCACCCTCGGTTGGATCTTTACACCACAGTCTTCCCCCCAGCCCTGCAGCCAACCGGGAATATGGGTGTGCCTGTGGGACTTGAACCTGCAGCCTTCTCATGTTGTGGATTCTAGCATTGCACAGCAATGCCCCTACTGCCTGTGCCCTGCAGCTGGGCCACATGCTGCATTTTCTCCCATTTCTGAACCTTTTTATTGAAGTAACAATCACAAAATGAGTTTGGCTCTCAGTACTGTTTATTGATTCTATATACTAAAAGGCTCAAATTTTCAGCTGCACCAATAACATATTTTCTGAGTAAGGAGACTAAAGTATTGATCTTTGAAAAAAATACATAGACATTAATTAATTAAATTGGTCTCCTTGAAGATATATTTGCTGAAAAGATCTATCCTTTTACTCAAAGAAGGCAGGAATTCGATTGATTTACAGACTTGTCTCTAACATATATTATAATATTTGAGAAAATGTCAGGCTCTCACAAGTTAAAGCAAAAATATTATTGTATGGGAAATTTCAGTTACCTGTTTGGCCCTTCTCTGCTTGAGATTTTGGGAACGTGTGAAGACGTGCTTGGCGTGCTTTTCAAGCTGTTGGATCCAGGACTCAGGTATCGTCAGCCATCTGGGATCCAGTGCCTTAACCACCACACCACCTGCTAGCCCTCATCTTTATAACTTATCTTTGCTCACCAGAATTTTGTATGTCATCACATTTAAGAATTGTTTAAAAATACTCTCCCCTTTCTTTAAAAAGTTGGAAGGGAAGACAGCAGGTGGTGGTGTGGTTAAGGTGTTAGATAACGCATTGCTGACTCCATGGTTTGAATCCCAACCAGGCAGCCTGAAAATCACACCAGACACGTGTAAGTGCATGCCCAAAATCCCGAGAAGAGAATGGAGGAGAAGGGATTGTGATATGGCCATTTCTCTGGAGGGTGCTTTCTCATCCCCCCCCCCTCTCTCTCTCACTGTCTCTGTTTGGTAAGCACATGCACCCTATGGCACAAACCTTAAAAAATATAACTTGGAAGGTACTTAGATAAAACAAGAGCTGTCAGATACTGATAATTGTTGAAACTGGGTGATGGGTGCATACAGGTTTCCTCTACTTTTTCCTTTTTCTCCATGCTTAGGTGTATACTTAAAAATGTACGATATAAAGAAGGGCAGGAAGGAAAGTAACACAAGGACAGTTGTGGATCTGCAGGGTTGCAGACAGGCACAGGTTCTGTACTTCCTTGCTGATAGGAAAGCAACATGGCAGTCACCTGAGAGAACCTCGCGGGAAAGAGCTCCTGGCCAGTGAAGCACATTCACTGGAAGTGAAAGCTAGAGCTGTCATTCCCATGCGTGAGTCTGAGGCTGTTTCTGTCAAACATTGCAGATATATCTCTGCCAACTAAACTTGAGTGTTAGTATGATATTTTTGGAAATCCACTTTGCAAACTGTAAGCTCAAAATAGATTTTAGTTGCTGTTGTTGAGTGTATCAAACAAATATTACTATATTTTTATAGGACAAAGAAACATAAGACAGTATACAGGAAATACACATTCAACAAGTGTTTTTCACTATTCCATAAATCTTTTTTTTTTTTTCATAGAGTGTGTTTGTGCTTGCCAGAGAGAGACAAAGAAAAAGTGAGAAATCAGCCCCCCTCCCATCCACCCAAGAGGGGATGACCACGCTATAATCCTGTCCTCATCATCCTTGTGATTTTGGGCACGCATGCACATGAGCCTCGTGTAATTTTCAAGCCACTGGATTGGGGCTTGAAACATGGTTGGTCATGTGGAAGTCCAGTGCCTTAACCACCACACCACCTGCTGGCCCCTCTGTGGGTCTTTTAGATGTGGAGTTACAATGTTGCTTTTAAATGGGAGGTACTTTTATACTCTATGAAATAAAAACTTATTTCCCACTAAATACATGTTATTCAGGGAGGAATTAAAAACAAATAAAATGGAGAAAATATAGCTGAGAGAGTTTTGTTTTGGTAAGGACTAGAGGAAATGATCAGAAAATGGTCATGGAATGGCATCTTGTTTGGGGAAATAACATTTTGATCGGGGATAAACAAATATGTTCTAATATAAAGTTAACTTAGGTAGATTAGTTTTTATATGGTTATATATGCTGTTTCTAATTTGAGAATAATTTTTGAAATAACCGATGCCAGGTTATTAAAGAAAACTGGAAAACAGAAAAAATAAAGTTGGAAGTGCAAACACAAGCCGTACTCATTGCTATTATTTCACTTTATTTCTTTTCAGTTTCTTTGCTATAAGGCGTATGCGCTTGCCAGAAAGACAGAGACAGACAGAAAGTGAGAAATCACCCCCCGGGGGGTTGGCCACGCCACAATCTTCTCCTCTATTTTCCTCTCTGGATCTTGGGCATGTACGCACACGTGCCTGGCAGGAGTTCAAGCTCCCGGGTTCGAGACTCAAACCGTGGTCGACTACATGGGAGTCCAGCGACATAGCCATTACACCAACAGCCGGTCCCTGATTTTCATTTTTAAAAATCATGTTGCAGTGGATTTCATTTTGTACAAGTTGAACATTCCTTATGTTTGGGACCAGGAGTATTTCAAAATTTTTTCAGATTTTGGAATATTTGCATATACATAATGAGATGTCTTGGAGATGGGACCCAAGTCTAAACACAGAATTTACTTGTGTCTCATATACATCTTACACTTTTAGCTGAAGGTGAATTTATATGATTTTGTACTGCAGTGTTTTGACCATGACTTGTCAGAAGAGGTCAGGAGTGGAATTTTTTGTTTGTTTTTTTGTTTTTGGCTTTTTGCTTGAGGGCCTGTGTAATCTCCAGAGAGGAGAGAGAAACAGAGACAGTGAGAGGGAAAGTGAGAAATCAGCCTCTGGGTGCATGGCCACTCTGCAGGTAATACACAGATAGTAATTTGCTAGATTTAGATCCTTCTCCTCCCAGGATCTTGGGTACACATGCTCACATGCCTGGAGTGATTTTCAGGCATCCAGGTCCTGGACTTGAACCATGGTCGGCCATGTAGGAGTCCAGTGACATGACTGCTATGCCTCTGCTAGTTCTCAGATGTGGAATTTTCTACTTGGGATGTCAGAACTCAAAGTTTCTGTCTTTGGATTGTTTCAGATTTTGGATTTTCAGATTAAGGATGATCAAACTGTATGCGAATTTTTAAATTGGATCCTTTTTATAGGTTAAATCCCAGCAAGGACTTTTTATGTATTCTGAATTTCTTGAGAAGCCTTTGTGTGTTTGTTGGTGGGGAAAGAGACATATCTTAAAATTGGCCTTTTATAGTTTACTTGCTCAGTAAGGATCTAAATAAGGATCCCCCTCCTCATGTTTGTTTTTATGATTTTGGCTTTTTGAAGAAACCAGGTTATTTACTGTAGAGAATATCCCATATTCTGGGTTTTTCTTTTTATTGCCTCTTGGTATTTCTCTGATTTCTTATCAACCTTCTTCTAAAGTTTCCATTAGATTTCAATTCTTTTTTGGGGGGGCACGGATATTCTGTTAATGGTGCTGTATAACTCATCGTACATCCTGCCAAGAGGTGCGTAATGTCTGGCTGTCTCAAAGATACTTTATCCAGTTTACCCTTTGTTGGTTAGTTTTTAGTGTTTTTTTTTTTTTTTTTAAATTTCTCTTGCAAATTTATTTATGTTTTCTGAAACCAACAGATAAAAAAGGTATGAATTATTGTATACAACATGTTGGGAAGTTTGTGTACATTGTGGAATGGTTAAATCTAGCAAATTACTATTTGTGTATTACCGTTTTAGTGGTGAGAACACTTGATATTCACTCTCTTGGCATTTTCCAAAAACACAATTATCATCCTTAACTGTAGTCACCATGCTTTATAGTAGATTTATAGTAGCTCTGTTGAGCTTATTGGGTCGTCAGAAAAGTCATGACTTATTTTTCTGTGTTTTCTGTGTAAAAATGCATCATGACTTTTCCGATGACCCAGTGCTGCTCCTAACGATATCATATCCCTTGACCCATTTCTGCCATCTGCCCTGTGTTCTACAAATGTTTTTGTAGTTGAATTAACACTTTTTTCTTCCATTGCCATTTTAGTTTATTCATGTTCAGAGATTTGAACATGTAATTAATAATATTATCTAAAATATGTTAGTTTGACTTTTCAATTCTATTTTACATAAACTGAGATTGTTTTGGTGTCCGGTGAGGATTTATGTAGGTGGTTTTTCTAAAAGTAGCCTCATATTTCAGTCTCCATTGAATGAATATTCCCGTTCTCATTGCCTTGTGATGTGCCTTTTATTAAATACTTACACATTCCAGTGTCCATATGTGAGTCTTCTCTTATCTCAACAAATGTTTTCTATTGCCAGCTACACTTGAATGTTAGTATGATATTTTTGGAAAATTACTTTGCAAACTGTAAACTCAAATAAATATTAGTTGCTGTTGTTGAATGTATCAAACAAATGTTACCATATTTTTATAGGACAGAGAAACTTAAAGTAGTGTACAGGAAGTACACATTCAACAAATATCTTTCACTATTCCATGGGTTTTTGTTTTTGGTTTTTGCCATAGATATGTGCTCTTGTCAGGAAGAGAGGGGGATGTTCTTTTTATTAAATACTAAATACTTATACATCCTAGTGTCCATCTGTACATCTTTTCTAATATCTATAAATCTTTTTTATTCCTGTGCTGGTGCCATACTCATTTTCTTTTCTTTTTCTTTGTTCATAATGGAGCTTGTGTACACACACAGGAGAGAATCAGCGGTGTGAGCACCTTTCACAAGGTCTGATCACACCTGACCCCTTCCTCCAGCCCTCCAGCCTGTCGAATCTTGGGCAGTCACACTTCTGCCCAGTGTGTGTAAGGCTGACTGAGCCAAGATTCAAATTGCAGTCACAGTGTGGGATCCAGCTTCTCAAGAGCAGTACATTAGGACTGCGCCACAGAGCCTGCCCCTGGTTTTCATTTCAGTTGTCATAGCTTTATAACACAATTTTTGGTAGGACTCATTTTTACTAATTTCTTACCCTTTTCAAAATTTATTATTAGCCCAATATGCTTGAACTCTAACTCCCCTAATAGCATATTGATTTATTTTTTCAGATACAATTTTATAAACCATATATGTTGTATACATTTTGACAAGGAAACGAGAGGGCATAAATTAGTTTTAGCAAAAGCCTACCCCAGTAGTAGCTACTGTGAAAGAAGTGAGCTAGTGGAGTATCAGGAGCAGTGCCTCCCAGCACATTATCTTATTCCTAACTTGTTCTAGGGCAAAATGCATAGAAACTTTTCATAATAGTGTCGCATTTTTATGAACCACAATTTTTATTACGTCATTGAAGTGAAAGATACTAAGTTGTTTTTGACCCACAACAAATTTTGTTCAATCTACATTTTTAAATTTGCAATAGGGCATGTTGGCTCACTGGAGAGAGAGAGAGAGAGAGAGAGGGAGGGAGGGAGGGAGAGAGAGAGAGGGAATGCATCCCCATTGGGGACAGCCACACCACAGTACCTTCTTCTCCATTCTCCTCTTGGGATTTTGGGCACGCACATACACAGACCCATTTTAGGGATATTACTTTTTTTGTTTCCCCAGTCTTTCATATAATTTTATTTTCTCCCTTCAACCATAATAATATAATATCCAAATTTTGTCTTAACTGATGGGTCTGCATACACAGCTTTAGCCATCCCACTGACCGGCAAGGCAAATGCTGCTGCTTAAAATGATCCCACGGTGGACTCTCTCGTCATCCAACCCAAGTTACCCCCTTGCCCAGCTTTATCTTCACTTTATTGTGTGGCCACTTCATTGAATCTCATTCTAGACTTTAACTTTTCCATGGCTTCCATAATTTTGCTGTGTTTTTCACATAGAATCTGTCTGACCTTTACTGCATTGCCACCAGCTTTGGGACCCTGTGACTTCTTGTCAGCATTGTCACTCCCAGATGCTGCTCCCCCTTTACCCCCTTTTCCAGAACCACTTTTTCCTCTGGGTGGCATCTTCAAGACTTGCCGATGAACAGTCAATCCCATTTTAGGTATATTACTAATAGTTAATGTATCAATTGTATTCAGTTTTAAAAAAATCTATTTAATTTTACTTATTATATTTTTAATTTGCTATAGGGCACATGTGCTCAGTCTTTTTTTTTTTTTTTTTTGCTATAGGTGTGTGCGCTCACCAGAAAGACAGAGAGAGACAGAAAGCAAGAAATCACCCCCTAGGGGGATGTCCACACTGCAATCCCTTCTCCTCCATTCTCCTCTCTGGATCTTGGGCACGCACTCACATGCGCCTGGCGTGAGTATAAGCCACCAGGTCCAGGACTCGAACTGCAGTCGACTATATGGGAGTCCAGTGACGTAGCCATTACGCTAACTGCTGGTCCCACGTGTGCTCAGTCTTGATGCCTGGTTATTCCTCCGATCCTGGTTCAAGCATCCCTTACCCAGGTTTTCTCTGACATCGCTGAGTAATCCATGGACACCTTTCTGTTAATCAGCATTAATTGAGATGATTGATTCTTTACTTCAGAGAATCATCTCACTTTATGGGTATGTATTCATAATTGTAATCCTTTGATTAATGTCAGTCATCTCCTCAAACTGTAAACTCTGTAAGAGCAGGCATTAATGGTTTATCCTCGGGACCACCAGATGGCATAATGTTTACGTCGCTGGACTCCTGTGTAGTCGACCGTGGTTCGAGTCCCAGACCCGGAGGCTTAAATTTACACTGTGCGTGTGTGTGTGTGTGTGTGTTGTGTGTGTGTGTGTGTGTGTGTGTGTGTGTGTGACCAAGATCCCGAGAGGAGAGTGGAGGAGAAGGGATTGCAGTGTGGCCTTCCCACCTTGGGGGGTGATTTCTCGCTTTCTGTGTCTCTTTCTGGTGAGCGTGTGCCCCCTATAGCAAAAACTTCTCAAAAAAAGTTTATTCTCAAGTGTGGTTTTGTGTTCTCCTTTATTTCCAGTATACAGCAAAGGGAATGACTCCATAAATATTACCTGAGTGAGCGAACTAATTCTCTGTCATGTTTAGGTGAAGACCTTCATGTTCCAAGTGATAGTCTAGGGATGTCTTCTGGGTTGATTTATTTTCAGGCAGTCCTGGGTTGTTTATTTACAGTGAGTAGAGTGGTGATATGAGGTCACTTTTCTGCTGGAGAGATCAAGGCAAGTTATAGGGTCCACCCAGTGTTTGAGTAAGTTTGGAACTGAGTGAGATTCATGTTATGTTTTTGTTGTTTTGCAATAGAATACCTAATATAGAACATAATTGAAAATATCCTGGCTGTGCAGAAAATGCCTAAGACATGGGAGCTGTGAGTCCTTTGTTTTAAGTGAATTCTTAAACACATCCTAGGTCCTAAGCCTTAGTACTGAGTGGCCTTGGTGTGGGTCCGTAATGACACCATGATTCCTCCTCCCACCCCACCCCCAGTAATCAAGACATGGAATTGGGGATCCCAGTGAGCTCGTTTTCTAGAGCATTCCTCTGCAATCTACAGACGTGATTTGTCTAGAACAGAGATGATTGGAGTTTCCTGAAGGTCAGTGGTCTGTAACAATGAAGTATTCTACATAATTGTCTTGGTTCCCATGCATGCGCTTCTTAAAATCCGTCATGGAAGGAATGCGCTTCCAGGTTGAGTAAAGGCACACAGTGAGCTTTTCAGTTCGGACCTGTGAGAGCTCTGATGCCAGGAACCAGGACTTCTCAGACTCGCCTTATGGAAGCCCTACTCGGAATTAAACCCTAAAGTAAACCTGTAGGGATATTTGGGAGATGATACTAATTCTCGACTAATTCAAACTCTGAGGAGTTTGTCTTAGCAAAAATGGGGGGGGGGAAGAGTTTACGAAGGTCCTTAAGGACTAATAAGCAAACCAGACATATACACACATATGGATTAGATAAGCTAATACAAATAAGCACCAAGAACAGTTGCACACACACCTGTATGTAGTCATGTTTGGCATTGAACGTAGGGCCAAAGAGACTTTGAGTCAACTTTTATGTCTAATGTTTAATGTATTATTAATAGAAACTTTTTTTTTTTGGAGAGGTTTTTGCTATAGGACGTGTGTGCTCGCTAGAAAGACAGAGAGAGACAGAGAGACAGAAAGCGAGAAATCACCCCCCCAGGGGCATGGCCATGCCGCAATCCCTTCTCCTCCATTCTCCTCTCAGGATCTTGGGCATGCACGCACACGCTCCCAGTGTGAGTTTAAGCCACCAGGTCCGGGACTCGAACTGCGGTCGACTACATGGGAGTCCAGCGACATAGCCATTATACTAACTGCTGGTCCGTAGAAACTTTTTAATTTATGAAAGCATGAAATTCTTTGAACATTGCATGAACTATAATCAAGTTGAAAAGAAAGATTTAGCTTGTTTCTGCCTTTCTGTCCCTCTTGTGTTAAGGCTTTTCTGGGTTTTACTCACTCCTAATATATTTAAAAAAACTTCTTTGAGATCCTTGGAGTGAATTAGGAGATGAATCTTGGCTGATTACTAGAAACAGGAGGAATAGCTAAAGACCCCATAGTAACTTTGGACAGCCGCAACTTAAGTTTGAAGTCACAGACTTGGAGTCCTCTGAGGCTTAAAACTTTGAGGAGTTAGTGTACTTCTTCTGTTAAGGAAATTGTTTGTAGCATCTTTTAATTAGAGAATTTTCATCATGTCTGAACATGGCTTGAACTTGACAAATTTCCCTTCTTCAGTGTAATTACTTTTAAAGGATGTGAAAGTGTTTAACTTGCATAATACAGGATTTCTAGGGCTTCTGTTTGGTAGCAATAATAAAATAGAGGAGGGGAAATGATGCTAAAGGTGTTTTTGGAGGGCTGCAGGATTCAAAGCAGTGACTACTGATATGGCAGATATAGTCCTATCGATTTCTATCACTCTGTCTTTTCAAGATGTGATGTAAGAGATTCTTAATAAAAATCGACATGATTTTGTGCTGAGCATTTTGTAAAGGGAATTTTCATGAGAAATAGTAATTGAATTTTTCTTGTGGGACTTGGAATGCTTTTATGGAATGTGTAAGTGGAATCTTGGTTCTAAGTCTCCCATCTCGGAGATTCTGGACCTGCCATTTGACTATATACATATTTTTAAATTGGGGAAGAACCAGAAAATCTACAAAGACCTTTCATTAGCCTCACCTTCTTTTGGTGGAGAAAGTTTCTGTAAAGAAATGCTAGGGCCATGCAATCTTAGGATGACTGAAATTATAAAATTTTCTCTAGCTCTTGCTGTTCTGATTTCAGGCATCTTGTGATTTTTATAGGTTGCAGTCATCATCTTCTCCCTTGGTTATGTCATCCACTGTCATGACTTTAGTATGATCCCTCTTCTTTGGTGGATTTTAATTGGATTAGATTTAATAGGGTTCTGATTGCTGGAATGTAAATAGGACCTTATTTGGAAAAAGCATCTTTGCAGATATGAGTAAGTTCAGGATCCGGAGATGGGGAGATGGTCCTGGTCAGCCTGAAATGCTGTGACATTATCCTTGTCGGAGGGAGGCCGAGGAAGAGATCTGCCCCCTGTTACCTCCTGTTATCTCCCCACCCCCTGCCCTGTGCTGCCTGTGCACGGACCTTGCTGATCCCTGATCAAGCTCCTGTCCCAGGACGTTTGCTTTAGCTGTGCCTCTTGCCTGGGATGCCTTCTTCCATGTATTTTTTGCCTCACTATCTTCACCCCTTTCAAGTCTTTGCTCAGTATTCCCTTCTCAATGAGTCATCTTCAGATGACTTTAAAAACTGGAACATTGGGACCAGCAGTTAGCATAATGGTTATGTCGCCCACGTAGTCAACCGCGGTTCGCGTCCCGGACCCGGTGGCTTAAAACTCACGCCAGGCGCGTGTGCGTGTGCACCCAAGATCCCGAGAGAATAGAGGCGTGGCCATCCCCCCTGGGGGGTGATTTCTCGCTTTCTGTCTCTCTGTCTCTCTGTCTGGCAAGCGCATCCGCCCTATAGTAAAAACCTCTCCCAAAACAAAAAAAAAAAAAAACAAAAAAAAAAACTGGAACACGTGGACCAGCCTCATGGCAGAGTAGTTAAGAGAACCAGATACACAAAACTGACCATGGTTTAAGTCCCAACCCTAGGGTTTGAAAAACATATCAGGCAGTTCTTGTGGCGCCCCAAATCCTGACAGGATGGGCAAACGGGGCAGAAAGGATTGTGGTGT
Source organism: Tupaia belangeri chinensis (assembly GCF_000334495.1). Taxonomy (NCBI): domain Eukaryota; kingdom Metazoa; phylum Chordata; class Mammalia; order Scandentia; family Tupaiidae; genus Tupaia; species Tupaia belangeri. The sequence goes on along the minus strand of NW_006205376.1, from coordinate 291,697 downwards.
GACTGCACCCCGTTGGCGAGTGCTTTCTCTATGCTCCCCCTTGCATGTGCCTCTGACAGTTGAAAACGATATTTTTGAGAGAGAGAGATTTTTGCTATAGGGCATGTGCGCTCTCACCCAAAAGACAGACACAAACAGAAAGCAAGAAATCACTCCCCAGGGGGGTGACCGTGTCGTAGTCCCTTCTCCTCCATTTTCTTCTTGGGATTTTGGGCACACATGCACACACAACTGGTGTGAATTTTAAGCCGATGGAGCCGGGATTCAAACCATGGTTGACTACAAGGGAGTCCAGCGATGTAACCATTACACCATCTGCTAGTTCCTTAAAACAATTTTTTTAAAAAATTGGAACTTTGGGACCGGCAAGTGGCATGGTGGTTAAGGTGCTGGACACTCCCACTATGGCCAACCATGGTTCGAGTCCTGGACCTGGTGGCTTGCTTTCTCACTTCTCTCTCTCTATCTCTCTCTCTCTCTCTCTCTGTGTGTGAGTGTGTGGTGTCGGGTCAAATTAAAATAAATGAATGAATGTATAAATGAAATAGAATAAAATAATTTTAAAAAATTGGATTTTCTTCATCAGCTAGGAAGGGCATTAAGGTTTGTTAAGGGCCAGTAACTACCATGACTTACTGTGATTTGATGAAACTTCAGACATCTTCTGGCCAGGCATCTGTGATTTTATATATTGAGCATTTGTTGTATCCCTGAGCATTGCAGCTTTCTTTACGTTTGCAGTGGCTGGGTCAAAAAGAAGTTCTATGAAATTATGATTTTATAAAAGGTTTTAAGGTGGTGAAGAAGGCTTGTATGGGGCCAGCAGGTGGCGTAGGGATTAAGGCGCCAGACTGTCGTGTGGTTGACCTCAGTTAGAGTTCCTGACCTGGAGGCTCAAAACTCAATGCTGGATGCATGTGTGTGTGCCCAAAATCTCAAGTGGAGAATAGAGGAGAAGGGATTGTGGTGTGGCCATCCTCCCTGGGGAGTGATTTCTCACTTTCTGTCTCTCTGGTGAGTACACATGTCTAAAAATCTCTCTCAAAAACAAAACAAAACAAAACAAAAAACAAAAAACAACAACAACAACAAAAACTTTGGAAGGGCCAACAGGTGGTGTAGTGGTTAAGGTGCTGAACTCCCACATGGCCGATTGTGGGTTGAGTCCTGGACTTGGTGGTTTGAAAAATCACACTGGGCGCATGTGCATGCGTTCCCAAAATCCCAGGAGGGGAATGGAGGAGAAGAGACTGTGGTGGGGCCATCCCCCCGGGGAGTGATTTCTTACTTTCCATCTTGCTCTTTGGTGAATGCACATGCTCTATGGCAAAACCTTTGGGGGTGGAGGAGAATAACTTTGGATCTTTGGATTGAGTTCCATGTTCCTGAACTATGAAACATGAATATATGGGCAAAGGAATAGTTTCTCTTGATAAATATAAATACTGTGGACAGGAAAAATCGAAAACCAAAAAGCTCTTCCTTCCCATGGTCAATTCCTCAATGCTAAATCACCCTCTCATATACTAAATACCTTATTTATTAAATTGATTGTTAATTGGGCTAACACATGGTTAAGGCACTAGACTCCCACATCACCAACCACAGTTTGAGTCCTGGGCCCTGTTGCTTGAAAATTACTATGGGTGTGTGTGTGTAGGTGCCCAAAATCCCAGGAGGAGAATGGAGGTGAAGGGATTGCAGCATGACCATCCCTCCTGGAGGATGATTTGTCATTTTTCCTCTCATTGTCTCTCTCTGGTGAATGCACATGCCATGACAAAAAACCTTAAAAATAATTTTATTGATAATTGACTGCTTCCCCTCCTAAGCTGTAAGCACTATGATGACAGGAATCTCTTTTTTGTTCACATAGTCTTCCAACGATGTTAAGTTCATAGCTAGCATAAACTAATTTATCAAATGGATAAACATGATAATATTTTAGATCTTTAGATCTATGTATCCAAATTTGTCTTCCTTCACAACAGAGTGTGCTTACAAATAAAGCACAACTTTATTTTGAAATAACTTCAGGTTTGCAGAAGGTTTCCAAAGACTATTATAGAGTTCTGTTTTCTCTAATTATTAATATTTTACATAACCATGCTACATTTATCAAAATGAGGAAGTTAACATCAGAATAATACTATGAACAAAAATACAGACTTTATTTAGATCTCACAATTTTTGCACAGATTTTGTGTGTGTGTGAATGTGTGTGTGTTCCACTGTCCAATTGAGGATACCACATTGCATTTAGTTATGTCTCATTAGTCTCTCCTAACCCATGGAGAGCCTTCTTTAAAGATGATAAATGTTGTACAGAAATACTACCCTGTGTAAGACCAGTCACAGTGGTGCACAGTAGCCCAATTCTTTGCAATGCTGGAAGCCATATAGAAGATTGGGTTCGTTTTCCACATAGACCTGTGCATGCCAGGCACATACCTGACTAGCTGAGGAGGCTGGAGGAAGGATGGCAGTGTGAGACTGTTGAGGGTGCTTGTCTTTTTGTCTCTGTCTCTCTCATTAAAAGGGATCAACAAACTTAAAAAAAATCTATCCTGTATAAATTACAGCTGTGCATTATTTGATCAAGAGACTATTTCTGTGTTTGTTTTTAGATTTTTGCCATAACACGTGTGCATGGAGAGAAAGAAGGAAAGTAAGAAATCACTCCCAGGGGCCAGCAGGTGGCGTAGTGGCTAAGGTGCTGAACTCCCACATGGCTGACTGTGGTTTGAGTCCTGAACCCCGTGCCTTGAAAATTATACTAAGCACACGTGCGCATGTGCCCAAAATCCTGAGAGGAGAATGTGGCGTGGTATTCCTCCTGGGGGGTGATTTCTCTCTCCCTCTCTCTGTGTCCTTCTGTCTTTCTCCAGCAAGTACACAACACCCTATGACAAAAACCTTTGAAAAAGAGAGAGAGAGAGAGAGAGAGAGAGAGAAATCATCCCAGGGGAGATGGCAGCTCTGCAATCCCTTCTCGTTGGATTTTTGGACACACACACAAATACACCCGGTGTGGTTTTGTAAGCTGATGGACCCAGGACTCAAACTGCAGAGTCAGCCATGTGGGATCCAGTGCCTTAACCACTACCCGACCTGCTGGCCCATCAAATGACTATTTCTAAGGGGAAGAAAAGATAGTAAAACATAAGAGCACTAGAATATGTAGCCATGGGCCATTGTCTAACTTTAGACTAGAAGATCATAGGATTTGACGTGTTTTCTGGGTCAGCTGCAGAATGTATCTTGTCTGTTCTGTTCTGGCATGAGATCTTCCTAATCCTGTCCGTGTTATTATTTGAAGAGGTGAATTTTTGAATGCCTCTTAACCATTTGTAATTTTTGAATGGGTAAATTCAACTAAGTATATTTAATCTCACTTATGTTATCTCCTTGCATGACTCAAAACTAATCAATTCTGTAATACAATAAAAATATTAGTGCATGCCCTGTGTGATGCACTGCATTAAGTCTTGGAAAGGGGATGAAAAGAGGAGAAAGTTGGGACCAGCATATGGCATAATGGTTATGTTGCTGCACTCCCACACAGTCAACCACGGCTCAAGTCCTGGACCAGGTGGCTTAAAACTTAACGCCAGGCACATGTTGCATGTATGCCCAGAGTCCCAAGAGATGACTGGAGGAAAAGGGATTGAGGCATGGTCATCCCCCCTGAAGAGTTATTTCTTGCTTTCTGTCTCTCTGGTGAGCACATGTGCCCTGTAGCAAAAATCTCTCAAAAAAAAAGAGGAGTAAGTATTAGTATTTAGAGAGATTTTTGCTGTAGGGTACGTGTGTTGGCCATAGAGACAGAGTGTGTGAAAGTGAGAAATTACTCCTCCTGGGTGGGGGGGGGGTGACCATGTCATATTCCCTTCTCTGTTCTCTTCTCAGGATTTAGGACACATAAACACACATACCCTGTGTGAGTTTCAAGCCACTGGGTTTGGGGCTCGAACCACAGTTGGCCCTGTGGGAGCCCAGTGCATTAACCACTATGCCACCTGCTGGCCTGAGGAGTAATATCATTTTTGTTTCAGAAGCTTAGGTTCTGTTGAGTTGTTGGGAAAGTCATGATGCATTTTTGCGTATGTTTTGCTAACTCATGTGCATTTTTGCGTAGAAAAATACATGATGACTTTCCCAAGGACTTACTAGTGTGGGTAATGTATAACAGCTAGGATAAGAGCTGGTTTGACAGAGGACCTTTTTAATTTTGACTGGGGAAGGTGAGAAATGGAGGAAGGGTAACATTTAAACCTACTCCTAAGGTATTCATGGAATTTTTAAAAACAACTTGATTGAGAAATGTTTCACATAGGTGTACCAAACATACCATTTAAAGTGAACAGTGGAGTAGCTTTTGTGAATTCTGAGAACTGTGCAACATCACTGCAATCAATTCTAGAATTTTTAATCATGTCCCAAAGAAACCCCAAGCCCAAGTTCACTCTTCAGTCTTCCTTCCCCTCAGCCCCGAGGACAAATCTACTTAATAGACATCTAAAGACTTGCCTCTTCCAGATATTTCATGTAAGTGGAATCACACACAATGTGTCTGACTTCTTTCCCTTAGTGTAACATTTTGGAGATTTACCTGTGTTGTCCCACATGTTGGTACTTCATTCCCTCTTGTTGCTAAATATCCCTCTTTATGGAAATACTCTCTTTTTCCATTCATTAGTCAATGGAAAATCATTTCGGTTGTATCTACTTTTTGGCTATTATGAATAATGTTGCTCTGAACATTTGTGTACAGGTTTTTGCACGGACATACGTTTTCAGTAATCTTGGGTATATGCCTTGGAGTGAATTTTCTAACTCAAGTGCTAACTCTGTGTTTAACTACCTGAGAATTACCAGGCTATTTTCCATGGCAGCTGTGCCGTTATACAGTCTGACCAGCAGTGTATGAGAGTTGCAGTTTCACTGTATCCTAGGCAACATCCATTGCTGTCTTTTTTTTTTTTTTTTTTTTAAAGAGAGAGAGAGAGATTTTTGTTATAGGGCATGTGGACTCACTAGAGAGACAGAGACAGAGAGAGAGAGACGAAGCGAAAAATCACCCCTGTAGGGGGATGGCCATGCCACAATTCCTTCTCCTCCATTCTCTTCTTGGCATTTTGGGCACACACACACCTGACATGAATTTATGCTGCTGAGTCTGGGGCTCAAACTGTGGACTACGTGAGAGTCCAGTGACATAACCATAATGCCATTCATTGGTCCCATTATTGTCTATTTTAGCCATGCTAGTAAGTATGAAGTGATATCTCATAGTTTTGGTTTTTATTCCTCTAATGACTAATGATGCTTAATATCTTTTCATGTGCTTCATGTGTTTTTTTGTTTTGTTTTGTTTTGTTTTGTTTGAAGTTGTGGCCTTAGGGCATGTTTGCTTGCCAGGGAGAGAGACAGAGATAGTAAGAGGGAAAGTGAGAAATTACCTGTGAGGGGGGATGGCCACGCTGCAATCCTTTCTTCTCCACTCTCCTCTCAGGATCTTGGGCATGCATGCACTCGCACCTGGTGTGATTTTTAAGCCACCAGGTCCGGGACTGGAACCATGGCTGGCTGTGTGGGAGTCCAACAACGAAACCACTATGCCATTTGCTGGCCCTAGGCATAGAATTTATAGGTGGAAAAAAAAAAAGAGAGGGGGGAAGGGAGCAAGAAAACAGAGACAAAGGCCTGAGAAATGGTGAGACTCAATAAAACTAGAGAAGGATCCCTAGAAGAAGGGAGATAGGACAGTGGGAAACTGGGTCTCTAAGTTTATTTTTTGATGTGTCATTGCTTATCTTAATCTTATGATTGCATTTTAAGCTTATCTTAATCTTAAAATTACATTTTAAGGATATTCTTTATTTTGCAGATGTCAGAACATGTTGTGGCTAGCTTATTTGACTGACTCATTCAACCTTATTATTATTATTATTATTTAATTTACTTTAGGGCACATACCTTCATGGGGATGGGAGTGGGGTTTGAGGGGAGAGAGAAAGCCCTGAGCCAGTGGTGACCACTCCACAGTCCCTTCTCTTCCATTCTCTTCTCAGGATTTGGGGCATGTATGCACATGCACCCAGTGTGTTTTTTAAGCTGCTGGGTCTGAGACTCTAACTGGGTAGTCAGCCATGTGGGATCCAGCTGCCTTAACCACTGCACCACCTGGCTGGCCCCTCACTCAACCTCATAAATAATTATTGTGGGCTACTTCATTCCAGGCACTTAGGGATTAGGGAGAACGGCAGATTGGTCCTTGCATTTCAGAGCTTAGTTTTTGGCAGGGTTGATTTTGTACCAATAAAAATCTACCTTGGACTAATCTTGTAATCTATGGAGCCAGATCCGCCATGACTTCTCCCTCTCTCTGTCTCTCTCTGACAAGCATATAGATGCTCTGGCAATTTACAATAAAGACAATAACAGAAAAGCTACCTTTCTAAAGGCTGCCTTTATCTCGGCATTTTAAATTTTAGTAAATAAACTCAGAGGTACTTTGTTCATGCTGTTGATGATCTTATGGGCTTGAATCATAGCCCCTTTCCTCCTTTCACCTTTGCAGACTTAAATTTTAATGCTTCATCATCCCTCACACAGAAGCAGCCTATAATCCCTCCTGGTGGTCTTCACCGCTCTTTTCTGAGACCACTGCAACTGAAATCCTTTTTTTCCTCTCTAGTTGGTATTACTTAATAAAAAAAAACTCTGATAAACTATAAACAAAAGTTGCATGCATGTTTTAGACATTTTTTTCTTAAAATATATTAAAGTATATTTCATCCATGTTTTATTTTAGGACCAGTGTTTTTACTTTGAATAAAGACCTACTGATTTTTTTTCCTTTTTTATATGAATCCCCAAATAATTAACTATCTTTTATTTTTTATTTACTTACTGAATTTGGGGAATGGAGAATAGGATGGTGATGATTCTTTACAATTCCTTAAAAAACTGTAAAATGTATAGAATGCACTTCCATAAAGAAGAAATTAATGAATGTGTAAGCCCATTTTTATTTCGTTATTGTTCTGGGTTATTGCCATAGGGCACATACACCTGCCAGAGAGAGAGAGGAAAGTGGAATCACCCCCTAAGAGGGACGGCTGTGCTGCAGTCCCTCCTCCTCCCTTCTCCTCCTGGGATTTTGGGTATGCACACACATGCGCCCAGTGTGATTTTCAAGCCACTGGGTCTGGGACTCACACCATGGTTGGTCATGTGGGAGCCCAGTGCCTTAACTGCCACACCACCTATTGGCCTCTATAAGCCTATTTTAAAAATTTGAGGCCCCATCATGCAGAAGACAGTGTGGATTTTAGTAGCTCTTAAGAGCACAAGTAAGACTAGGAGAGTAGAAGTTACAGGAAAGGAGATTGCATTTTAAGATTTTTTTCTCTTTGGAACCAGCACGTGGTGTAATGGCTATGTGGCTGGACTCCCATGTAGTCACCCGTGGTTCAAGTCCCAGACCTGGTGGCTTAAACTCCCGCCAGGTGTGTGCGTGTGCATGCCCAAGATCCTGAGAGGAGAATGGAGGAGAAGGGATTGTGGTGTGGCCATTTCTCCTGGGGGGTGGTTTCTCGCTTTCTGTCTCTCTGTCTCTGTCTCTCTGGGGAGTGCACATGCCCTATAGCAAAAACCTCTCAAATATTTTTTTTTCTCTTCAATTACTGAGACTGTAAAAAAAAAAAAAAATGGATTTCCTCAGGAGTCATTGGAACGGAAGTTAAATGACTTATGATAGTGTTAATAGAAATGAATTTTTGAATTTTTGTAATAAGATATGAGAATAATCTAGACATAGTGTAGAATCACCCTAATCTAGGCACTATGTACAGCACTTTTTTGTTTCAATATCTCAAAGCTTTGATATCTTTTTTTTGTTTTTTTTTTTTAATTTGCCATCAAGTGTGTGTGTTTGCCAGAGAGACAGAGAGAGAAAGCAAGAAATCATCTCCCAGGAAGGACGGACACACCGGAGTACCCTCCCTTCCATTCTCTTGAGATTTAGGGCATGCATGTACATATGCCAGGTGCGTTTCTAAAACCACCAGTCTGGGGCTCACACCACATGGTCAAATCCAGCTGCCCCAACTACCATGCTACCAGCTGGCCCCAGCATTAATATTCCTTTTTTTTAACATACCTTTTTTATTATTTAGAATTATTAATTTATTATTATTATTTTTAATTTGCTATAGGACATCTGTGCTCACCAGAGAGAGACAGTGAGAGAGACAGAAAGAGAGAAGAAGAAAGAGAACAGGTCTAGGACTCAGACCACATTTGGCCATGTGGGAGTCTAGCACCTTAACCATCAGGCCACCAGCTGGCCCTGAGATAGAAACATCTTATGAGAGCTGCAAAGGTATGAGTAAATGCACACAAAGCATATGACTATAAAAAAGAACTGTTGTTACTCTGCTTCTTTTTTTTAAAGAGAGAGTTTTTTTTGCGATAGAGTGCATGCACTTGCTTGAGAGACAGAGACAGAAGCAAGAAATCAACCTCCATGGGGGATGGCCATGACACAGTCTCTTCTCTTCCAGTCTCCTCTTGGTATTTTAGGCACACACGCACGCACATGTGCAGAGTGTGAGTTTAAGCTGCCAGATTTGGGACTTAACTACAGTTGACTACATGGGAGTCTAGCGATATAACTATTACATCATCTGTTGGTCCTGTCTGTTTCTTTCTTAGAGAGAGATTTTTGCTGTAGGGTGTAGCGCTCCCCAGAGGGGATGGCCACACCGCAATCTCTTCTCCTCCATTCTACTCTTGGAATTTTAGGATCGCATGCACACTCGCCTGTTGTGATTTTTCAAGCGGCCGAGTCTGGGACTCGAACTGCTATGACTCATGTGGGAGTCCAGCACCTTAATCACCACATCACCTGCTTGTCCCAGCATTAATATTCTTTATCAGCCATGTGTCGTATGAGTTACATAGGTGTTATAGTCTTAGGGTATAAAATGATTTTATATCTTACTACAGTAAAAAAAAAAAAAAAAAAGTTGTCTTATCCTTGTATTCCTAAATCTGACCTATTCTGAAAAATCTTAGTCATCTGCTTCTTTCCCCAGTTGTACATAAATGTTGTGTAAATTCTGATGTCAGATTGCCGATGTAATTTTGTTGAATTGCTCACTGTAATGGTCACTATGGTCCTGCAAATGCAGGGAATCTACATATTACATTGATTAAATCCTAAGAAATACAGTCTTGGAAGTCTGGATTTGGGGGATCTTTACTGCCTCTTATGTCTTACACACTTAAGGGTATTTTACTCATTTGAGCTAATTTGTTAAAAAGGCTGTAAAATCTCAGTCTTTAAAAGGCAGTCATTCTTACGAAGAATACTTTTTTTGTTTTACAGAAAGTTCATAAACCAAAAGAATTTGATTCAGATATCAAAATTATTCAACCACCTTGTTAATTTAATTTATTCTTCTTGTGTCTACAGGACTTAATGTTTTATTTATTTACTCCAGACTTTTGATACATAGCCATAAAATTAATTTTCCTCTTTGTCTTCCAAAAAATGTACTTGTTTGTGTATTCCCTCTGCTCGCTTCAGATGGGCCCCTTTTTTAATCCTTAAAGTCATGTTTCCTGTTGTCTGTAAACCTACTAGAAGTAAATGAAAAATGGGAATATATAAAGGCCTTGTTTTCTCTCTCTTTTTTTTTTTTTTGGAGAGGTTTTTGCTATAGGGCGCATGTGCTCGCCAGAAAGAGAGAGACAGAGACAGAAATCACCCCCTAGGGGGGATGGCCATGCCGCAATCCCTTCTCCTCCATTCTTTTCTCCGGATCTTGGGCACGCACGCACATGTGTCTGGCATGAGTGTAAGCCACCAGGTCTGGGACTCAAACCGTGGTTGGCTACATGGGAGTTCAGTGACATAGCCATTACGCTAACTGCTGGTCCCTCCCTCTCTCTTTAAAATTTAGGTATAAGGCTAATTCCGTAGTGCAGTTGTTAAGTGCTGTGCATAGGAAGCTATTATAGATCCTATATGGGCGTTAATAGTTTGAATCCTAAGCCCTGAAAAACACTGGGTGTGTGTGTATGCATACTCCAAATCCCAATGGGATGGAGAAATAGAGGGAGAAGGTTTTCAATATAACCATGCCCCTTTGGGGAGTGCATATACCTTCTCTCTCTCTCTCTCTCATTCTGGTGAGTACGTGTACCCTTTAACAATAAAAATAATCTTTTAAAAATAGAATAATGAATTTGAGGGGCCAGCAGGTAGCCTGTAGTTAAGGCAGCTGAGTTCCCACATGGCCAACCATGGTTCACGTTTCAAATCCAACAGCTTGAAAATCATGCCAGCTATGTGTGCATACAAGCCCAAAATACCAAGAAGAGAATGGAGGAGAAGGCATTGTGGTGTGGCCATCCCACTGGGGGAGTGATTTTTTACTTTTCCTCTCTTTGTCTCTCTGTCTCTCTCCAGTGAGCACACATGTCCCATGGCAAAAACCTTAAAAAATAATAAAATTGAAGTATAAATCACATACAGGGAAATGTACAGATCTTAAGTTTACAGCTCAGTGAATTGTGACCAATACATGTACGTGTGTAGTCAGCATTGAAGAACATTTTCATCACCCCATAAAATTTTTTGCTCCCCTGGCCAGTCAGTACTGCTTGCTGTTCACCTAAGCAATCCTTGTTCTGATTTGTTACCGTAGATTAGTTCTTGAATTTAATATGAAGTCTTTTGTTTGCTTTCTTGACTCAACAAAATGTCTTTGAAGAGTCATCTCTGTTACTGTGTGTATCAGTACTTCATTCCTCTTCACTGCCCAGCCATTCTGTTCAGTGAACATACCATAGTTTGTATATCTGTTTGCCTGTTGATGGACATTTGGGTCATTTCCGGTTTTTTGGTGTTCTGAATAAAGCTGTCGTTCCTGTACAAATCTTTTTGTGGTTATAGGTTTCCTGGGAGTAGAATTAGAGGTTTATGAATAGGTACATATTTAATTTCATTAGAACCTACTCAACCATTTTCTAAAATGGTTTCACCATTTTTACTCCTACCAGTGGGCCATAGCCTCACCAACACTTGGTTTGTAAGTCTGTTTAATTTCTGTGATTCTTGTGAGTGTGAGGTAATGTCTCATTGTGGTTTAAGTTTGATTTTTACCTAATCATTAAAAAAATAGGGAACCAGCAGTTAGCGTAATGGCTATGTCGCTGGACTCCCACGTAGTCGACCGCGGTTCGTGTCCCGGACCCGGTGGCTTAAAACTCATGCCGGGTGCGTGTGCGTGCATGCCCAAGATCCCGAGAGGAGAATGGAGGAGAAGGGATTGCGGCGTGGCCACCCACCCCGGGGGGTGATTTCTCGCTTTCTGTCTCTATGTCTCTCTCTGTCTGTCTGGCGAGCGCACACGCCCTATAGTGAAAAACTCTCCAAAAAAAAAAAATTAAAAATTAAAAATAATAATAATAAAGTGGGGCCAACCAATGAGCTAGTGGTTAGGGGTACTGGACCCCACATGGCTGAGAGTGTGGTTCAAGTCCTGGACCTAGTGGCTTGAGAAACGGCTGGCTTGAAGCCCAACACATGTGCATTCATAATCAAAATCCCAAAAGGAGAGGAAGGAGGGAGAGATGCTAGAGAGGGGATTCCCCAGAAGGGTGCCTTCTCTCTCTGTCCATCTGTCTGTCTCTCTCTGGCAAGTACATGCATAGCCTGGCAAATTTTTAAAAAAGTGTTGTCTTTTAAATTGCTTATTTATAGGCATTCTTTAAATATTCTGGAGATGAATTCTTTGGCAGCTATAAGAACCTTTAGTTTTCAAAGTTATAAAATTATTCAAGCTCGCTCTGGTTTCATGCTGGTGGATGCTACTCCTGAGCAGCCCGAGACTACACGGAGGCTGAGGCCCTCCATTTGGCATAGGTTCAATTCCCTGCCCTCTCTATGTACAGAGGGCAGTCATGTGTACCTGTAACCCCAGCTAGCCACACTGAGGCAGGAGAACCATGAACTTAGGCCAACATAATGAGACCCTGCCTTTTAGAAAAAAGTTTAATTTAGAGGCTTTAAGATCCTTTGGAGTTAAAAGTAATTGATCAGTTTATCCCCAGCAGATACGTAATTCTAGTTCTAAATCTAGAGTTCTAGATGAAAATTGGTTAGGGTATGTGCGGGATATATCAGTTTTATCTATTGCTGTGTAACTACCCCAAATACAGTGGCTTAAATCACCAGTGAGGTACTCTTTTATTTTTATTATTTTTTTTGTCCAAGAGAGATTTTTGCTGTAGGATGCATGCACTTGTGAGAGAGACAGAGAGACAAAAAGACAGAAAGTGAGAAACCATCCACCAGGAGAGATGGCCACGTCGCAATCCCTTCTTCTCTTGGGATCTCAGGCACGCATGCACACGTGCTCAGGACTCGAACCACAGTCAACTATGTAGGAGTCCAGCAATCAGAAAACTTTTTGGGGGGCCAAGAATTTTATTTTTTTTTTTGGGGTTTTTTTTTTTTTTTTTTTTTTTTTTTTTTGCTATAGGGCGTGTGCGCTCGTCAGCAAAGACAGAAACAGAGAGACAGAAAGTGAGAAATCACCCCTCAAGGGGGGGATGGCCACACCACAATCCCTTCTCCTCCATTCTCCTCTCGGGATCTTGGGCACACACCCACACGTGCCCGGCATGAGTTTAAGCCACCGGTCCGGGACTTGAACTGTGGTTGACTACATGGGAGTCCAGCGAAATAGCCATCATGCTAACTACTGGTCCCCAAGCAATGTAACTATGATGCCATCTACTGGTCCTGACCAGTGAGATATTCTGTCTTAAGAGTCTATCTATGGGTTAGCTCAGCAGTCCTGCTTCGTATGGCATCAGCTGCCATTACTAATGTGACTGGATGTTCAGAATGGCTTTTTCCTCCTTGATTAGGTGACTGAAATGGCTGGGGTCAGGTGGGCCTCCTCCCACTTGTCTGTGTTACCTCTCCTTATTTAGCAGACTAGCCCAAGGTCTTTTACGTGTGGCTAGGTCTAAGAAACAGCAGGAGCTGCCAGCATTCATAAAGGATGGGCTTAGGATTTCACGGTGACGTAACTGCCCCCTTCTGCAAGTTAGAGTTAGTTGTAGGCCAGCCCAGATTCAAGGGGAGGGAAACAGACTCTTTGTGATGGAAGAAATGGCGTGTATATACAGGGAAGGGAAGAACCGACAGCCGTGTTTTTGAGATTTTAATGCAGGAGAATAGACCTTTAGAATTTCTTAATAAAAGATAACCTTATTCAAAGTATGATAATTTAGGAACCTGCAGGTGACACGTGCTTAAGGCACTGAACTCCCACATGGCTGACTGCAGTGTGAGTAAGTCTGGACCTGGCAGCTTGTTTTCTTGCTTTCTCTTTCTCTGCCTCTCTCTGGTCAAATGAAAAATAATGATAATAAAATAAAAACAATTCTTCAAAATATGATAATTTATAAATGTTGGGGTTTTTTTGTTTTTTGTTTTTGTTTTTTTTTTTTGAGAGATTTTCACTGTAGGGCGCGTGCACTCGCCAGACAGACAGAGAGAGACATAGAGACAGAAAGTGAGAAATCACCCCCCAGGGGGGATGGTCACGCCGCAATCCCTTCTCCTCCATTCTCCTCTCGGGATCTTGGGCACGCACGCACACGCACCCGGCGTGAGTTTTAAGCCACCGGGTCCGGGACACAAACCGCGGTCGACTACGTGGGAATCCAGCGACATAGCCATTACGCTAACTGCTGGTTCCCAATTTTTATTGTTTTTTGATAAGCATTCTTCCAACTCTTTTTGCTTAACTTGCTTAATTGTAAGCTCTTCAGTGACAGAAGAAGGGAGAGGGAGAAAATATCCCCGAGTGGAGTGTGGGCATGCTGCAGTCCCGTCTCCGTTCTCCGTCCTGTCAGGATTTGGGGCATGAATGCACACATACCTGGCATGGTTTTCAAGCTGCTGGGGCTGGAATTTAATCTGTGATCAGCCTTGTGGGGTTGGTTCCCTTTACTACTAGGCTACGGAGCCAGCCCCCAACTCTTTTTAAATTCCATACATAAATTTACCCCTTCTGTACCAGTTGTTTTTAAGACCTCATCCAAAATCATTGAAATTAAAAAAAAAAAAAAAATCTCATAATTTTCGCTGAAAAGATAACGAGGATGCTCACTGAGCTATTACATAGGTTAATTAGAATTCCTTTCCTTTAATATGCTAAAAAGAATATTATGATACCACTTTACTCATGAAAACAAATGAACTTCATCACATCCCAGGAGCTCAGTGTTCTGACACAATCTCTTCTCTCGGAGCCCATCACAGCAGAGTTAGGATTCATTATCTTTTCCTGGGCAGTGTTGTAGAACCAAGTGTCTTGTACACACAAATGAAGGAAAATATAATGACCTTTGTAATTCTGCAGTGTGGTTTTTGTCATTTCCTTTTTTAAAAAAAATTTTCATGTCTAAACCTAGGCAAAATTCACATAACATAAACTTAGCCATTTGAAAGTGTACAGGCTAGTGGCGTTTAATCCATTCACAGTGTTGTAAAACTCATTTTTTAAAAAGAAAAGTTTATTTTCAGAAAATGAGCAATAAACTTAAGGCAAAACAGACTAATAAGATAGCCAAACATGCACTCAAATAACCTTATGGGGTTTTTGTTGTTGGAATGGTTTAAGAAATGTGTGCTTTACTGGAGTTACTATATTTCCACCTAACTGTAGCGTCATATCAACAGCAGGATAGCATAAACAATCCCAGTCTCACTTCCTGCCAGCCCCTAAATCTTCTAAAATTGTAGGAGCAATTTTATTTTTATATGTTTTTTTAATTGTCAGAGGGTTACATGTGTTTGTCAGAGAGGAATAGGGAGAGAAGATATGCTCATGTCATAATTCCTTCTCCTTCACTTCTCCATCCTGCTGTGATTCTGGGCATGCATACATGTGTGCCTATAGTGTTTTTAAAACCACTGAGACTGGGATTCAGACCATGGTCGGCCATGTAAGATCTGGCTCCCTTAACTACTAGGCTACGGGGCTGGCCCCAAATCAGTTTAATTTTATCATCCTTTCTCTTCTAGGGATGGTAAGCATCCTCAGAGAATCTCCCAAATTGATCCTCTGTGATTCAGACCTGGACTTTGACAGAATCACTCTAGACCTGAGAATAACATAGAAGTTTTAAAAGCTGAGGCCACCCTCAATAAACTGGAAGTCTCACACTGCCTTTAAGCTCTACTCATCCTGCTAAGAAAGGAAAGGTGTATACATGTTCTTTTGTCACTGATTTCTTTTTTTCCAACTGGGATCAGTTAAGAGCCAAATAGACATAACAAGTTGTTAGAGATTTTTTAAAAATTGCTATGCCCTCTTGAGAGCAGCCCAAGATGGCTGACTTTGAGGATCTGGTGTCGGATGAGGAAAAGGTATGCATTCATCACTCATGCACCCCCAGGGGAATTGAATGAAGTATTCAGTGATGTCCAGCTACTACTTTAATAATGGCAGTCTTCTCAGGCAAGGGGCAGCACATGCATTTGCCTAGTGTAACATGGATCAGTTCACACCTGTGAAGACAGAAGGCTACGAAGATCGGGTCTTAATTACAGAACATGGTGACATGGGTAATAGCAGATTTTTAGATCCATGAAACAAAATTTCCTTTAAATCTGATCACTTACAGAAAGAACCCAGTGACCCCCAGACAGAGGAAATAGATGGCGGTCTGAAATCTTGGAGAGAGAGCTCTGCGACAGTGCTTTACAAGCCTGCGTGAAAGATCATTATTCCAACGGCTTCTGTACTGTTTATGTTAAAACTATAGATGGACATTATAGATAGACCATTATTGCATGTATCGAAAGCCACCAGTTTCAGCCTAAAAACTTCTGGAGTGGTCACTGGAGATCAGAGTAGAGTGGAAGTTCACCATCACACCACTTACAGCCCAGGTGGTTGGAGTGCTTAAGATTCAGGTCGACTATTATGAAGATGGCTGTGTTCAGTTGGTCAGTCCTAAAGATGTACAGGATCCAGTAACTGTTTTGAATGAAGTCCAAACTGTGAAGGAGTTTTATTAAAATCATAGAGAATGCAGAAAATGAGTATCAGACAGCAATTAGTGAAAACTATCGAACAATGTCAGCTTCCAGTTACCCATGCCAAAATCAACTAGAACAAGATACTCAGCTACAAGTTTGGCAAAGAAATGCAAAATGCTTAGGGGTAGAAGGAAAGAAATGCAAGATTCTTTAATATATGGAAAGAAAAGAATTCAGTGCCAACACATGATCATAAGATAAAACAGTGATTTATAAGCTAGGGCCTTCAGAGTTACCAGGTTTTCTAGCCTCATGAAATGGTGTTGAACCTATAGCATTGTCTTGATTTTTTGTGTTCTCTGTAATTTTCTGTTACCACCATATCTAGATCTTTTGTTGTTAATTTTGCTTCATTTAATGTTGGAGAGAGAGATTGATCTTGGAATCATTTTACCGTTTAGAAAATTTTCCTAGCATGGAGTCCTGTTACTGATTGAGACGGGTAATATGCCCCGTACTTTTCTACCCCTATCCTTTAGAGCACTTCTGGTACTTGAATGGTTTTTACTGATCCACCAGTGGCTGAAGAAGCAGTGCTGCAAACTACAGCTAAGTGGGAGACAGGGCCGTTCTTTTCCCTCCAGCTGCCTCGATCATCATTTATAACATCTCAACAGCTGTAGTTTTCAAAAGTTTGGATTGGAGTTTTCAAGTCTTTGTTGGGGGCGGGGTACAAAGGAAGTTGGAAAGGAAGTTTTCTGGTAATTCCACGATAGCCAGCTTCTCTGAGGAACTTGTTTTTAAATCTAGAGACATGAACCACATGCCCTGCATGTTTGCTTTGTTTCTCTTCCCTCACTGTCTGCTCCCACGCTCGTACATTGTAGTTAGTAGGCATCTGCATTTTAGAAGAGTTTTACCCATTTATGTTTTTTCATATTTTTAATTTTCAAGAACTGCTGACATACTGTGGATATTGTAGAGCAAAAAACTTGAAAAATGCAGATGTAGAAGGAATACTAGGTACCTTGAGCTTTAGTGTTCCGTGGCAGGATGTACTATAAACAAATGAATCAAAAGGCTACATAAATCACAAAAATAAAAATGAACCAAAGGGAAAGGGTAATTTCCAGGTGTCTTTCTATTATAAGCCCTCATGGGTGGGCTTTGTTTTTCTTTCTCTCTGTCTCTGTCTCGATTCAGCAAGTAAATGTGTCCTTTGGAAATATTTTTTGAGTTTTTTTTTAATGTGTTGTTTAAACACTGTAATAATGTTTTGCCATGTTCAGTTGACAGAGGCCAAGGAATGCCCAGTAACAAACACACCTAGCACAGTGCTGACTGCCATTATCAGCAGCTCTCGTCTGCTAATGGGTGCAGGGTTTCTCTTCTTTTTTAATCAGTTGTTTAATTAGGTTCTTGCCAAGAAATTTAGAACACCAATTTGTGAGGATAACTCCATTTGTAAGGGAAGATATGGATCGTAGGTAGCCCTGGAGCTAAGGAATGGCTTTGACTTTTTGGTAAAATTTGTGAGTCCACAGCTTTCTGATCAACCTTGCGCTGCTCGGTGATCTCATCTTTCTCCTTCCCTGCGTCGAGTATCTCACCTTCCTCGTGTCTGGGCTTTGACAGTTTCTTTTTCTTGAAGTAAGCATCAGTGAGGTGTTTTTTGGATTTTAATTTTGCTAATGTCAGTTTTCATGGAGATGGCGATGACAGATCTTTGGTGTGTTCTACGCAGTGGAACTCGATTGAGGACCGGAGTTCCAGTCCCAAGTAGCAAGCCCCTGCTCAGCTGCTTCAGGAAAACCACTCTCTTGCCTCTGTGGCGTCCAGTGAGGATGATCAGAACGGTCCCAGGAGTGATGCTGGCTCGCAGCTTTCTCACATGCTGACTGAAGGGTTTTTCTGCTATGGCTCAACAGCTTTTGAGGCACATCTTCAGTAGGATAATACTCAAGCATTTTACAAAGAGTAACCACCATTCTTGTCAACACCAACTGGTTTTCTGACAGTGGAAAGAACCTTCTCTTCCTTTTCCTTTTCAGCCCTGGCTTAGTGACCGAGTATGTCCTCGTGTACATGGCCTTCCTGGAGGACATGGCAGATCAGGAGTATCTGCCGATTCCTGGGACTAGGATGGATTTCAGCTGCTAAGGGGCTCCTCCTTCTTGGGCTTTTTAGCCTTGGGTCACCTTTCCAGCCTTGCCACTGGTATCAGTCTTCTTGGCTTCAGGTTTCTTCTCCTTAGTGTCTGGCTTCTCAGCTTTTTCACCCGCCGTCTTTTAAAATGGTGTAGGGCTTCTTTCTGGGGCGATGAAAACTTCCCAAATAAGATAGTGGTAATGGTTGCACAACTCTGAATATATTAAAACCCACTGAATTGTATATTTTAAAAGGGTGATTATTGAGATATGCAAAATTTATTTCTGTAAAGCTGTTACAAAAAATATTCAACCTGTCTGTTACATTTACTGACTTACTAGTCATTTAATGAGAATTATGTGAGCAGATGCAGAAAAGCAACCATATGTTCAAGAATTTCTGTGATCAGACCAAAATGAACTCTCCTTTTTGGCTTCCGTACCAGCCCCACAGATCTGATAGTATTTAGGGAAGCCTAGGAGTTGTCGTTGAGTACATAGGAGATTACTAAACAGTGTGTTTGAGTATACTTTATTCTCATTCAAGTTCTAGCATACAATGAAAGTGATACACTGAAAGATGCAGACTGAATCCAACAGGTGAGGAGGAAAAAAAAAAGGCAGTATTTGATCATTTGAAGAATTTATTCTTTAACAAGAGGTTTCTTTTTAGAATTATTTTATTTATCATTATTATTATTATTTGTTAATTTGACTAAGGAGGAGAGAGTGAGAAAGCAAGCCACCAGGCCTGGGAAACGAACCTGTGGTTGGTCACCTGGGAGTCCAGCACCTTAACCACATTGCTACCTGCCCCCTCCCTCCCCCCCCCGAACAAGAGTTTTTAGAGCTGTTAATATCTGTTCTGGATCTCCTCAGGTGTGTCCTCTGTTTATTGTACTTAAGGCTCATCCAGCAGAAAGTCATGCTGGCTCACAAGGATATACCCCAAGAAATCTTAGAGCTTTCAGCTTTAGAGAGTAGCCAATGATGCAGATCGTTTTATTTGCTAGCATTTGAAGTTAGTTACATTTCCTGTCTAGTTACTAAGTACCTGGAAAGAAGAAATACAGCAAGTTTGGTGCATATCTTCTTCCAATATCCCCTTTTCATGTCCCCATTTCTGTATGAGAATTGCCAAAGCATAGAAAAGGCAGGCCCAAGACCAGGAGTTAGCATAATGGCTATGTCGCTGGACTCCCACATAGTTGACCGCAATTCGAAACTCACGCCGGGCGCATGTGCGTGTGTGCCCAAGATCCCGAGAGGAGAATGGAGGAGAAGTGATTGCGGCGTGGCCATCCCCCCTGGGGGGTGATTTCTCGCTTTCTGTCTCTGTGTCTCTCTCTGTCTGGCTGGCGAGCGCACGCGCCCTATAGCAAAAACCTCTCCAAAAAAAAGAAAAGCCAGGCCCTGTTTCACTGTCATGCCCAGACCTCCCCATAGATTTGGACACAGCTGCTGCATTTGTATAAATCCCCCTTCCTGAGCAGCCTGGTTACTGTGGCCTTGCTCTCGGGCTGCTTACAGCAACCTTTCTGACACAGGTTTAAGGTTGATTAGTCCCCCAAACAATTCTAGGGCAGGGCTTCCTGCCAGGATGAAGAATGAACAGAATTGGTTTGCACACAGGCCAGCTGCAGTTGCTGCAGCTAGAATCTGTCACATGAGGACCATTTTCTTGTTTACTAAGATGAGGTTAAATTAGCACAGCATGGAGCAAAAATGATTAAAAAAAACCCCAAAACTGAGAACTGACTATGCTAATTGTGTATGATGCAGTGAATATGGAATCTGGTGATTTTAAATTAGTTTTAAGAGAGACGATAATATGCAGTACTAAAAGCTTGATTTAAAAGACACTTGACAGTTTTGCTTGCTGATAGTCCTAGTAAAAATGGTATATTTTGGGGCCAGTAGATGGCGTAATGGTTACGTCGCTGGACTCCCACATGGCCGACTGCTGTTTGAGCTCTGGACCTGGAGGCTTCAAACTCATGCTGGTCACATGTGCGTGCGTGTCCAAGATCCCAAGAGGAGAATGGGGGAGGAGGGATTGCAGTGTGGCCATCTCCCCAGGAAGGTGATTTTTTGCTTTCTGTCTGTCTCTTTCTCTCGCTCCATTGAGTGCACACACCCTATCACAAAAAACTCTCTTTAAAAAAATAGATATATTTGAACAGTGCTACAAATACCGATTACATTTGCAAAAAGGGCACTGACCCATATGTATTGAAAATGTGCCTTCTGCTTAGCTCTGGGCCTGGCACTCCAGGTATGCAGGAGGTGGACCATTAGAAGAGTGCCACTGTCTTTGGTTTCTGGAGACTTTAATTCAAGCCACAGCTCTGTCTTTAACTCTAGCCTTAGGCAAATATGAACAGAGCATTGGGTTCCCACTAATGTGAAAAAGAGAGAGAAGGAGGATGAACTGCATAATCACTCAAGAGTTTATGCAAGTCTAACATTTTATGAATTGTTCATTTATGTAGTATTTGTTTTTAAAATATTTGAATCGATTTTGTGTATCCTTAGAGGAATCTCTAGTAAAGGGACTTCCAGTCTGTACAAGGAGGTAAGATGAACCATGTAATCAGAGAACCTAAACTGTAGAGGTATCTGACTGCCAACGCTTCGGCCCACAAGGCTCCTTTTCCTAACCTCTTGTCTCTCTGCATTCCCATTACAGAACCTGTCCGCAGATCCACTCAGGAACCTCTTCTTCTCACCCTAACAGTCAAGGCTGAGTTGAGGGAAAGGTGGTAGGTCTGCAGCCTACGGGGGCAGAGTGGATAGCTGAGGGTAAGAAGATAGAAAGGGAAAAAGAAATACAGGGAGGAGAGTGTGAGATGGGAACACACTCAGTGATTCATCAGCTCTGGGTTCAAGGTCTTCTGAACTTTGGCCTCTCCCTTTCTCTCCCCTCAGTCTTGGGTCATAAAAGCATCCCTTGGGGCAGGTGGCATGGTGGTTAAGGCGATTGGACTCCCTCATGGTCAACTACTGTTCAAGTTCCGGACCTGGTGGCTTAATTCCTTTTTGTTTTGTTTTAAAAAATATAACCTTATTTAAGTATTTATTTTAATTTGACCAGGGACAGAGTGAGAGAGAGAGGGAAAGTGAGAAAGCAAGCCACCAGGTCTGGGACTTGAACTGTAATCAGCCATGTGGGAGTCCAGTGCCCTTAACCACCATGTGGTCCACCAGCCCCGAGCCTTGATTATTTTCTCTTATGGGCTCCATATTTATTTATACGTGTGTGCCCAAGATCCCGAGAGGAGAATGGAGGAGAAGTGATTGCGGCGTGGCCATCCCCCCTGGGGGGTGATTTCTCGCTTTCTGTCTCTGTGTCTCTCTCTGTCTGGCTGGCGAGCGCACGCGCCCTATAGCAAAAACCTCTCCAAAAAAAAGAAAAGCCAGGCCCTGTTTCACTGTCATGCCCAGACCTCCCCATAGATTTGGACACAGCTGCTGCATTTGTATAAATCCCCCTTCCTGAGCAGCCTGGTTACTGTGGCCTTGCTCTCGGGCTGCTTACAGCAACCTTTCTGACACAGGTTTAAGGTTGATTAGTCCCCCAAACAATTCTAGGGCAGGGCTTCCTGCCAGGATGAAGAATGAACAGAATTGGTTTGCACACAGGCCAGCTGCAGTTGCTGCAGCTAGAATCTGTCACATGAGGACCATTTTCTTGTTTACTAAGATGAGGTTAAATTAGCACAGCATGGAGCAAAAATGATTAAAAAAAACCCCAAAACTGAGAACTGACTATGCTAATTGTGTATGATGCAGTGAATATGGAATCTGGTGATTTTAAATTAGTTTTAAGAGAGACGATAATATGCAGTACTAAAAGCTTGATTTAAAAGACACTTGACAGTTTTGCTTGCTGATAGTCCTAGTAAAAATGGTATATTTTGGGGCCAGTAGATGGCGTAATGGTTACGTCGCTGGACTCCCACATGGCCGACTGCTGTTTGAGCTCTGGACCTGGAGGCTTCAAACTCATGCTGGTCACATGTGCGTGCGTGTCCAAGATCCCAAGAGGAGAATGGGGGAGGAGGGATTGCAGTGTGGCCATCTCCCCAGGAAGGTGATTTTTTGCTTTCTGTCTGTCTCTTTCTCTCGCTCCATTGAGTGCACACACCCTATCACAAAAAACTCTCTTTAAAAAAATAGATATATTTGAACAGTGCTACAAATACCGATTACATTTGCAAAAAGGGCACTGACCCATATGTATTGAAAATGTGCCTTCTGCTTAGCTCTGGGCCTGGCACTCCAGGTATGCAGGAGGTGGACCATTAGAAGAGTGCCACTGTCTTTGGTTTCTGGAGACTTTAATTCAAGCCACAGCTCTGTCTTTAACTCTAGCCTTAGGCAAATATGAACAGAGCATTGGGTTCCCACTAATGTGAAAAAGAGAGAGAAGGAGGATGAACTGCATAATCACTCAAGAGTTTATGCAAGTCTAACATTTTATGAATTGTTCATTTATGTAGTATTTGTTTTTAAAATATTTGAATCGATTTTGTGTATCCTTAGAGGAATCTCTAGTAAAGGGACTTCCAGTCTGTACAAGGAGGTAAGATGAACCATGTAATCAGAGAACCTAAACTGTAGAGGTATCTGACTGCCAACGCTTCGGCCCACAAGGCTCCTTTTCCTAACCTCTTGTCTCTCTGCATTCCCATTACAGAACCTGTCCGCAGATCCACTCAGGAACCTCTTCTTCTCACCCTAACAGTCAAGGCTGAGTTGAGGGAAAGGTGGTAGGTCTGCAGCCTACGGGGGCAGAGTGGATAGCTGAGGGTAAGAAGATAGAAAGGGAAAAAGAAATACAGGGAGGAGAGTGTGAGATGGGAACACACTCAGTGATTCATCAGCTCTGGGTTCAAGGTCTTCTGAACTTTGGCCTCTCCCTTTCTCTCCCCTCAGTCTTGGGTCATAAAAGCATCCCTTGGGGCAGGTGGCATGGTGGTTAAGGCGATTGGACTCCCTCATGGTCAACTACTGTTCAAGTTCCGGACCTGGTGGCTTAATTCCTTTTTGTTTTGTTTTAAAAAATATAACCTTATTTAAGTATTTATTTTAATTTGACCAGGGACAGAGTGAGAGAGAGAGGGAAAGTGAGAAAGCAAGCCACCAGGTCTGGGACTTGAACTGTAATCAGCCATGTGGGAGTCCAGTGCCCTTAACCACCATGTGCCACCTGCCAAACCCTGGTGGCTTACTTTCTCACTTTCCCTCTCTTGTTCTGTCACTCTCTAGTTAAATTTAAAAATAATTAAAAATAAATAAAGTTAAATAATGCTTTAAAAACAAAACAAAACAAAAACAAAAACACCCCTAACCAGGTTAGGGCGAAGGAAATAAGTAGGCTTAACCATGTTGTAGCATCGTTCCTGTGGGAAATGAATTCTTTTTGCAAGAATGGTTCTGAATGCAACCATTAAGTAAAACTGAGGCTTATTAACTCAAATTGAAGCCTTCCTTTATCAGCTCATATTTTTATGCACTTCTTATTCACTACTGTGCTGTACTTTTCACTGTCCTGCACCTCAGTGGAGATGGTTTTACCCTGCGTCTCAAGACAGAGGCAGCCGCAGTCAACAGAGAGTGAGGACAGAGAGCAGAGTAGCCCGGATGTTAACTACTCACTGTCCATTTCCGGTCAGGCTAGTGGACATGCCACAGTGAGCATAAAGATTTGCCTCTTTAGATAAAGTGGGTAGGGCGTAGAGAAAAGAGTAGTCACTATGGGCCATGGTTTATATGAGTAAGTCAGCCCAGTCCCGAACATAGGAATGAGCAACGACAGGCTGGTGCTCAGTTCCAGGTCTGAAGGGATCAGTAAAGGCTACAAAGGGATTTTTTTTTTTTTTTTAAGGTTTTTGCCATAGGGTGCATGTACTCTCTGGAGAGCCTGACAGTGAAAGGAAAGTAAGAAATTACCCTTTGGGGAAGATGGCCACATCACAGTCCCTTCTTCATTCTCCACTTGGGATTTTGGGCTTGCACACATACACATCTGGCATGATTTTCAAGTCACCAAGTCCAAGATGCAAACCATGGTTGGCTGTATGCAAGTCCAGCACATTAGCCACCATGCCACCTGCTGACCTTGTATTTCTGTTTTTAAAATTCTCAAAACAAATATAGTAAAATGTTAGCATGTGTTCAATTTAGGCAGAAGATAGCTACACACAATGTGTCATTATTTCCACTCTACTTTTCAATATATTTGAAGTATTTTATTCACAAAAAGGAAAAACAAACTGCCTTAAAACTGAGCACCACAAGAGCCTAAAGAAATATCTTAACATACAAATTGGATAGTCAGCTCTTGAATAATAAGCAAGTATTAAATAGTAATCACTTTATTATATCAAGTTAGTGAAAGAATACATTAATTGTCTATTTTTTTTTTTTTGGGAGAGATTTTCACTGTAGGGTGCGTGCGCTCGCCAGACAGACAGAGACAGACATAGAGACAGAAAGCGAGAAATCACCCCCCAGGGGGGATGGTCACGCCGCAATCCCTTCTCCTCCATTCTCCTCTCAGGATCTTGGGCACGCACGCACATGCGCCCGGCGTGAGTTTTAAGCCACCGAATCCGTGACACGATCCGCGGTCGACTACGTGGGAGTCCAGCGACATAGCCATTACGCTAACTGCTGGTTCCCTTAACTGTCTATTTTTCTGCAAGCAAAGGATTGAAGAGTGCCTAGATCATCCATAATGAAGGATCAAATGCGACGAAGAAGGGAAACAGTAACAGGTCACAGCGTTCTCATGGCTTTACTTTTAGGTGTGAGATATACTGGGTTGTCAGAAGAGCCATGGCACTATTTTTGGCATAGAAAAGATGCATCATGACTCTTCCGACAACTCAAGACTAACTCATATAATACGTTGTGCATAATTAGAGGAAATGAATATAAATAAATGACATACTTTAGTCACTATCATCAAAAAGAGTAACTAAACCAGAAACAGAAGTAGCCAATACATGTAGTCTTCATACTTTACCTATGTGAAAATCGAGTACATTTTTCTAAAAGAGTTGGTTTTTAAAAGAAATTGGCTAAAGCATACATGAGCTCACCAGAGAGGTGAAGAGGCCGAGAGAGAGGAAAAAAGCACCCCTCAGTAGAGGTAGCATACATGAGCTCACCAGAGAGGTGAAGAGACCGAGAGAGGAAAAAAGCACCCCTCAGTAGAGGGTGGTTATGCTGCAACCTCTTCTCCATTTCTCCATCCTGTTTGCATTTTTTGGCACGCAAGCTCACGTACCTGGTGCATTTTTTCAAACTGTCAGGACCAAGATTTGAATCTGCTTGCAACCATGTATGATCCAGCTCCCTTAATCTCTAGGGCCAGTGCCAGCCCCTAAAAGAGTAGCTTTAATGAATATATTTAAATTCTTTAAAAATACACTGTATAGCCTCTCTGTTGTAAAATAATTGTCTGTCCAACAGTCAAATTTTTTCCCTTCTCAAGAATTATTTCTTTGGGAACCAGCAGTTAGAGTAATGGCTATGTCGCTGGATTCCCACGTAGTCGACCGCAGTTCGCATCCCGGACCCGGTGGCTTAAAACTCACACCGGGTGCGTATGCGTGCGTGCCCAAGATCCCGAGAGGAGAATGGAGGAGAAGGGATTGTGGCGTGACCATCCCCACTGGGGGGGTGAGTTCCTCTCACTGTCTCTAATGTCTCTGTCTGTCTGGCGAGCGCATGCACCCTATAGCAAAAATCTCTCCAAAATAAAAAAAAAAGAATTATTTCTTTAAGCACTGAAGAAATAACCATTAGTGATCAACTTTCTGTACTCCTGATATGCTTGGTTAAGCTCACACAAGGAATTGAATATGTTTGTTGATTGGCAGAACAGAATTTTGAACGGTTTATTCACCGTCAGTAATAATGTGCTAAGTGAATATGTACATTTAATCTTAGCACAAATATTTTATAGCATAGTTTTTTTCTAAATCACAGTTTACTGGTTATTTGTATGTAGTTGAACAAAGTTCAAGTTGGCTTCTAGTTCATTCATCCATACAAGATGGGAAGTCACATAGAACTCATCTTAAAAGGATTTAACTTACTGTTTTCTCTCATAGAAGTACAATGGAATACACATTTATGGCAATAAGATTTACCCACCATGGAAGTATTTCTATAAAATTTTAAGTATCTGGAATAGTCTTGCAGGAGTACGAAATCTATGATGCAATTTCCCTGATTATTTCTGAGCTATCTGTATACCATATGAAAGGATTTTTAAAAGTTTGTGAGAAAATGGAATTAAAGATAAAAATTTTAAATACTGACTTTATTTCTGTAGCATAACTTGCATCAAGTTCAAGTCACTTTTGCAAGGGAGGATACTAGTCATTTAGTTCATCTTTGAAGAACTGAGGATCTTGGCAATTTAACCATGTCAGCGTAGTCTTTTAATATTATTTTTCTAAAAATAATTATTTTATTTTATTTTATTTATTATTATCATTTTTTAATTTGACCAGAGAAAGAGAAAGTGAGAACGCAAGCCTCCAGGTCCAGGACAAACTGTGGTTGGCCTGTTAGGAATCCAGCACCTATCAGCACACCACCTGCCAGCCCTCTTTTAACATTATCAGCTGAAGAAAAAGGCTGCCCTTTAAAGGTTAGCTTTTTAGAGGATTTTTTTTTTTTTTTTTTTTTTTTTTGCCTTAGGGTGCTTGTGCTTGCTGGAGAGAGAGAGACAGAGAGAGAAACAGAGACAGACACAATAAGAAGGAAAGTGAGAAATTATTCCCCAGGGGGATGGCTACGCTGCAATCCCTCCTCCTCCATTCTCCACCTGAGATCTTGGACACATACAGGCTCAGTGTGATCTTCAAGCCACCAGGTCCGGGATTCAAACCAGCAGTCAGCCATGTGGGAGTCCAGCAGTGTAACCGCTACACTATCTGGTGGTCCCTTAAAAATGTTTTTAAGGTTAGGAAACAAGAAGTCAGAGGAGCTGAGTCATGGCTATAATAAGGTGGATTTCTAGTGATGTCCCATCAAAACTCTCTCCAGGTTGCCCTTGTTTGATGAGAGGAATGAGCAGGAGTATTGGGGTGGCAAAGGACTCTGGCAGAGCTTTGCCCCCTGCTTTTCTACTCAAGTTTCAGCTAACATTCTCAAAACATTCCCAGAATAAGCAGATGTTACTGTTCTTTGCACTTCATTAAGCCCACAGCAAATGCCTTGAGCATCTCAAAAAACTGTTGCCATGACCTTTGCTCTTGACTGGCCCTGTTTTGCTTTGACTGGAAAGTTCTGCCTCGTTGTGGCCATCACTTGGCTGTGCTTTGTCCTCAGGGCCATACTGGTAAAGCCACCTATGATCCTCTTCTACAGTTGCTCAAAAAAGTGTTCAGGGTCTTGTTCCCACTTGTTTAAAATTTCCATCGAAACGTCTGCTCTTATCTGCAACTGATCTGGGCACAACAGTTTTGGCACCCCTTGAGCAGGACATTTGCTCAACTTTAATTTTTCAGTCAGAATTGGAAAGCCAAACCAACTGAGACGGCTGTTGTTTCTGCTGTGAATTGGTGGTTCTCTTCAATTAGGACACAAACAAGATTTTTTTCCTCACAGATTGCTGTAGGTGGTCTCAAAACAAATGATCCATTGTAAATTGTGGACAACTTTGGAGTATTCTCCCCACGAACTTTTTGTAAAGCACCAGTAATTCCACCATTCTTTTACTCAAGCTTCACCAGAAGTTGATGTTTGTCCTTTCTTCAATTTTAACGGAATTTATGTTGCCCTGATAGGGGCACTTTTCAGAGTAATGCCTTGTCCTTTGTGCCGCAAGCTAGATCCTGTTCAGACATGTTATAGCAAATTAGTGTGAGTTTATTTTGGTGGGAAAAAAAAAGTGAAATCCAGTTTTTTCACAATACACATTTTCTACAATATTTTTGAAGACTTCATATGACGAGAGAAATAAATGCTGCTGCAATAATAGGAATGATGATGTAGGTTAGTAATTTTAGCATAATCTCAAATCTTAAGTTTTCATTTAGTGATCATAGTACTACACAACAATTAACTTTAGATTTTGTATAAACAAATATAAAACTTTACACAAAGTCAGAAACAATCTTTTATTCTTTTTTCTTTTATTTTAAAAAATTTGCTGTAGGGCACATGTGCTCACTGGAGATAGCGCATAAGAGAGGGAGAGTGAGAAAGCATCCCCAGGCGGGATGGTCAGGCCACAGTCCCTTCTCCACTCCAGTCTTGAGATTTTGGTCACTCATGAACGCACACCCAGAGTGTCTTTCAAGCTACTGGTTCCAGGATTCAAACCATGCAGTCAGCCATGTAGGATCCAGTTGCCTTAACCACTACACCACTGACTGGCCTCTCTTATTCTTTTATCTTGTCCATGTTTAAAATTATTCATTTGCTTAGTAAATGCCCTTCAACTGATACTATATCAGGTATTGTGTAGGCCCTGGAGATTCAGTAAGCAGGATGTAACTCCTACTCTCAAGAACTGAAGGCTTTTCCAGATGAAATGACTGTATGCTTAGATCTGAAGGATGGCCAAGAATTTTTAGGCATGGTGGAAGAAGGGAGCGATGCTGGAGGAAATAAATATTTGTGGCAGACAGAACAGCACAGTGAAGGCTAATATGAAAAAGCTTAGTGTATTTGGTGAACAGCCAGTAATTGCCTCACAGTTCAGGGACTGAGTACAAAGGATATGTAAAAGCCACAGGGAGGATTAAGACATAGAGTTAGGGACCAGCAGCTGGTGTAAGGGCTGTGTCACTGCACTCCCATGTAGTCGACCGTGGTTCAAGTCCCGGACCCAATGGCTTAAACTCATACCAGGCGCGGGTGCATGCGTGCCCAAGATCCTGAGAGGAGAATGGAACAGGGGATTGCGACATGGCTATCCCCCCGTGCAAATTTGAGGAATTCTAGTGGCCAATCAGAGCAAGGTTTTGAAGGTCAGGTTTTTGGAAGGGAACCAATCATGGCAATTGTTTGCTCCCTGAGAAACCTCGGCAGACTCGCTGGTGCGCAGCTTCCCACACCTGAGTGAAAGAAGTCTGAAAAGGCCACATGCTGGAGGATTCCAACTGTAAGACATTGTAGAAAAGGCACAACTATGAAGACTAAAAAGATCAGCAGTTGTTAAGGAGAGGAGGGATGGGTAAGTGGAGCACAGGTTCCTAGGCCGGTAAAATTGTTCTGCGTGATACAGGATACCGTAAGGGTACGTCCTTACAACGTTTACCAACACTCAGGATGTCCACCACCGAGAGGGAACCCTCGCGCAGACTGGGAGCTCTCTCTCTCTCTGGCGAGTGCACATGCCCTATAACAAAAAAAAACAAAAACAAAAACAACAACAAAAAAAACCAACCCTCTCCCCCAAAAAAGAAAAAAAAAGACATAGTTAGATCATAAAAAAATTCTAAGCAGGTGGCATTGTGCTTATGGCATTGGACTCCCATATGGCCAATATGGTTCTAGTCCTGGCCCTGACAGCTTACAAATCACACCAGGTTCACGTGCATGAGTGCCCCAAATCCCAGGAGAATGGAGAAGGGATTGCAGTGTGACCATCCCCTCTGGGGGTGATTTCTCTCTTTCTGTCTCTCTGTCTCTCTCTGGGGTGGTGCATGTGCCCTATAGCCAAAACCTAAAAATTAAAAAATTTGAAGCTATATTAATGAATTGAGATTTATTCTTGGTACGGAAGCACTAGTTGAAAGATTTCGAAGGGGTGTAACATTAGACTTATGTTTAGAAAGACCTCTTGGCTGCTTTATAGAGTAGTGCTTGGTCCAGGGTAGACCTGGAGGTGGCTAGAACAACGATGGAAATTTGGGACAATTACTCTCTGAAATCTCTATCTCCTCCTTACACATAAGTGACAGCCTAGGCTACATATGGATGACTGGTTTTCATTTCCTGGGCATGTCACAATGTCATTCAGAAATGAAGTTTCTTTTCAACCAGTCAGCAAATATGTGTGGGGTGCCTGTATACACACCATTTCCCATTAAGTGAATAGCTAAAACATTTTTCATCTTAACATTTTCTTAAAAGTGTTAGAGGTTTATACTGGCCAACAAAATGAATTAAATTGAGGCAATTTTATGAATCACAGACAAAAAAGATCTACAATATTGTCATTGCTAAACAAGCATGTATCTACAGGTCTGGCAATAAACAAAACCTGTCAGCAGGAGAGAATCCAATTTTGCATTGATCTTAGCACATTCACTAAGCTAGCATACAGTGATGTTTAAACAAAACTATCTTGGGCCCTTTTCATTTACTTTCCTTCTCATTCTGATTCCACTGGGATTAGGAATACATTTAGACCCTCACTTTATTTCTTGAGATCTATTAGTGACTTCTTGTTCTGTTTTGCTTTTTGTTTTGCTCTAGAAGATTTTGTGTTATTTTTGGCATGAGAGCTATGCAAATGATGTATTTCTTCACTAATTTCACAGATTAAATAGCTACAGAAAATGGTCAGAGTAAATTCTGAGAACATGTTGAATGGACTTACAGTTCTTTAAAAGACACTGTTTTCCAAAATCTCTTAAAATTGACATCTGGCAAAATCAGCAGGTGGCATTGTGCTTATGGCATTGGACTCCCATATGGCCAATATGGTTCTAGTCCTGGCCCTGACAGCTTACAAATCACACCAGGTTCACGTGCATGAGTGCCCCAAATCCCAGGAGAATGGAGAAGGGATTGCATTGTGACCATCCTTCCTAGTGGTGGTTTCTCACTGTCTCTCTGTCTCTCTCTGGGGTGGTGCATGTGCCCTATAGCCAAAACCTAAAAATTAAAAAATTTGAAGCTATATTAATGAATTGAGATTTATTCTTGGTACGGAAGCACTAGTTGAAAGATTTCGAAGGGGTGTAACATTAGACTTATGTTTAGAAAGACCTCTTGGCTGCTTTATAGAGTAGTGCTTGGTCCAGGGTAGACCTGGAGGTGGCTAGAACAACGATGACATTCTTAATAATTCAGGTGAGAGATGACAGTGGATCACATTAGATCGGTGGCAGTTAGGAGTGGAGAAAGTTGGACAGGTTTATGAAAAATTTGAAATTAAATTAGTAGGATGAAATGATTTCTTAGTTGTGGGTAGTAAGAAGGAAAGGAGTCAAGGATGTCTCCAGGTTTCTGGCTCAAGCCAGTTGGTGAGCAATTGGGCTGCTCATTGAGCTAGGGAAATTGCCAGTTCGGGCTTTGGGAATGATTCCATTTATGGCTCTAAGAACTCCTCCTATTTTAAGTCCAAGATTTTGTGGTTCTTGATTTCTGGAAAAAAAAAAACTCACTCAGGGTCCAGGTGATGGCACAGTAATGCATCTGGAACCACATGGGAAAGGTCTTCAGCTCGTGTGTCACCCCCCCACACATACCCACACATGCCATGCACACACATGCATGCCCATCATGGGCCCATGCCAGACCAACTGGATGTGGATCATGGTGTGAAGACCCTATTGGGGATGCCTATGTCCGTCTGCCCGCCTGCCTGTCTCTTTCTCTTTCATGGAAGAAATAAGTGAACCTTAAGAAAAAAATGTTTACTCTACAAGAGGTCTTCATGGAAAATGCATATTATGAAAAAACTATTCATGAACTTAAAAATTGTTTGCACCAAAATAAAATCATATTTAAATTCCATTTTTTAATGAACTTTTTGAAATCCCTTTGATAGCCTCCAGATCATTTTTTTAAAACTTTATTTATTTACTTTAATTTGACCAGAGAGGGAGAGAGAGAGAGAGAGAGAAAGTGAGAAAGCAAGCTGCTAGATCTGGGACTCAAAACAGTGGTTGGCCATGTGGGAGTCCAGTGCCCTTAACTACCATGTCATCTGCCAGCCCCCCTCCAGATTATTTTTTAGACTCTTCTTACTGCCACCTATGTAAAAGTGGGAAGTAAATACAAAAACATTTCTGAGATACCCATATCCCTGATTACTCAAAGACTTCAAGATAATAGTTGGGATTCATTGTTAGAGCTCATTTGGTTATTTTTCAAAGTAGAGAGTATATTGTTTTCTGTAGGAAACATGCAATTCTTTTAAATGTATAGCTAAGTTACATATAATGCTATATAGTCAGTAATGTGTTCCTTGACTTAAAAATATCTGGAATGATGACAAGCCACTTGTCAGGGATGACAGTACAAATATAATACCTGTAATAAACAGTTAACAGCTCTCATTCATTGCTGGTAGGAATGCAAAGTGGTGTAGTCATTCTGCAAGACAGTTTGACAGTTTCTTACAAAACTAAGCATACTCCAAGCATGTAATTCAGCAATTCTGCTTCTTGGACATATTTACCCACATAAATTGAAAACTTAGGTCCACACAAAAGCCTGCATACAGATGTTTACAGTAGCTTTATTCATAATTCTCAAGACTTGGAAGCAACCAAAGTGTTTCTCAGTAGGTGAATGGATCAACTGGTATATCTAGGCAGTGGAATATTTTTTCTTTATTCATGACAGAGCGTATGTGTATGCATGAGAGAGAGAGGGAGGGAGAGGAGCACTCTCTGTAAGATGTGGTCACTCTGCAGTTCCCTTCCCCCCCACGACCTCCTGTCCCTCAGATCCTGGGCACTCATGGACATGGTCATCATGATTTAGGCTGACCAGCTGGGGATTAGAACCTCAGTCATTATGTGGAATCCAGTTTCTCTTGAGCAGTGCATACCACTGCAACATGGAGCCAGTCCCAGACAACGAAACATGAATGCTGTAAAGAAGTAAACTGTCGAGCCATGAAAAGACATTAAGGAAACGTAAATGTGTATTCCTGAGTGTCCCGACCCCGGGGGACAGCCGAACAGGTTTCCTGAGTGAAGGAGTGAGAGCCGGGGCAAGCAGCGTAGTGTTACAGCACGGAGACGACAGTGTCGTCTGTTTATTGTGGGCAGCACGGTACAGCACAGAGAAGACACAGTGTCACAGCTCTTAAGGGTCGCGTCGTCTACTGTGAGCAGCACGGAGACGATGTAGTGTTACAGCTCTTCAGGGTCTCCCAGGTCGTCTGGAGACGATGCAGTGTCAGCTCTTCAGGATCTTCAGGGTCGTCTGGAGACTGCGCGGTGTTTCAGCTCTTCAGGCTCTTCAGTTGTCGTCTTCCTG
The DNA here is from genome assembly GCF_000334495.1 of Tupaia belangeri chinensis. Lineage (NCBI taxonomy): Eukaryota > Metazoa > Chordata > Mammalia > Scandentia > Tupaiidae > Tupaia > Tupaia belangeri. Next base: position 258,274 of record NW_006205376.1, on the reverse strand, counting down.
GTCGTCGTCGTCGTCGTCTGGCTACTGTGGGCCAGGCATCGTGGTTATATACACTCTCTTGGGTTGCAAATGGTGGGCCCTAATTGGTTGTAAATGGTGGGCCGTGATTGGTTGTAAACAGTGGGCTGTGATTGGTTGATTTTGGACCAATCATGAGGTGCCGGATATGCAAATT
>NW_006205376.1:205434-258088 GCF_000334495.1 Tupaia belangeri chinensis | reverse complement strand
GAAGGTCAGGTTTTTGGAAGGGAACCAATCATGGCAATTGTTTGCTCCCTGAGAAACCTCGGCAGACTCGCTGGTGCGCAGCTTCCCACACCTGAGTGAAAGAAGTCTGAAAAGGCCACATGCTGGAGGATTCCAACTGTAAGACATTGTAGAAAAGGCACAACTATGAAGACTAAAAAGATCAGCAGTTGTTAAGGAGAGGAGGGATGGGTAAGTGGAGCACAGGTTCCTAGGCCGGTAAAATTGTTCTGCGTGATACAGGATACCGTAAGGGTACGTCCTTACAACGTTTACCAACACTCAGGATGTCCACCACCGAGAGGGAACCCTCGCGCAGACTGGGAGCTTGCAGTGAGTGCCCCAAATCCTAGGAGAATGGAGAAGGGATTGCATTGTGACCATCCTTCCTGGTGGTGGTTTCTCACTGTCTCTCTGTCTCTCTCTGGGGTGGTACATGTGCCCTATAGCCAAAACCTAAAAATTAAAAAATTCGAAAAAATTTAAAAATTTGATGTGCTAATGTGGGGCCATGCCCATCCGTTGTAACAGATGAGCCACTCCGTGTGGGATGTTGACAGTGGGGCGGGCTCTGTGTGTGTGAGGTCAGGGGTACACGGGACCTCTCAGTACTTTGTGCTCAGTTTTCCTGTGAGCCTAAAACTGCTCCAAAAGAGAAAGTCTTTTTTTAAAAAATTAGGCAGTTGGCCCAGCTAGTGTGTGATAGTGGTAATACAGCTGCCATGTGAGGCTGACAGCCATGTAGCTGACAGTTTCCGATCCCTGGGTCAGCTTGAAACTGTGCCGACACGTGTGCAGGTGCTCAGGATCCTGAGGGTCTGGAGGGCTGGGTAGGGGGATCGTGGCATGATGAGACACTGTCGAGAGTAAGCGTCTCTCTCTCTCTGGCGTGCATATATGTGCTCTATCATTAAAAACAAAACAAAGTAAGCAGTTACCTGTTTTGTTTACATTTCTAAAGGTTTATATATTTGCTTTGGAAAAATCTGCTCATTGGAACATTGGTGGATTATCATCCTAGTTAGATATTCACATCCACACACTTTTTATCCTGGGTTTTACAATATTTGTTGGCTATACTGCTTATGTTGTCTTACATTAGTAACCATATAAGGCATTTCTTTCAAGCTCTAATCAGTACATAATAGATTTATGTAACTGAAGAACTTTTTTATTTCAATGAAACATTGGTTGCCAGTAAATGGAAAACTATAAGTAAAAAATGCTCTTAAGTATTTTCCTAATGTTTGGGGGAGAATTTAAACAATAACCTTTATAGTATTTACTATTTTTATGACCCAACTTTACTCATCATTGCCATTTTCCTCTCCAAAAAAGGCCGAGTAGCTTACCCACGGTCACATATGGCTTAGTCATGGTACATTTAAATTCCAGAAACAGAACAGCTAAGATTAATTCTTCACATAATAAGAATATCCAACTCTCTTTTTTTTAAAAGAGAGATTTGTTGCTATAGGGTGCGTGCACTCCCTGGAGAGACAGACAGAAAAACAGAAAGCAAGAAATCATGCCCCAGGGGGAGGAGTCCACCATAGTCCCTTCTCCTCTCAGGATTTTGGGGGCACAAACACACACACACACACACACACACACACACCCACCCAGTGTGAGTTTCAAGCCGCCGGGTCCAGGTTTCCAACCATCGTTGACTATGTGGGAGTCCAACGACAACCATTTCACCATCTGTTGGTCCCTATTCAACCCACTTTATTATAAAAATAAAACAAAACAAAACAAAAAAAACCCACTTCTTGTGCTAGGAGGGATTTCTTTCATTCTACCTTATTTTTCTCAACCTCTATTTTTTTTTAAATTTTCTTTCATTCTACCTTATTTTTCTCAACCTTTATTTTTTTTTAATAGATTTTTTGTTATAGGGCATGTGTGCTTGCTGGAGAGACAGAGAGAGGCAGAGAGACAGAAATGGAGAAATCACTCCCTGGAGGCTTGCTGGAGAGACAGAGAGAGGCAGAGAGACGGAAATGGAGAAATCACTCCCTGGAGGATGGCCATACCTCAGTCCCTTCTCCATTCTCTTGGGATTTTGGGCACACAGGTACACGCTCTTGTTTCAAGCCACCGGGTCCGGGACTGGAACTGTGGTTGGCCATGTCGGAGTCCAATGATGTAACCATTATGCCATCTGCTGGTTCTTTCTCAACCTCTTTTAAGAAAAGGGAGTCAAGTGTAGTAAATCTCGTGTTTTAACTTGGATGGGTCTTATTACTTTACACAAGAAATAGAGGGGGGCCAGCAGGTGGAATGGTGGTTAAGGTGCTGGACTCTTCCCATGGCTGGCCACAGTTTGAGTCCCGGACCTGGTGGTTTGCTTTCTCATTTTCCCTTTCTCTCTTTCTCTGGTCAAATTTTAAAAATAATAAATAATTATTTTTTTAATAAAAGGGAAGAGGAGAAGAAGAGGTAATCTGGGAGACACCCAGGGGTTCAGGTTTGGATACTTTGGGTAAAGATTTCTGGCAGGCACTTGGAAATGCTGACCTGGAGAGAAGAGTAATCTAGCTAGAGATATCTCGGGACACTTCAAAAGGTTTATGGAAAAATCTAATTAAAAGTATGAGTTTATTTTGGAACAATCAATTTCTGGAATCTGTGCATAGTTTTTTTGTAATACACATTTTCCGAGAACCTCATATATTTGAAAGTCCTCCATGGGTGTGCGTGTGTAAGCTGATGGTGTGTGGAGTAAGAATATGCAAGCAAAGCTAGAACCTGTTGGAACCTAGGTATGCAGGAAGCAATGGGAGAAGAGAAGCCCATAGGGGTGGCTAGCAGCCTTCCTTAATAACTGCCCAGTCCTTAGAAACTGGCAGAAAAGAAGCAATACACACTTGGAAAGGATGGCTGAATTTTGTTGCTAATATTCATTTCTTTTTAGAGGGATCTCACTGATGATTGCTACTACCACTAGGCTGGTCTTGGGGAGCAAAGCCTTCTCTTTTCCACACTGACCTCTTCTAATATTTTTTTAAGAGATGTTTGTGATAAGGTGCATGCACTGCTGGAGAGATGGAGAGTGAAAAATCACCCCCCGAGGGGGGATGACCATACCACAGTCCCTTCTACTTCATTCTCTTCTTGGAATTTTGGGCATGCACACACAGGTGCCCGGCATCATTTTCAAGCCACCAGTCCCGGACTCAGACTACCGTCTGCCGTGTGGGAGTCCAGCACCTTAACCCACGCCACGTGCTGGTCCTGACCTTTCTTAATTCTTTACAGCTGAAAGTGTGAGATATCGCAGAGTACTTAGAGATAACAGAAGGAAGTCATAAATGGAAAGTAACATAACTAGTTTAAGAAAGTATCTGTGTGACTGCTTTCATTGCTCATAGTCAGTTTGTCCTTCAGGGCCCTTTACAGAGTTGTGATTTTTCCCAGATACAGAATTGGCTCCTTGCTTAAACCAAGATCGACCCCCACGTGGCAGAGATTCTTATTCTCCCACCAGTAAAGAAAGTCAGTAAGTGTGTCTGGGCTGCTCGCAGTCCAGACTCAAGGGAATGAGTTCCAGAGAGGAGTACCTTCTTCCTGGCAGTCTGATCTCTACCTTTCATGTTTTCTTTTCATGTCGTATGTCCTTTTTCAAGATAATTAACAACGGGAATGTCTCACGCCTTCAGAGAAGACCTTTACCTACAGGTTTTTTCTTACCCTGTGAACTCAGATGGGTAACCATCTCAGGATACATTTATCCAACAAAGAAAATCAATATAAGCACATAATTCAGCAGAGGGACACAAAAGATTATTCGATCAATGGGATGAAAGAACTCAGAGTGACTGGTGTCACAGAAGACACGGGAACAAGGAGACTCAAGTGTCAGATACTGTGGAAGAGCCGAGTAGGGGCAGCTCTGTGGAACAGTAGTAGAGTACTGCCCAGGAGAAGCCAGCTCCTGCATGGCGACTGTGGTTCAGTTCCTGGCCCAGCCAGCTGCAAACACTCAGGGTGACACACGAGTGCCCAAGATCTGACAGACTGGGGACTGAAGGAATGGGATTGCTGTGTGAGCAGGCCCTTTTTTTCTTTTAAAAAAAGAATCAAATGATTATCTCTCCTCTCTCTCAACCACCCCCTACTCTTTCTCACACATGTCAACACACACTCTGTCATAAGTAAAGGAAAGAAAAAAAATGGAGTAGGATCAGAGCTGAAAATAGGTGTTTTGTTTTTTAAATGATTTGCTATAGGTCACATGAGCATGCCAGAGAGAGGAAAAGTAAGAACACATCCCCCAGAGAAGATGACCATGCCACAATCCCTACACATTCCCTTCTTGGGATTTTGGGCACAGACACCTGGCATATTCCCTTCTTGGGATTTTGGGCACATACACCTGGCGTGTATTTCAAGCTACTGGGTCCAAGACTCAAACTGCATATTTGGGCCATTTGGGATTCAGCTTCTCTAAGTACCATGCCACCTAGCTGGCCCCTGAAAATAGTCTTTAAAAAAATAGATGTTTAAGGTAAACTAAGGAATTATTGACCTAATTTAAAAAAAGAATCAAATGATTATCTGGCTTTGTTACAAAATGAACCACTGGGTAATGAAATAGAATGCTAGACATCATGCATCTTTTCATTAGGACACAACCACATCTGCGTAGAAGTGTTGCAAGGCATCTTTTCATTAGGACACAACCACATCTGCTTACATGTGTTGCAAAATATATGCACATTTCTGTGTGGTGTGTGTGTGTGAGTGTGAGAGTATGTGCGCGCCAGCCTCGTAGCTCCGTAGCAATTAGGCACCGTGCAGAGAAAGCCAGGTCCCACATGGCCACGATCCTTTTCTTCCAATGGTCTATCCTGTCAGGATGCTTGGCATGCAAACATGTCCCCAGTGTATTTTTCAAGCCAACAGGGCCAGAACTCAAACCCCAGTTGGCCAAAATGTTACAAGTTGCTGAATCTTCTATAGTTCTCTAAAAGATAATACCACTTTATTTTTACATAACCCCAGTTTAATTGTCACACCTAAAAATCTTAATTATTCTTTAATGTCAATAGGTATGAATTTAATGCCTACATCATTTGTCTCAAACATTTATAAATAGTTTACATGTAAAGAACCAAACATGAGGGTTCTATGAATAAACCCAGTAATTTGATACATTTTGTATTCATAAATATAATGGCAATGTAAAACAAATGCTACTGCTACATTAAGTTACTAATTAGGGAAATGCACAGAGCTTTGTGAATAAAGTAAGGTAGCATTACATTTGTCAAAGTTGTGAAGATAATGAGAAGCATAAAAAAAAGATAATAGAATGGGAACTAAGCCTCTATAAAGCTGCTTTAAAGTTGGACAGCTTGAGTTGTAAAATTTATGAGAAATTAAACTATGAATGCTGAATGCACAGGTATAGAAAAGAAAATGGGATAAAATGAAGCCCATTTGTGAACTGCAGCAATAACTTATCTTCTGAGTGTTTCTAAAAAAAATGGTAAAAATAGACTGTGATTCTAGGGAATAGGAAAGTTTTTTTTTTTTTTCTTCCCCTCATTCCCCTGGTTCCCAGAAGGATTTTTTTGAAAGCTCTCCTGTATAATAACACTTAAATTTTAGTTTAGGATTTGAAAGACTTCAGGCTATTCCCCCCAAAAAACGTGAGAAATAGAATTCTACAGAGGTGTGTGTACTCAGTTTTTATTTCCATTTGCAATGGATGAGATTCATGAACTTTTTCAAAATGTAGGCAATATGGGCTAAAGGGTAAAGTTATTTGCGTTGAGTCTAATGACTTTGGAACTACATTTGTACACAGTACTCATAAAATCAGCAGCTAATATGTCTGCAAAAATGTACCTGATGTAATTTCTCTAAGGATCACAACGAAAGTGCTGAGAACTACACCTCTGTCTGCTCCTCCTGGTTGAGAACTGAGGAATATGTAGTGTTTGGTAAGGTAGGTAGAGTGGAAGGGAAAATGTGAGGCAAACACTAAAATACTTCATGAGAAATACTTAACAAATACTTAACAAAATATTGATATAAAGAATCTCAAAATCGGGCAGCCAGTGGTGTGGTGGTGAACATGGCTGAATACCACACGGCCAACTATACCATTTGAGTCCCGGGCCGGCACCTTGAAAAACATGCCGGGTGCCTGCCGTGAGTGACCCTCAAGGCCGAATGCATTTTCTGAGTGGATCTGAGAGTAAACATAAAAGTAAACACATAGAGACACACAAGCAAAGAAAAACGGGGATTGGGTGGTCCAGACTTCCTTGATGGAGACTGTTGTGGCCCAAACCAGTCCATGGTTTATTCTTCTAAAGGGCAGAAAATTGGGGAAGGGGAAGTGAAATGCAAAACCAGTTGTTTTCAGATGTTAATCAGCTGAAGATCAGCAGTATGTAGTTCTATGTAAGGTTTTTTCCTAGTCTTTTTGGACAAATTCTGATTAAACACATGTGACTGGGGCTGGCAGGTGGCATGGTGAAGGGTGCTGGACTCCCACATGGCTGACCACAGTTTGAGTCCCAAACCTGGTGGCTAGCTGTCTCTCTCTCTTGTGCTCTGCCCTTTCTGGTCAAATTAAAATAAACAAATAAATAAAGTTAAATAATTATTTTATAAAAAGTTAAAAGAGTAGGCCAAACGGTAGCATGATGGTTAAGGGTGCTGGACTCCCACATGGCTGACCACAGTTTGAGTCCCAAACCTGGTGGCTAGCTGTCTCTCTCTCTTGTGCTCTGCCCTTTCTGGTCAAATTAAAATAAAATAAATACATAAAATCAAGTAAATAATTCTTTTAAAAATAAATAAAGTTAAATAATTATTTTATAAAAAGTTAAAAGAGTAGGCCAAACGGTAGCATGATGGTTAAGGGTGCTGGACTCCCACATGGCTGACCATGGTTTGAGTCCCAGACCTAGTGGTTTGCTTTTTCACTTTCTTTCTCTCACTGTGTGTGTGTGTGTGTGTGTGTGTGTGTGTGTGTATATGTATGTGTCTGGTGAGTACACGAGCTCTATAGTAAATTTAAAAATAATAATACATAAAATTAAATAATTCTTTTTTTTGGAGGGGAGGGAGATTTTTGCTATGGGGCATGTGCACTCGCTGGAGAGCCAGAGAGGGAAAGTGAGAAGTCGCCCCCCAGGAAGATGGCCACACTGCAATCTCTTCTCCTCTGTTCTCCTCTCAGGATTTTGGGCATGCATGCACAAATGCCTGGGGTGAGTTTTAGGCCACCAGGTCTGGGACTCAAACCACGGTTGACTACATGGGAACAACGTAACCATTATGCCATTTGCTGGTCCCAGATAAATAATTTCAAAAATTAAAAAAAAAAAGATGAAAAGAGCCCCCCCCTTCCTGCCCCAAGGGATGGTCATGCCTCAATCCTTTCCAGTCTCCTCCTGAGATTTTAGACATGCATGCACATGCGCCCAGCATGATTTTCACCAAGCCACCAAGTCTGGGACTTGAACTAGAGTTGGCCATGTAGGATCCAATGCCTTAACTACCACCATCTACTAGCCCCAGATCTTCACTTTTACAATAATATGATTCACCAGCTAAAGGAATGAGAGATCCATGGACAAATAGCTGATTTTTAGAAATGGGGCAGAAATATGTACAGTGAGTCTGGAGCATGTTTTGAGATTGAGGAAATGCTCAAAAACAAACAAACAAACAACAACAACAACAAAAAACATGTAACATGTAGATGGGGGTGTGTCAAAGGGGGCACAGTAACCAAATAGAAGGGTTCCTAATGGCCCAACCTAGAACAGTTTAGGTAACCAAATATAAAATACCCATGACTCCATACTGGTGTAAATCAGTTGTCATATCAATTAACACACAGGGCAGAAGAGGCAAATTTCCCTTGTAGAAGAGTCCCACATAATTTCTGTAGATCCTCTTTTCTCAAGGAGGTGGAGTGTAACTTCCCATTCTTCGAGTATGGACTGGGTATGGTGACTTCCTTCTAAAGGTTATAGTATAGAAAAGGGGAGAAAATAGGGGACCAGCAGTTGGCATAATGGCTATGTCGCTGGACTCCCATGTAGTCGATGGCGGGTCGCATCCCGGAGCCGGTGGCTTAAAACTCAGGCCGGGCACATGTGCGTGCATGCCCAAGATCCCGAGAGGAGAATGGAGGAGAAGGGATTGTAGCCAGGCCATCCCCCTGGGGGTTGATTTCTCACTTTCTGTCTCTCTGGGTCTTTCTGGTGAGCTATTCGCACCGTTAATAAAAAAACTATTAAAAAAAAAAAAAAAAAAAAAAAAAAAAGAAAGAAAAGGGGAGAAAATAGAAGAATGACTTAGCAGGTGGCATGGTGGTTAAGGCTCTAGACTCCTACATAGCCAACCACAGTTCAAGTCCTGGACCTGGTGGCTTGCCTTCTCACTTTCTGTCTCTCTATTTCTCTGTGGTTGAATTAAAAAAGAAAGAAAGGAAGAGAAAGGAAGAAAAAGAAAGACTTTGCCGTGGTAAAACTCGACAGACTCTGCATTAGCAAGGTGAGCAAGGTTAGCATCAGTAGCGAGAGGTCACGATGGTAGTTGGTACTTGGGTAATGTGTTGAAAATGGCACTTTACCTCTGTGGTCTTGCTTCCCAGAGGTCTTCGAAACTGTCAGTGTCCTCTGAAGCAGTCACAGCTAAGGGAAACTTAGGAGGGAGACATGACAGCCACATGTAATGTGTAGATGATATTCTAGAACAGAAAAAGAACCTTAGGTTAAAAATTAAAAGAATTTGGATTACGTTTAGACATTTGTTAATAATAACATAGAAATACTAGCTCATTAATTGTAGTAAATGTACTGTACTAATGTAAAAGATTGCTAATAGGGCCAGCAGGTGGTATGGTTGTTAAGGCAGTGGATCCCATCTGGCAGACTTCATGGTTCGAGTCTCGGACCCAGCAGCTTGAAAAACATGCCAGGTGTCTGTGTGTGTGCATGCCAAAAGTCCCAAGAGGAGAATGGAGGAGATGGTATTGCAGTGTGGTCATTCCCTTTGGGGGGAGATTTCTCACTTTCCTTCTCTCCCTCTGTCTCTGTCTCTCTCTCATGAGTGAACTTATCCTATAGCAAAAAATTTTAAAAAATAATCAAATAAAAACTAAAAAAAAAATTAAAATGTTCCTAGTAGAGGAAACTTGTTGCAGAATACAAGAAAATTCTCTGTACTGTCTTCCCAGTTTTCCTAACTTTATTGTAAAGACTAAGTTTACTTTTTAAAAGCCATGAAACCAAAGATTCAAAACAATAATAAAATTCTTTTTTTTTTTTTTTGAGAGATTTTCATTGTAGGGCGCGTGCGCTCGCCAGACAGAGAGAGACATAGAGACAGAAAGCGAGAAATCACCCCCCAGGGGGGATGGTCACGCCGCAATCCCTTCTCCTCCATTCTCCTCTCAGGATCCTGGGCACGCACGCACACGCGCCCGGCGTGAGTTTTAAGCCACCGGGTCCAGGACACGAACCGCGGTCGACTATGTGGGAGTCCAGCGACATAGCCATTACGCTAACTGCTGGTTCCCAAAACAATAATAAAATTCTGATCCGTTACACCATGGTAGACATAAGGCACAATAAATTATACCCCTATGTTTGAAATAAGGTAAATCTCAGATTAAAAAAGTTATTCTTCAATTTTACTTATTATTACTGTTTTAATTTGTTATAGGGTATGTGTGCTCACCAGACCAGGGGATGTGGTGTGGGGGAGACAGAGAGCGAGAAAGCAAGCTGCCAGGTCTGAGACTTGAACCATAATTGGCCACGGGGGAAATCCAGTGCCTTAAGCACCATGCCGCCTGCTGGCTCCTAGATCTCAGATTTTAATTTACAACTTAATAAAATTATGACAGAAATAAAATGTCCTAAAGAAAATGAGTTATTTTTCTTTCTTCAGTTCCATTTCGGTTTACATAGTCAAGGTTTTGGTATGAGTCATTTTCACAGCCCCCAGTTCTTTAAGTCTTAGAAATTCTGGAGTACACAATTCAGACCTAAGAGTACAGTATCCATTTATGTGGCCATTCAGAAAACATTATTGAACACATGTCGTGCGCCAGGCACAGTATTAAGGAGATGTTGAGGATGTAAGGATGAATAAAAGCTTAAAGTCTAAAAGGGGAAGTAGAATTTAACAGCTTTAGTACAGTCTGGTAAGTAGATAGCAATATGCATAGCAATGATGAGAACCGAGTTCCAAGAACATCATAGTTCTTAAAAAAAAAAAAAAAGGCATTATATGGCAGCCAAGAAGAGAAATGCTTTGTTCTGAACCTCACTGTCAAGGGAGACTTTTACTTTAAAGCACCTACCAGGGAACCAGCAGTTAGCGTAATGGCTATGTTGCTGGACTCCCACGTAGTCGACTGTGGTTCACGTCCCGGACCCGGTGGCTTAAAACTCACACCGGGCGCGTGTGCATGCGTGCCCAAGATCCCGAGAGGAGAATGGAGGAGAAGGGATTGCGGCGTGACCATCCCCCCCTGTGGGGTGATTTCTCGCTTTCTGTCTCTCTGTCTCTCTCTCTGTCTGGCGAGTGCATGCGCCCTATAGTGAAAACCTCCAAAACAAACAAACAAACAAACAAAAAAGCACCTACCAGTGTGTATTAGTACAGTATTTGTACAGCGATGGTTTATTTAAAAATCAAGCTCATGGATCCCAGCCCACAAAGGTGCACACACGTGCTTTGCGATGTTGGAGGCTACATGGAAAGGTTCTGGGTTCGGGTTCTGGTCTAACTGAACATGCCAGGTGTGCTCGCGACCGCACCTGTGATCCTGGCTTGCTGAAGGAGGGTCACAGCATGAGAACTTTGCCCCAAATACCCCCTCCCTTCCTTCTCTCTCTCTCTCCTCACCTCCTCTCATATGAAGGAAACAAACGAACTTAAAAATTAAGCTAGGGACAGCCACATGGCCTACCATGGTTTGAATCTGCACCCAGAGGCTTAAACTTGTCAGGCATGTGTGCATGCATGCCCCAAATCCTGACAGGATGGACAAACAGGAGGAGAGATTGTGGCATCACCATGCCCTATTGGGGGATTCTTTAAAAAAATTGTTTTTTAAGTGTTGGATTATAAAAATTATTTGCTCTAATTTTTAGATTTTAGAATGTTACGGAAGAGAAGTACATGTCAAGAGGTTTCCCAAAGGTTGTGTCTTTAGGATGTGGAGGGGCCCAGCAGGCAGACAAGGAGGGAGGGGTGTAGCAGACAGAGTTCTAAAAGTCTCCTTGTGTCCTGGTTATTCACTCAAACAGCAGTCTCAATTCTGCTGTGGGGGACTGGACAGATGGAACTAAGGTTATTGATTAGCTGGCCGTAAAATAGGGAGCGGCGTCTGGATTGCCCAAGTGTGCCCAGTGTCATCTCATGAGTCCTAAAAAGCAGAAGAGGAAGCAGAAGAGATACAGCGGGAAGGATGTCAGAGATCCACGCATGAGGGGAGTGTGGTCTCGATGTGCAAGGACCCTGCAGGGACCAGAGAGGCCTTCGGTGCTCAGGGCCGCTGAGGCAGCCAACAAGGAAACGGAGACCTTATGCTCACAGCCCCAAGGAAGTGAATTCTCCCGTGACTTTGATGAGTTTGGAAGTGGATTCCTTCCAAGAAGATTCTTTCCCAGAGCCTCCGAAAGGAAACAGCCCTGCCATAGGATGATTTTAGTATTTTCAGACCTGGAGCAAAGAAACTGGCTGAACCATGCTGTGCCCCAACTCCTGACTCACGGAAAATATGAGAAAGTAAATGGTGGGGTTTTTTGTTTGTTTTGTCGTAGGGAGATCTGAAACTTGGGCAGAGAGTGGTGGGGACAGTTTATCTCTGCTTAATGCAGTGTCAGCTATGTGTCTTGACTGGAGGCTAGGAGACAGTACTTTGGAGATGGCTCACTTCTGTGGCGGCCTGTTGTCACAGCTGGCTGAGAGCTCAGCTAGGACTGTGCCGAGGTGGGGTGGGGCTGCTTGGGCTTTCTCCAGCCTTTGTAGCTAGACTTGATGGGCATGTGTGCCAGGAGAAAAGGTGGAAATGCGTGGCATGTTTCATGGCTTATTCTTGGAAGCCACATTGCATCATTTCTACTGCACTCTTCTATTTTAGGCAGTCATAATGGTCCTTCCATATTTAAGGGAGAAGACATCAATTCTACCTCCTGATGGAGTTAGAGAAGAACATGACGAACAAGAGGTACTGTTTCAGCCCTCGTTAGAAGATACAGTCTACTGTTTTTCTATATCTCTGGAGCCTAAAATACAGCCCGGGCTTATAGACCACTGTAAATACTAGAGTAAGTGAATGACTGGATGAAATAAAGTAATTAGACGATGAGAGTATACAGCAATTAGTCAGGACGACAGTATTCTAAGCCTGGCTTGAAGATCAGAATTAAAACAAATTACTAGTGCAAATGGAAAGGGAGGGCCGATACGGAGAGATACCAGGAAGTTCTAATTAGCAAATTTAGTGACCATTATAATATGGAAAGAAAAGAAGGGGGAACCCAATGAGGAAAGAGGGAAATCTAGAATCTGAAATCAGGATCTGGATTGATTCCCAGTCAGTTGTATATACCACCTATGTACCAGATCATATTCTTAAGCACTAGAGCAGGAATACTGAATGTGAATCCTTTCTCTCTTTTTTTTTCTTAAGAATTATTTTATTTAACTTTATTTATTTACTTTTCATTTTGATCAGAGAGGGACAGAGGGACAGGGTTGGGGGTGGTGGTGAGAAAGCAAGCTGTGAAGTCTGGGACTCGAACCGTGTTTGGCCACGTGGGAGTCCACTGCCCTTAACCACCATGTGACCTGCTGGCCCCTGAATCCCTTCTTGATAGAATTGTTTTTATATTAAATTAACCTTGTTCCAAGGTTGAATAAGTAGATGGTCACACTGAAAAACTATTGGTACACGAATTGTGGCACTGTTAACAGAGGAAATGCTTTGAGGGCAAAGATGAGCTCAGATTTGGAAGCATTAAACTTCAGACTGCCAGGAAACAGCCAAGTGCAGATTCTCAGTCGATAGTGAGGACCTGGAGTTGGAGCTCAGAGCTGGAGATCATCTTGAGGATTTTCCTTAGCGTTTTTCTTACGGGAGGAGGAAGGAAGACTTCCTCTCATACTGAAGAGGAAAATCCTGCTCACCCCATTCTTAGCCTTCTTGGTGGTTTAGCTTAATTTGGAAAATTTTAGAAAGTGGTTTTAGATAACTTCTTTCCTCATCAAAGATGATGTGACTTTTTCTTTTAAAAATATGTTAGACAGTAGCTTTGCAAACCATAGTCTCTTGTGAAAATGGGAACGTCCCAGTTACTCCTGTGGGTCACTTTTTACCCTCCTGCTGTAGTGAAGCGTGATTGCACAGGTCCGTGTGATTTCTCCGCACCATTTTAAGACCTGAGTCTCGCATTGTAGCTAACATGGGCGGGGGTGTGTGTGTTTGGGGGGTGGGGCTTGAAGGCTTTCGGATGCGTAGAGAAACACAGAGACCATTACTCCTTAGCAAAAATCCCATCAGCTGAGCCATTCTGTTACCAACATCTTCAATTAATTAATTGATTGTTATCTGTTACCAACATCTTCAATTAATTAAATGATTGTTAGAGTAGGAGTGTTTCTGATTCTTCCAGGAAAATTTTCTTTCTCAGTGTATCTTTTACTAGCATTTGCCCCCCTATTTGCTCCTGTTAGAATATTTTCATAGAGGGGCCAGCAGGTAGCTTGGTGGTTAAGGCGCTGGAATTCCTGCAAGGCCAACCACAGTTTGAATCCTGGACCTGGTGGATTACTTTTCTTACTTTCTCTCTGTCTCTCTCTGGTCAAATTAAAATAAGTAAATGAATAAATAAGATTAAATAATTCTTAAAAAAACATTTTCATAGATGGTGAAGCAGGATATAATGGAATAGTTTACATTAGGAAAATAAATGTGCTCCCCCTCCCTCCTTGCTACTTAACGTCTTTCCTTTAGAGAATGTTACTGATTTCTTAGGTAAGCCTTTTTTCTCCTCGGAAGAGGGTAAAATGAAGAAAGTGGTATTCTTATATAAGTCAGCTAATATCACTGTATAAGCCACACTTAATGACTTGTACGTTTGGGAGGTGGTTATTGGCCACAGACAGGAGTGAATGGAAGTAGTGGCTCCGAGCGGGTGGCTGCTCCGCTCCCGCTCCTTTGAATCATGCAGAAGAGTTTCGGTCTAAGTTATCTTAAAACTCTAGCTCTGGGTTACTTGTCAGCTATAAATATTTTAATAGGAGGAAATTTATTTTGGTTCTCAAAGCAAAGCACAGCTCTCTTGATGTCTCTTTGACAGAGAATATGTTATTTAGCAGTAGGGGAAGATTTACCTTATAGTCTATGATAAAATAGAGCATGAGTAATTATATTAATATGTTTTCCCAGAAATACAATGTATAAGTGATTCTCATAGACAGTAGATACTGAATAACAATAATGCGTTGTTACAGAAATAAAACAATCTGTATTTTTTTATATGAGAAAACTTTTGTTTAAAGTAATTGTGATTTGCCTCAGGCTGGTTGGCAAGTGTTTTCAACCAGAGCTAGAACCTTGTTTTCTTGGCTACAATTATTATTTAGATATTATTTAAATAGTTTTCAGGATCACAAAAACCAGTGTAGCCTCATAGCACAGTGACTTAGCACAGTGCATCAGGAGCCAGATCCCACATGGCCAGTCATGGTGAGTCCCGACACCAGCATCTTGGTGTACGTGCCAGGTCAGTGTGCATGCATGCCTCAAATCCTGCCGGGGTGGAGGGAGATGAAAAAGGATTACAGAGCGACTGTACTCCATGAGGGGGTGCCTCCTCTCTTTCTGAGTGTGCCTTCCGACAATTAAAAAGAAGAAGAGCAAAAACAATTGACTAAGCACTGGTGAAAACATTGCACTTGTTTCGAGTATTAATTTAAAAATTATGAACCCTTCTCTCTTAGAGATTCAGTTACAATACTTCAGTGACTTTTTTAGTTTTTTTTTCTTTTATTCGCAATACAGTGCATGCATGTGCACATTAGAATGAGAAAGAGGGAGAGAAACACCTTCCGTAGTGTCTGGTCCCACCACAAACCCTTCCACTTGTCGTATAGCTCGTTAGATCCTCGCTACCCGTGCACATGCTTGATGTGTTTCAGACTGACTGGGGATTCAAACCTCAGTCACCATGTGGGATCCAGCCTCTTAGGAACAGCACATTCCCACTGTGCCACAGAGCTGGCCCCAGAGGCTTTTAAAAAGTTTTTTTTTTTTTTTTTTTTTTTAACTTTTTTGGGAGAAGAGCTGTTAGTGTGGCTTTCAAGGAGGCTGGATTCCACATTGGCTGACTGTATGACTCGAGTCCTGCACCCTGGAGCTCCAGAAACACCCCTGGTGCTTGTGCATGCAAGCCCAGAACCCTGAAAGGAGAAGGGAGAACAGACTGTAGTATGACCATCTCCCGTGGGGGCTGTTTCCTCAGTTTTCCTTGCTCTTCCCTTATCCCCACCACAAGTACACACGCCCTCTAGTAAATATTTTTTAATTAAATTCCCCCCCCCTTTTTTTTTAAAGTTTATTTCTGCAAGAGACAGAAAGACACCTTCAACAGGGTCTTCATGCCATGAATCACCCCATTGTCAGCTGGCCCAGATCATAGGTTTGCATGCACACGTGCACACACACACACACACACACACACCCAGCCAGCATGTTTAGGGACAGCCTGGGGCACAAACCTAAGACCTTTCCCATTGGGGGACCCAGAGCGTTACCACTACAACACGACCTGCCTCTGCTTGTGTCATACTTTATTAGAAAAATGGTAGTGCTTATCAGCACATGAAACATTCTTCAAGATAGAGCATGCGTTAGGCCACAATACAAGTCTCAACACTTTTTTTAAAAATAAAAATTATATCAAGTATCTTTTCTGACCACAACGGAATAAAACTAGAAATCAACAATAAGAGGAACTGTGGAAAACATACAAATGAATACGTGAGAACTAAACACCACACTCCTGAATGCCCACTGGGTCGGTGAAGAAATGAAGAAGGAAGGAGGTGGTGTGACCAACGTGGGTCAGAAGCAAAGACTGTTTTTATTCCTCACTCTCAGAGAATTCTAGACCCTCGACTCTTTGTTAAGATTTTCTGTTTCTGTTTTTTAGTTTTACCAAAGACCTTCCTGAGTACATGAGACAGGTTTATGCCCGTGGGCCAGGGCTGGCTAATGCAGGGAGTGGTCGTGGTATCAAGATCCCCATTTTGGGGAGCAGCGGATCTCTCTGTCTCCATCTCTCTCATTCATGGAAGAAATAAATAAACTATAATAAAAAATAATAACTCGGGCTAATAAACACATAAATAGGTCATTGCTGTAATAACAGCCCCACACTATCAATGATGAGATAATAAGAGTTTATTTCTCACTCACGTGGAGTCTAATGTAGGCCAAGGGTGCAGAGACTCTCCTTTGCAGAGCGTGTGTTGACCCAGCTTGCTTCTATCTTGTGACCAGCCCGTTTTCTGAGTCCTCATTTGCATTTGCATTTAGCTGATGGATGACAGAGGAAAGGCAGATCTTGTGGCTCACGCTGGAGTGACACACATCACTCAAGCTCACATTTCACTGGCAAGAACTGGGTATCTGGCCCCTGTCCAGAAGCAAGGGCGCTGGGAAGGAGAGAGCACGGATGCTAGTGAGGACTTGCAGACCCTGTCCCAGGTACAGACCTAGGGATCGTTGTGCACGGGTCCTAAGCTCACTGGGGAATACTCTGGGGCTGTTTCAGGAGTACTGTAGGGAGAAAAGATCCAGTAGAGAGAATGTCAGGGTCATGTGCAAAGGCCTTCAAGGACAAAGGGGGAGAGTTGTGTGCTGGGGACAGAAGCGCGGTACCTGAGCAGTACAGCAGGGATCAGCACCTGCAGTGCAGAGTGAGCAGCCAGCTCTCTGCGTGGGAGAGTTCGGAAGGCCAGCTAGGAGGGTGAGCGAACTCAGGGCTTTGTCCGTGCTGTACAGTCATCCCCCAAGAGTCAGTCACTGCCTGGCCCAGCGTAGGCACACTGTAATGTTCCGTGCGTGAGTTCACGGTGCCTCGCTCTATTTTTTTTAATTGCCAGAGGGTGTGTGTGCTCACCAGATGGAGGAAGAAGGAGAAAGTACACCCTACTGGGAAGTGGTCATACCACAATCCTGTCTCCTCAATTTCTCCATCCTGTCAGGATTTTTGGCACTTACTCAAACACGCCTGGGATATTTTTCAAGCAACCAGGGCTGAGATTTGAACTGATTAGTTGACCATGTGGGATCAGCTCCCTCAACTGTTAGGATATTAGGCCAGCTTCATTGCATATCTTTAAAACCAAAATAAAAACCCTTCCCGTAACCACATATGTTCCTTCAGTATTAACCATTTTTTCTTTTTTTTTTTGTAGAGAAAGATGTTTACTATAGGGTGCTTGTGATCACTGGAGAGACAGAATGAGACAGAGAGACAGGAGTCACCCCCTGAGGGATGACCACACCACAGTCCTCTTCCATTCTCCTCTCGGGATTTTGGGCAGGCATGCACATGCGACTGGCGTGAGTTTTAAGCCACCGGGTCCAGGATTTGAACTGCAGTTGACTATATGGGATTCCAGTGATGTAACCACCATGCCATCCGCTGGTCCCCATTTTTTCTTTTCATCTTTACAGCAAAGCTCTTCAGAACAGTTACTTATTTTCGATGCCTCTACTTCTCTTTCCACTCTTCAGGCAGGCTTTCACTCCTGCCATTCCACAGACATCCCTCTTGTGAAGGTCACCAGAGACTCCTGTGTGGCCCGGTCTCTCTGTGGCATTTTCTCTGCTTGACTCCCATGATGCCACACGCCGCAGAATTTTTTCTTACCCCGCTAGCTTCTTTTTTCTCACTGATCTTTTTGCTGGTGTCTCATCTTCTTCTCCACCTCTCAACGTTTCCGTGAGTTCCCTCCATGGCTCTCCTATCTTCCTAACTTCATCTACATTCACTTCCTAGATGATCTTGTCTGTTGGGTCCTTGGGAAAGACATGACATAAAACATAGAAAAATACATCATGACTTTTCCAACCTAGTAGTTGTGGCATTAAATACCATCTATTTTATATTGATCCCAGATTTTTCACTTTCCCCCTGAATTTTAAACTCGTATATCTAAATGCTTACTCCTAGCTGTCACAGAGGGGAAACAATATTATTCTAGGAGGCTTGGTCTACATAGGAAGGTTTCGAGTTCACTTCCTGAATCTGCTGGGTGCACATGTGCTCATGGTCTGGGAATGATTGAGGCTGGGGGTGGATTGTGGAGTCAAGATCCTATTTGGGGTACTGTCTGTCTCTTTCTCTCTCTGTTCATGGAAGAAATACAGTTTTAAAACTTTAAAAAAGTATTAGATAAATGGGCTAGCAGCCGGCATGGAGGTTAAGGCAGATGGATCCCACACAGCTGGCTATGCAGATCGAGTCCTAGACCTGGCAGCTTGAAAATCATGCCAGGTGTGTGTGTGTGTGTGTGTGTGTGTGTGAGAGAGAGAGAGAGAGAGAGAGAGAGAGTGAGCGCGAGCGCACGCACCTGTGTGCCATTAATATACTACATAGTATGGTACATTTGTTACAGTTAATGAATCAATATTGATGCATTGTAAGCTGAGGTGTTTATTCAGATTGCCTTAGTTTTTACCCAATGTTTGTATTCTGTCAGAGGATCCCATTGAATATGCTATTTCAGTGCAGTCAATTGTCACGTCCCCTGGGCTCCTCTTAGCTATGACCATTTCCTAGACTTCTGTTGTTTTTGATGCCTTTGACAGTTTTGATATGTACTTATCAGATGTATTGTAGGTGGCTCCTCCTGAAATTGATTTCATGTTTTTCTCATGAATAGACTGGGACTGTAGGATTATATGATAGGACTGTGGCTTGACCTTTTAAGAAATTGACAAGTTGTCTTCTCAAATGGCTATACCATTCTGCATTCCCTCCAGCAGTAAATAAGAGTTCTGGGGCCTGCAGGTTGCACAGTGGCTGAGGGCATTGGACTTCCATGTGGCCAATCACTGTTTGAGTTCTAGACCTTGCAGCTTGCTTTCTCACTTTCCCTCTCTCTTGCTCTGTTCCTCTAAATGAATGAATGAATGAATGAATGAATAAAGTTAAATAAAATAATTCTTTTTTTTGGTGGGGGAGGTTTTTGCTATAGTGTGCATGTGCTCACCAGGAAGACAGAGACAGACAGAGACAGAAAGTGAGAAATCACTCCCCAGGGAGGGTGGCCACGCTGCAATCCCTTCTCCTCCATTCTCCTCTCGGGATCTTGGGCATGCATGCACACACACCAGGCGTGAGTTTAAGCCACTGGGTCTGGGACTCGAACCATGGCTACATGGGAGTCCGGTGACATAGCCATTACGCCATCTGCTGGTCTCAATAAAATAATTTGTAAAGAGAAAAAAAAAAAGAAAATAAATAAATAGGAGTTCTGTCTCTCATATCCTTGACAGCATTTAATATAATCAGTGTTTGGGACATAAGCCATTTTAATAGGTATGCAGTGGTTGAGATATCATTTTGAAGGTGATCATTTTGTCTTATTTTATACTTTTTAATATCTGACTATGGAAATACTAACTTTCTCCAGAGATTTCTCTTCAGATTAGCATTAAGAATACTTTTGCTTAGGGCCCAGCAGGAAATATAGTGGTTAAGGCATTGGACTCCCATATGGTCCACCATGGTTCAAGTCCCAGACCTGGCAGCTTGCTGGCTTGCTTGCTTTCTCTCCTTCTCTCTCTCTTTGTGTTTCTCTCTGGTGAGTGCACGTGCCTTATAGCAAATTTGAAAATAATAATAATACATGAAATTAAATCTTTTTTTTTTTTTTTTTTTTTGCTATAGGGCACATGTGCTTGCCAGAAAGACACAGAGAGGCAAAAAGCGAGATATCACACACACACCCTCCCCAGAGGGGATGACCACACCACAGTCCCTTCTCCTCCATTCTCCTCTTGGGATCTTGGGCGCGCACATGTCTGGCGTGAGTTTAAGCCACGAGTTCCAGGACTCGAACCATGGTCAACTACGTGGGAGTCCAGCGACATAGCCATTACACCAACTGATGGTCCTAAAATTAAATCATTCTTAAAAAAATAACAAGAATATTTGTGCTTTGGGCCAGCAGGTGGCATGATGATTAAGGTGCTGGATCCCATAGTTTGAATCCTGGAGTTGGCAGCTTGAAAAGATGCTGGGCAAGTGTGTGAGCAAACTCCAAATCCCAGGAGGAGCGTAGAGGAGGGATTGTGGTGTGGTCATCGCCTCCCCGCAGGGGGGTTATCTCCTTCCTTCCTTTCTCTCTCTCTCTCTCTCTCTCTCCCCCTTTCCTGCAAGTGCCCACATCCTATAACAATAAAAAAAGAGTATTTGTGTTTTTCTCATACAAATAACTGTTCATAGGTGTTTAAATGGCATTTCACTTATTACATTAAAATATAACGACCTACTCTCTTTACTTTCTTATTGCTAATAGTTTAGAAGCTACTTTCCGTTGTGTGTTAACTATACTCTGTTGATGTTAAGTCTCATATTTAATTACTTTTGTTTAAATTTTTATTCTCATTTTCCATTCTTCAAAGTCATTTTTGCTTCTTTGTTCATTTGTTTTTGTTTCTTTGTTCATAAAGCCTTTTTGTTTCTGTTACATTATGTAGTTTTGTACCAATGGCTAGAAGCAGATCGTCATGGCAGGAGCCAAGATGCTGCAAATACGACTTCAGGTAAAAATAAAAATTAAAGAAAGGATAAGGTGTTGGAAGTCATTATTTTAATTTATCCTAAGCCCATTGTAAATGTTTCTTTATTCAGTTTTGCTGGGACACACTATAGGTATTATTTTGTATTTGCATTCTTTCATCTGCATCTGAATTTTCATAATGACCTCATTTGCTTCAAGCCTTGAGAACTGTATTCACTGGTCTTTAAGCTCTCTTGGCAGGTATTCCTTGCTTTCAGAGGATGAAAGGCTTTACAGCAGCCTAAATTCAGTCGGAGGTTACTTGGCAATATTGCTTGGAATTAAGTCTATATGTAGTTATAGCAGTGATATTAGTGTTGTTACAAATGTATAATCCTTATATGTTACAGGATATTATTTAAAAGGTAAAATTTAACTTAAGTAAGGGATGCTAATGTATCATTTCTGTTTCCCATGAGTCCAAATTCTTAAGGCCTGGCCATTTCTCCTACTTCGTCCTAGCAGTAAATTCTATTGATAAGTTCAGTTTTAAAAACATGCATTCAAAATGAATAGTAGATTTTTCTCCCAGCTCCCTTCCCAAAGGGCATCTCCAAGATTTTCTCCTTTGGCTGGTACTAATAGGATAGCTATATCTGTTCATTTTTAAATCTTCCACAGTGACATCCGAATTTCTAAATAGTGAGTTCTTCCCCTAATTTCTTCAAAAATATTTGCCAAGACAGCTGTGTACATAGCAGAAATCTTTTCTAATGCCCTCCCCCTTTTATTCTTAACAAGAGGTGGTAGTGGTGGTGGTGGTGATGATGGTGTTGGTGATGGTGGTGATGGTGGTGATGGTGGTGGTGATGGTGGTGGTGATGGTGGTGATGGTGTTGGTGATGGTGGTGGTGATGGTGGTGGTGATGGTGGTGATGATGGTGTTGGTGATGGTGTTAGTGATGGTGGTGATGATGGTGGTGGTAATGATGGTGGTGGTTTTATTTTCCTTTTGTTAGGTTTGTGTTACTGTTTGGGGTTTCTTTGTTTGCTTGTTTGTTTCTATGGGATTCTTTCTCTCCAGAGGTCCCTTTCTTCTCTCTGGTTGATTCATTATGCCTCAGGAGGGTGTGGTTGCTCCTTAAACAGCACAATCATTGAGAATGGCACTGTCATGACTTCTGATTTATCTCCTGCCCCATTAGTAGCTTGATATATGAATGAAGGTAATGCTACTGTTTTAACCATACACAGGCAGGAATTCATTAAAAGGTAAGTGTAGTGGGATTTGATTCCTGGGTTATATGCTATTTTTACTGCTTCTCAGGATTTTGTATTTTACTTATATTATGAATAATAAAAATAAGTATTTCCAGTCTTTGGTGGCAGGTGAAGGAGAAAGTTTCTTTTTTCTTTCTTTTTAGAGGTTTTTCTATAGGGTGTATGTGCTCGCTAGAAAGACAGAGACAGAGAGACAGAAAGCGAGAAATCACCCCCCAGGTCATGGCCATGATGCAACCCCTTCTCCTCCATTCTCCTCTTGGGATCTTGGGCACGCATGCACACGCTCCTGGCATGAGTTAAGCCACCGGGTCCGGAACTCGAACCATCGTTGACTACATGGGAGTCCAGCAACATAGCCATTATGTCAACTGCTGGTCCCGGAGTAGAGGGTTTCTTACCCTGTATGTTATCTGAGCTTACCCTGCTGCTGTGTTAGTAGTCATCAGCAGCACAGACTTTTAGAACCAGAAGGAGATTTTTTTCCCCTCTCAGACCTGCAGTGAAGTGGAAAACAGACTTACTCCTCTGTATAACAACGTTAGTGGGCCCAGCTGCAGTGGTGCATACTGCTAAGGCTGTGGGCTCCACAGGCTCTGTCCACATGGGAGGTTTAAGTTCAATTGCCAGCCCAAAGGCCCAGTGCAGTGGCGTGTATCTAGTCCCAGTTGGGACGCTCAAGGAGTAGGATGGTGACATGGCGAAACCTCATCTTTAAGAAAAGGAAAAGAAATGAATAATCTAAAAATTCTCTTAGTGTTTTCATGAAAATGTAACATCATCTTAAAGATGTCATCTACCCTGCAGTCAGCCATTTTGAACTCTGACTGTTCTTCAGCCACATGGACTCTCATAGACGGTTTCATGTTTCCCTGAAAACATTGACTCTGGGAGAGCAGCGCAGAATACGACAGACACTCCTGAAAGATGCCCTGACCATTTCTGTTTTAGTGGTGAAAGCTCTCATCTCTTAGAAAATGGAAGTGTGTGGTATTGATAGAAAGATACAGAGATGAAGTCATTACCTAAATAAATCAGAGGAATATAGAGGAAAAGATCATTAGCCAAGGACTTTGATTAGAAACAGCAGTTTATTTGCCTTATCAAATATATTTAAGTTCTGTGCCCTTATTCAAAAAAGCTTCTGTGTGTTTCATATTGCAGTCTCGATTTTAGAGTGTGACTTTTCCCTCCTTCTGTGACCTGTTAAATTTTACACTCAAAGGTGTTTTAGTATCTATCTTTTCATATTTTTACCCAAAATGGAAACTGAGTCTAACAAGATGTTGAAGTGTGACTCATAAGTCAAATTGCTTTGTGATATTTTTAATTGTACTGGTAAGCGGCATTTATCTTTTGCTGTAACAGTTAATGTTTTACACTTAATTAGAACTTAAAAAGTAGAAATATAGGAGACAGAATGAAATTGCCCCAAATTGCTCTAATTCATCAGTCCCAA
Source organism: Tupaia belangeri chinensis (assembly GCF_000334495.1). Classification (NCBI taxonomy): domain Eukaryota; kingdom Metazoa; phylum Chordata; class Mammalia; order Scandentia; family Tupaiidae; genus Tupaia; species Tupaia belangeri. The sequence continues at coordinate 234,537 of NW_006205376.1, read as the reverse complement.
ATTTTGACGCTGGAAATTTAAGATCCATCCACATTAAAAATTTTATGAAATTAAAGCATTTGAAAATAACAAGCTTATGGAAATTAATTTGGTCAAGGAAATGAAGAACTGATCTGATGGCTTTTGAATTTTCTTATATGTATAATAAAATATGAGCCAGAGTTTTTCCAGAATCTTCCCAGAATTTTGACAAGCGATGAATTTGGTTTGGAATTGCTTACATCTTGTAAAAGGCTAAAAGTTCTTTTCTTTTAAAAGATGTTTAATGTGTTCTGTCTGCAAAACTAGACAGTTTAGCAATTATGTTTTAAATTCTGTTAAGTCTGTTACTTAAGAGCCCGGATATGCAGTCACATTTATCAGGAATTTTTGTGGTAACTCAGACAAAATTGCCTCCTTTGAACCTTACAGCATCGATCTTATCTATGTATAAAATTTTAGGATCATAAAAAGCATAATTAACTTAATTTAAAATGTTTCTTTAGTGAATAAAGTATTTCTGTATAGATTTTTTAATCATCACAAACTGAAATGAGGACAATGATTAAGTTACATCCATACAGTTATATTAACATATCTTGATTTTCAGTATCAGTTGTCTAGCTACAATTGTAAAATTCAGATCCTAAAGTTTTTAAATGTATATTTATCTTATTAATAGTTTTTTATTTGTCCCTTGGGAATTTTATGACTCAGACTCTTTGAGGAAAAAAATTGAATCAGATTTCAACATTATCAATAAATATGTCAATAAGATAAATCTAAAAATTTAACATGCTTTTGAAAAAGTTCTAGATCTTAACCTATTATTATTTGTTGTAGGTGAAAACTTTGACCAGAGTCCATTGAGAAGAACATTCAAGTCCAAAGTTCTGGCCCACTATCCTCAGAACATAGAATGGAACCCTTTTGACCAAGATGCAGTGAACATGGTATATGTTTTCCTTTCCTTCTCCTTAGCTGTTAGCCCTCCTTTGATTTCATTAACATGATAGTGATGCTATTTTGAATGTCTACATTATTCAATTTCATTTTTGAAATAATTCTGTAAATAATGTAACACCATCCTCCATTTGTAGATGTGGAAACTGAAGCTCAGAGATGTTAAGTTACTCACATAGGACTCTCACAGCTCCCAAGTGTATACCACAAACGCTCAGAGACCGTTTTATTTTCCTACTATTAAGCTGGGTTGTGGGTTTGTATTAATTAAAACAGATGCTTTGATGAACAGTGGTATTACTTTGCCTTATATGGTAGGAGTGTGGTTGCAGTTTTCGTAAATCGAAGACTGTTGTATGATGGGCCCGTAATTTGTCATTTTCATAGCCAGCGTAAAGGTGGAAAGGAACATAATGCATCATTTAGACATTAGTAGGAGTTTGTGCAGAATCTGAATCAATATAATGAGTTACCAGTGGGTATTAAAAGTCTCCTGTAGAGATTCTTAGAAATAAAGTAGGTCATGATTTTCAGATCATTCTTAGGAGGTGTTCTGCATGGCAGCCTAGATAATATTTTGGGCCTTAATCAATTTAAGATTACATAATTTAGGGGACTCCAAAGTGAGCAAATTAGAGATTAGGCACAGTATCCTCAGAAGCGATTAGTGTGGACTGAGATAGTGTGATAGATGTTTTAGTAATTTAGAGGTGGAATCAAAAAACACGGACGACCACATCATGACCTGACACCCTAAAGAGAGGAAGATAGTGTTAGTGGATTCTGCCAGGTACCTCATCTGTAGTATTTTCACGTACATGCTTATTTCATGGTGGTTAAGTAACTCGCCCAAAGTTACACAGTGAGGCTCAGAGGTTGAATCCAAATCCTTTCCACTCCCTAGCTCCCTCTTTTTCCCCACGTGCCATGCTGCCTCCCCAGTAGAAGGCTGTGTGTTTCGTTCTGATCTGCACCAGGAGCGAAATGGGGTCACACCCTGGACCCTTTATTGGCATTTCTGTACTACAGAAACTGGTTTCTAGTTTGGGCTTGCTCCAAAGAGGGAACAGGATAATGCTTTTTGTAAGAACAAATTTCTAAAGCACTTAGTCCTTCAGGGCCAGCAGATTGTGTGGTGGTTAAAGTGCTGGACTCTTACATGGCCGACTGTGGTTTGACTGCTGGACCTGATAGCTTGCTGTCTTACTTTCCTTTTCTCTCTCTGGTTAAATAATAACATAATAATAAATTAAAAATTTTAAAAAGCATGTGACCCTTCAACTTTAATTCTTTACAGAGTACAGTGTATTTTCTTTTCCTGAACTCTTACTCAATGCCAGAATAATCATACATGCTATTTAGCTGGAAGTTAATACAGTGCATGCCTAGCATGATGTTTGGTAGAGACAATGCTATAGATACTGGGCAGAACACACAACGGTCAGTTATCTTGATGCAACGGGTGGAGCCCAGACAGCTTCTGACTAAAATAGTCAACAAATAGCAGTGACAAAAAATAATTATCAGCTGCCTGAACCAGCAATTTAATAGAAAGTTATTAAAGAAAAGAGCGTCTAAATGAAGCAATGGAAAAATGGATAAGAATAGAGGGGTCAGCAGGTGGCATGTAATTAAGGGTGCAAGATTCCCACATGGCCGACTGTGGTTGTGCGTTCCAGACCTAGCCCCTTGCTTTCCTACTTTCCCTTTCTCTCTGTCTGGCCAAATTAAAAATAAATAACAATAACAAATGTAATTAAATAATAATTTTTAAATGAATGTGAATAGATTCTAATATTTCATTTTTTTTTAAAGAATGATTTAACTTTATTTTGTTTATTTATTTATTTTAATTTGACCAGAGAGGGACAGAGTTGGGGGCGGGAATGAGAAAGCAAGCCACCAAGTCAAGGACTTGAACCATGCGTGGTTGGCCATGTGGGAGTCTAGCGCCCTTAACCACTACGCCACCAGCTTGCCCCTCTAACACTCAAACTTCTTAAATTAGTAAGGTATTTCAGAATTATTCTATAAGAAGTCAGGATGGTATCCAAAAGTAGCTTCTTAGAAAAATACGAATCTACAGTTTTTTGGAACAAAATGCCATATTCGGTGTTTTATTTCTTTTAATCATCTGAATGAATTAATATAGCCATAGTAGCTTTTGCCTCTATTTGCAAAACATTCATGTTTAATGTAATTGTCAGTTTTCTTAATCTTCAGTATTCTCTTTACCTCTTGTCTCTGAGGTTTATGTAAGCAGAAAAAGATTCTCTCTGAAGAATAAATACAAAGGCTTGTGTTCTGATGGTTAAGCACCACATTGCATTTTGGATTTCGCTGCAAATCTAAAAGGATTTACTGCCACTCCTTGAAAATCTCTGAAAAGCATCCCATTAAACTAGTCTGCATTTGGGTCATAGATTTACTGCCCTTAATTTCCTCTTTGATTTATTAGTAAGTGCATTTGTATGAAGCTATAATTTATTCCTACCTAAAGGCAGAAAGCTTTGTCTTGCCTTTAGTGAAATCTCACTCCAGTGACTCATCACCTTCTGCAGTATCAGTCATTCCTCTAACAAGCAGCGGTGATGCTTTGAGTAAAGGTCACTCGTTTCACACATAAATTACCCAAAGCAGTGAACTTGGTTAAATAAAAAATATCATGTGTATGAGTGTAGTGCAAAATAATAGAAAATAAATGAAAGTGACAGCTGAAATCATTTCTGATTTAATTCATTTTATGTCTCAGTTGCTGCTTCAGAGACTTTTAGGGAAAAAAAATGGAAGTATCATAAAACAGAACAATACAGCAATCATCTCTCACCACCCAGAACTAGTATCTGTCAGCAATGACAAATGTACTTTGGATCTGTACCTTTCATTTTAAACAGAACAAAACATTGCAAATAGTGCTGCAGTTCCCCTGCCTTCTCCCCACCAGTCCCACATTCAGATCTCTTTGAGGTCATCTGCATCCCGGTGTCTGTGACTCTCTGTATAACATTTTAGTAAATAAATCGTAAGAGAATATTAGAGCTAGGATTCCTTCCTTCCCTTTTCCCTTTCTTATTGTCGGAGTGTGTATGCTTATGAGAGAGAGAGAAAGTGCCCCAGAGTAGGGCATGGTCATGCCACAATCTTCCCTCCTATTTCTCCGTCACATAGGATTCTGGGGGTGTGTGTACGTACACTCATACACAGCCCAGCATATTTTCCAAGCTGCTGGAGCTGGGACTCAAACCATGGTCAGCCATATAGGATCCAGCACCCAATGCAGTGTTTACCTGCTGAGCTGGATCTAAGAATTCTTTTTTTGGAGAGATTTTCGCTGTAGGGCGCGTGCGCTCGCCAGACAGACAGAGAGAGACGCAGAGACAGAAAGCGAGAAATCACCCCCCAGAGGGGATGGTCACGCCGCAATCCGTTCTCCTCCATTCTCCTCCCGGGATCTTGGGCACGTACGCACACATGCCCGGCGTGAGTTTTAAGCCACCGGGTCCGGGATGCGAACCGCGGTCGACTACGTGGGAGTCCAGCGACATAGCCATTACGCCAACTGCTGGTTCCCGATCTAAGAATTCTTAAGAAAGTAAGATTAGTTCTGTATTTTTATTGTTAGTTTTTAGTTTTGTCTTTTTCCCCCCCTTTCAATTTGCAAGAGGACATGTACACTTTCTGGAGAGAGACGCAGAGACATGGAAAAAGTGAGAAGGCAGCCTCCCTCAACCCCCATCACGGAGCGTGGTCACACCCAATCCCTTCTCCTCCACTTCTCCCTCTTGTCAGGATTTTGAGCATGGACACAACATGCCCAGGATGTTTCTTAAGCCACCAGGTCCAAGACTTTAACTGAGTGGCCGGCCATGTGCAGTTCAGCTGCCCCAAACACCACACCACAGGCTGGCTTGGTCAATATTTTTTAAAGCAAATTATATAAAATAACAGGTTTTTATTTTGTATATCTGTCTAAAATGAAACATGATAAGCTGTATTTCAGTATATAAGAGTAATAACAATTATAAAACTCTTTATAGCGTTCTAAGTGTGCCGTTTACTATTTACTTAAGAGAGATGAACAAAGAGTAAAGGGAATGAGAGCTGGAAATACCCTTGAACACAAAACTCTGTGAAGCTGAGCCACATGAGAAGGTTCTGTGTTCATGCCCAGAGACCTTCCTGAACACACTTGTGCCCATCACCCAGGGCTGGCTGAAGCTGGGGTCGGTCGCATTATGAAGACTCTGTTGGGTGCTGTGCCTTGTCTTTCTCTTTTGCTATGGGAGGAAGAAGGCGATAGATACATATTTTTTTAATAGAGAGGAAAGGACCAGCAGGTTAAGGAGTCTAGATCCCACATGACCAGCTGTGTGGTTTGAGTCTCAGACCTGGCAGCTTGAAAAATCATGCTGCTCACTTGTGTGTGTGTGTATGTGCCCCAAATCCTGAAAGGACAGTGGGGAAAAGGAGATTATGGTGTGACCACTCCTCCTCCCAGGAGGTAGTATCTCACTTTCTCTCTCTCTGCCTCTCCCTGCCCTATAGCAAAAGCTAAAATGATAATAATAAAGAATAAAGGGTAGGGGCCAGCAGGTGGCGTGGTGATTGAGGTTCTAGGGCCATACATGGCCGATCATGGTTTGAGTCCCAGACCTGGTGGCTTGCTTTCTCACTTCTCTCTCTCTCTCTCTCTGGTTTCCACCTAGTGAGTTGTTACTGAGCTTTCAGATTTTCATTTTGCAGATAATTTCCCCAGAGAAGCCATGCCTGACCACCACCCACTACCCTCTCAGCATTCTCTCAGCTCCCCTTCGGTTCTGTTAGTACCTGGTACCTTTTTGTAACTTCTATTTTGGTCACTTTATGTGTATTTTAGTTCCTGACAGTTCTTACAATAAATTCTGACTTTTGAAGAAGAAAAAGTAGTATCATTTTCCAGTTCATGGTTCCCAGATTAGAAATATAATTTTTATTTTTATTTTTTTTTGTAGGAAGAGCATTTAAGAAAAAGTCTTACATCTGTTATCTGTAGCATAGAAAGTCATTCTAAATTTTGAGCACAACTTTTGGCAAGCCTTTCCTGTAAATGTTTGAATGTGTGCTCAAGAAAGCTACAAACCCGAAAGGGAATATTTGGCAGTTGTTCAAAAAACAATTAGAGCTGTGACTTTTGTGGTTTATGATGTCAGGGAAGCCTATTAGTTAAATTAAATCTTTATATTGACTTTGGTGGTCACTGTGTCTCTGTATTGCCGTCTTGATGTGAAGAGAAGTAGAGGTTAGATCAAGAGACCTAAATCTGGTCTCGTACCTCTAGCTGTTGCTCCTTTTTTTGTTTGTTTATTTTCTTGTTCATTCATTTATTCATTCAGCAAATGTTTATATGTCACACATTATGCTAAACAAATCGAGCTTAGCCTGGCGCAAGAGTAATTCAGTCATCCCTTCCGCAATCTTTATTGACTATAGTAAATGTGCCAGTTGAGTTTTGTTCTTCTGAGCAGTAGAAAAACACATTGATTTGTTCCTTAGGATGAAAACAGCCTCAATTGGAAGGCAGAAGTATGAGAAGATCTTGTCGTGGTCTTTCCTTACACAGTTATTCCCCAGACTAGGAGTTAGCAGTTTTCTAGCAAATCTAGATACTCATGAGCCTTCCTCAGTCTGTCTTATTGTATCCAAATATACTTGGTAATTTAATTCTTGTCAGCATATATAAAAGAATTAAGTGCATACACCTTAGTTCTTTCTAAGTCATAGTGAAATATAAGACATTTTCACTTGTCCACTAACACTGAGCTTCATGGTTTTACTTTTTGTCCTTGCTATCTGTCTCCGTTTATTTGGCCCCAAATGGTATATTGTGCCATGCGTGGTATTCTTTATTATATTTTTAAACATTTCTTTTTTCTTTCATGGGAGGACGAGAGACCGAAACATAGGCACAGCCAACAGGGCCTTCACAACATGCTTCATCTGTCTCAGCCAGCCAGGGTCATGGTCATGCATATGTGTATTCAAGGAGGCCATAGGACATGAACCCAGGACTCTTCACAGAAAACATTTGCCAGTCCCTGCAGTGGACACACTCAACAGCCTGCCTAGGTTCAGGGAGAGTGGTAGACCCCACCCCTTAATGGGAGCAAGGTTCTGGAAGCACCAGTGGAACTAAAATTAATGTTGGAGCCATTTTTAAACAAATATAGGCTGTAGGGCGCGTGCGCTCGCCAGACAGACAGAGAGAGACATAGAGACAGAAAGCGAGAAATCACCCCCCAGGGGGGATGGTCATGCCGCAATCCCTTCTCCTCCATTCTCCTCTCGGGATCTTGGGCACACGCGCCCGGCGTGAGTTTTAAGCCACCGGGTCCGGGACATGAACCGCGCTCGACTACGTGGGAATCCAGCGACATAGCCATTACGCTAACTTGTGGTTCCCTGGAGCCATTTTTAAACAAATATAGTCTGCCACAGGAATGAGCCTTGTGGACATCTAGGGGGAAATCATTTCCAGAAGAAGGAATAGCAGGTTTTGACAGGAATGTGCTAGGCGTGTTCACAGAACAACCACCCGCCATTGCCGCAGGAGTAAAGTAGGCCAGCTAAAGAGTAGGGGGAGAGGAGGACAGAGGGACTGCTGAGGCCAGGTCACGCAGGGCCTTGTAGGCTATTGTTAGGACTTTGGCTGTTAGTGAGACAGGAGGCTGTTGTAGGGTTTTGAAAAGAATAACAAAATTTAACTTATATTGTTATAGGAGCATGTTACCTGCTACCTGGGAAATAGATTATGGGAGACAAGGGCAAAGGCAGAGAGACTGGTGAGTAGGACATTACAGTCGGCCAGGCATGAGAACGGGTGGCTTAGATTAGAGAGGTACGAGCAAATACAGCACTCATTTCTAAATGTATTTTTGAAGGCAGAACTAATAATATTTGCTGACGAATTGGATAATGGGTTGAGTAAAAGAAAGTAGTCAAAGATGACTCCAAGGGCAAACTAGATGGATGGAAAAGGCCAATGAGGAGAAACAGGTTTGGAGGAAGAGATTAAGACTCCTGAATTTTGAATATGATAAGTTTAAGATACCTAATAGGCATCTTGATGAGAATGTCAAGTAGTTATTAAGTTAAAAGTCAAGGTCATGAGATAGTAAATTTGGAATTTGCCAGAGTATATTTAAAATTATGGGGAACATTGCGTGGGAAATGAGTGTGGAGAGAAAAGAGAGCCAAAATGTGGTCTAATCTGATCACATGGGCTCAAAAGCTGAAGGGTTTTAGGAAGAATGAAGGACAGTGACCTCAAGTGGCTCTGAGGAGCAGTCAGGGCACCGCTCACCTTCATACTCAGTGACGATTTTGTTCGAGTGATCCTATCTTTTTTTAAACAAAAAGAATAATTTTATTCAGCATTATTATTTTTTAATTTGACCAGAGAGAGAGAAAGAAAGTGAGAAACCAAGCCACCAGGTCCAGGACTTGAACCATGGTTGGTCATGTGGGAGACCAGAAACTTAACCACAATGCTATCTGCTGACCCCAGTCCTATTTGTTTTTAAAAAGTGGGAATCCAGACTTCTTAAAAATTTTATTTCTTTTCCTTTTTTTTCAAGCTTTTGCTATAGGGTGTGTGCACTCTCCAGGGAGAGACAGGTAAAGGGAAAGTGAGAAGTCACTGTCCAGGAAGGATGGCCACATTGCAGTTCCTCCTCCAAACTTCTTTCCAGATCTTAGGCGTGCACACACACGTTTGGCATGTTTTTCAAGCCACCAGGTCCAGGACTCAAACCATTAACCACCACGCCACCTGTTGGCCTGGGAACCCTGAAATTTAACGCAGAACCCTACTCTACAAAATAAAACCAAGTAGAATGTGCACAGGGGAGTGAGAGGCTCACTGATTCTCTCACCTTCCTCCTCCAGCCTCTCACTTTCCAAGGCCCTAATTCCTGCTGCTGCCTTATAACCCCCTTCAAAACCACTGCCCTTCAGTGCTATCAAGCACACCTAATCCTGTTCCCCTCCTGCTAAAAACCCTTCAGAGGCTCATTAGCTTCTAACAGGGCTCATCAAGGCCCTCTCTGACCAGCTATTTCTCTGGCTTCTGTCTCACATCCCCCCACTTTGCATTCTGTCTCCATCTACACTGACCTTGTTTCAGTTCCCCAAAGCCTCAAAATTATTTCTTCTGGGCTTTTGCATATGTTGTCCTGTCTGCTTAGAAGCTTCAGTTTTTTTACACCTGTGCTCATCCTCAGGTTTCAGTTTACACTTCATTTTTCCCCTGCAGCACCCTCTTTTAAAATTTATGTCCTCCTGCTCTTTTCTTTCTTTCTTTCTTTTTCTTTTTTTTCCTGTATTTGCCCTATCCTAACACTTCCTGCACTTTAGACATAGTTTGTGCCTTTTTTTAATCATCTGTCATTCTTATCAGGATGGAAGCTCCCTTGGAGCAGGGACCGTCTCTGCCCCTCTTACTATTTTATCACTGCCACAGGGCCTGGTCCACAAAAGCACTTAATAAATGTTGATTCTTTGAATGAAGGATATGTAACTTTTTAAAAAAATAATTATTTTATTATTTATTTATTCATTCATTTATTTCATTTTTTTATTTTGACCAGAGAGGGACAGAGCGAGAGAGAAAGAGAGAGAGGGAAAGTGGGAGAGCAAGCCTCCAGGTCCAGGACTTGAACTGTGGTCGGCCATGTGGGAGTCCAGCGTCCTTAACCACCACGCCACCTGCCGTCCCCTAGGATATGTAACTTTTATGGTGAATTGTGTTTAACAATATGGGGATTTGAGAGAATGTCTTTTTTTTTTTTTTTTTTAAGGTTTTTGCCATACGGCATATGCACTTGCTGGAGAGAAACAGAGAAAGGGAAAGTGAGAAATCTACCCCCAGGAGGGTGATCATACTGCAATCCCTTGATCTCCATTCTCCTGGATTTTAGGCACGTGTGCGCACATGCCTGGTCTAATTTTTAAGCCACTGGGTCCGGGACTTGAACCATGGTAGGCCATGTGGGAGTCCAGTGCCTTATCCACCATGCCACCTGCTGGCCCCCAAGGATGTCTAAATTTTATACCAGACTGTGTTTTTTTTAACTGAAGAATTATTTACTTAATTTTAGTCATCGTCATTATTATTTTAGTTCACCAGAGAGAGAGAGAAAGTGAGAAAGCAAGCCTCCAGGTCTAGACTAGAACCATAATGGGTCATATGGAAGTCCAGCACCTTAACTACAATGCCACCTGCTGGCCACCAGATTGGTTAGAGGAAAAATAAGGAAATGTAATAACGTGTGGTAAAATTATATCTTTTCAAAACACATACTGCAGTACAAAAGGAGAAATATATAAAATTATCATGTTAAGATGGCTGAATTAATACCTGTTTTCCTTAACATATTTAAGATTTTCTGTTTTAATAATGTTTTTCTTAGAATTATTTATTTAATTTCTATTTGTTTTATTATTTAATCTGCTATAAGGCACATACTCACCAGAGAGACACACACCAGAGATAGAGAGACAGAGAGAGAGACAAAGTGAGAAAGTAAGCTGCCAGATCTGGGATTCAAACTGTGGTTGGCCATGTGGGAGTTCAGTGCCTTAACCAGCATGCCACTTGCTGGCCCTATTTTAGATTTTCTATAATTTTCTTTCTTTTTTTTTAAGAAAGATTTTTGCTATAGGGTGTTTCCTCACTGGGAAGACAGAGAGAAAAGGCGAGAAATCACTCCCCAGGGGAAATGGCCACACTGTAATCCCTCCTCCATTTTCCTCTTGGGATCTTGGGCCCCCATGCACACACGCCTGGCGTGAGTTTTAAGCCACTGGGTCTGGGACGCAAACTGTGGTCAGCTATGTGGGAGTCCAGCAACATAACCATTATGCCATAATTTTATTTATTTTGTTTAAAATGTTTTAAAGAATCCATTCTAATTTCTTGTACATTTTAAGCATCTTAAGTATAGCATCTTTAATTTTTTGGTTTATTTGTTTCTTAGTTTGATTCAGTCCTCAGTTCTCAAGACCATTGTTTTTACCGGAAACAATGTAAAATATCTTGGTTCCACCCTCTGCTTTAGTAAATCAAAAAAACTTTCCATTTTCAGTATTCATTTTTCTAAGGTAAAGTATTATATTCAAAACAGCATAAATAATACTATTGTTTTTATTACTTTTTTCTATTTATCAAATTAACGTTCGTGTTTTTTTCTCTCCCCCTGAAACACTGTCGTCTTTATTATAGAAATCATATGTAATTATTAAATATTTGTAATGTGTCTGTGTTAACTCTGTCTTCAAGTAGTTGAGGTAGCAACTGTTACAGATAAAGGATTTTAGGCTCAGAGAAGTTACATGCCTTACTGAAAGTCACAACTTGGTTAGCAGTTTACTTAGATTAACTCAAGGATCTTCTCATTCTTAGTAAAGCCCCCCATGTGCAATATTACACAGTAAAGTTTTTTTTCCTATATATTCTTTTTAAGAATTTTTTTCTTGGGACCAGCAGTTGGTGTAATGGCTGTGTCACTGGTGGATTCCCATATGGCTTCCTATAGTTAAGTCCTGAGCCTGGCGGCTTGAGAGTCAAACCAGGTGTATGTGTGTTCTCAAAACAAGGGAGGAGAGGGGATTGTGGTGTGGCCATTCCACCCAGGGAGTGATTTCTCACTTTCTGTCTCTCTGTCTCTCTCTGTCTTTCTGGTGAGCACACACGCCCTATAGCAAAAACCTCTCCCCAAAAAAGAATTTTTTTCTTTTCAATTTGCTATAGGTCGTGTGGGTTCACCAAAGAGAGATGTGGAGAGAAAGGGAGGGAGAAAATGAGAAATCACTCCCTGGGGAAGGTGGCCACACCATAATCCCTTCTCCTACATTCTCTTCTCGTGATTTTGGACATGCACGGACATGGCGCCCAATGTATTTTTCAAGCTGCTGGGACTGGGACTTGAACCACATAATTGGCTATGTGGGATTCAGCTGCCTTAATCTCCATGCCATCTGCTAGCCCCATTAAGCATAATTTTTCAGGCCAGCCTATGGCCTGGTAGTTAAGGCAGCTGGATTCCCGCATGGCTGACTCTGCCATAAGGCAGCTGGATTCCCACATGGCTGACTCTGCCGTTTGAGTCTCAGACCTGGCAGCTCAAAACACATACTGGGCCAGTGGGTACATGTCCAAAACCCCAAAGGAAGGAGAGATGGAGGACAAGGAATTGCGGCATGACTGCACCCTTCTAGCAAAAAAAAAAAAAAAAAGTATCTTTATCTACATATGAATGAGGGCTACAGTGTATTTCTAGTTTAAGGCTATTGCTAATGTTAAATTTGGATAAAACCTGTCTTTTATGTTAGGTTAAAAAAAAAAAAATCAAATTTTGGGAGGGCCAGCAAATGATGTAATGGCTGCATCACTGAATTCCCACATGGTCAACCACTGTTCAAGTCCTGGACCTGGTGGCTTGAAACACCCCGGTGCATGTGCATGCGCATGCCCCAAATCTCGACATGCCCCAAATCCCGAGAGACTGGAGAAGGGGTTGCCGCATGGCCATCCGCCTGTGGGGAGGTGTGTGGTAAGGGATTGCCGCATGGCCATCCGCCTGTAGGGAGGTGCGTGGTGTGTGATTGTTTGCTTTCTGTCTCTGTCTCTGGCGAGCGCACACACCCTATAGCAGAAATCTCTCTTAAAAACAAAACAAAATAGAACAGTTTTTTTCTGAAGTTCTTTGTACCCTGCATTCTGATGTTCATTTTCTTTCTCCACAGTTGTGCATGCCTAAAGGACTGTCTTTCAGAACGCAGACTGACAACAAAGACCCTCAGTTCCACTCGTTTATCATTACTCGGGAGGATGGCTCTCGTACCTACGGTTTTGTCCTCACGTTTTACGAAGAAGTCACCAGTAAGCAGATCTGCACGGCGATGCAGACGCTCTACCAGATGCACAACGCCGAGCACTACAGCAGCGTGTACGCGTCCTCCTCCTGCAGCATGGACTCGCTGGCCAGCAGTGTCGATGAGGGAGATACAACTTCCCTGTCGAAACTCCAGCGATACAACTCCTACGACATCACCAGAGACACCCTGTATGTTTCCAAGAGTATCTGCTTGATCACACCGCTACCTTTTATGCAGGCCTGCAAGAAGTTCCTCATCCAGCTCTACAAGGCCGTTACCTCACAGCAGCCCCCACCCCTACCGCTTGAGAGCTACATCCATAACATTCTCTACGAGGTACCCCTTCCACCTCCAGGGAGGTCCCTGAAATTCTATGGTGTCTATGAACCCGTCATCTGCCAGAGGCCTGGGCCCAACGAACTCCCCCTCTCGGATTACCCGCTGCGAGAGGCCTTCGAGCTCCTGGGGCTAGAGAACCTAGTGCAGGTGTTTACCTGTGTTCTCTTAGAGATGCAGATCCTTCTCTACTCACAAGGTGGGTCTCCTCCGATTGTAAGTTCTCCAAAAACAAGTACTTCTGCTCTCAACTGCTGTCTTTTTCCAAGGGGAATATTATTAGAAGCAAATAATTAAAAGTCAGATGTCTTTTCTGTTTTGTATCAAAGGAACAGCTTTCGGGAAGACCAAAGGCTGAGACGTTGATTCCCTTAGAGGGCGCAGCAGAAAGCAGCAGGAAGGAATACAAAAGTGTCAGCTTGGCTGATTGGGGCGTACTTATTCCTAGTGGAAATAGTCCTTTTTCATGATAATGTGTAATCATCATAGAAGTAACCTGTCTTTTCAAAATGAGAGCCAGAGGGTCCTGTTACCGTCAGGAACATGGAGACTTCCTTTTCTTTACAGATTAGTGAGGGGTCACATCCAAACCCCCGGCCGACATTGGAAAGGGATAAGTAAAACTGTCGACTCTGCAGTTTCCCAAGGCCGTCAGCTTTGGACCTTTGCCTGTGGGAGCGCTGCGTGTGGTAGAAGGGAAGGGGGTGCAGGCGTGAGACAGACGTGACTTCCCAGTGTCTGGTCATCCAGCCAGAGTTCTGTACGCGTGATTTTTCATTTTGTTTTGTTTCCCTAAGTCCCAAAGGATAGTCATCTTAGTGGTATCTTTTGTTCAGAGTTCTCTCGACACGGGAGACTGACGTGGTTTTATTTAACAGTGCGTTTACAGTAGCCGATGTTGAGCCTGGACTGGGATACCACTTTCCTTTTTAATATGAATTCACGGAGGAAATAGAGATGCTCTGTGTTAATGGATAGTAAGTTGAAGGAAATTATAAAACGGTACCTGCGCATTGATGGAGCCTTTGAAAAATGTGGCGTCAACGTTTGGGTTAGCGTTGTGCCGACGTGCGTAGGCTGGCAGGATCGTGCAGCCTTCTGACTGCTGCCGTCAAGCTTATTTTACCACTTTCTTTTTTTTATTTTTCTATTTTAAATTATAAGTGAGGCTGAGCCAAGTGGGCTATATTTGTACTTCCCATCTTGTGTGTATGTTGACACTATTTGTGTGTTGACAGCCCTTCACGAGGTTGTATTTTCTTCAGTTTATCCTATAACGTTCTTTGATAATGTGTTCCAATGTCTTGATTTTTGTTGACAGGAAGTTCTTTTCTAGTGGCCAATCTAAATTCATTCCTTTCCTCTTTCTCCCACTTTCTTAGTGCTCAGCATTACCTGTACATAATCCTATTTTGTATCTGAAAGATTTAACTTTAATTCTCTCTTCCTTCTCTCCTTTTCCCTGAAGGAGATGGGAGTTGGAGGGGCCTACAAGGGGCTGAGACTTGGAGCTTAATACTCAGGTGTGCTGGCACATTGGGAAAATGAACTCTAGATTCTAGACTTTGAAGGGATCTTACAGGCCACTTCTTTTCCTAATGTTCTGCCTTAGACAAGCAGTTTGGGTCAGAAAGGATATTGGCCTTTTTTTTTTTTTTTTTTTTAAGAGAGGTTTTTGCTATAGGGCGCGTGCGCTCGCCAGACAGACAGAGAGACAGAGAGACAGAAAGCAAGAAATCACCCCCCAGGGGGAATGGCCCCCCCGCAATTCCTTCTCCTCCATTCTCCTCTTGGGATCTTGGGCAAGCACGCACACGCGCCCGCCGTGAGTTTATGCCACCAGGTCCAGGACTCGAACCTCAGTCGACTACATAGGAGCTCAGCGACATAGCCATTACGCTAACTGCTGGTCCCAAGGGATATTGGCCTTTGAAATCTGAGCAATCCTGGGTTCCATCTCTTGTCTTTCACTTTGTCCACAGACATGTTGTATCATCTTCCTGAGTCCAGTCTCCTCATCTTGGGCAGAATAACCGTTTTTGGGTTTTCTCCCCGTGCCTCCCACCCCACTAATCTGTTGTGAAGATTAAATGACAAAATCTATTAAAATAATTAGGGTGTAATGGTACTGACTAAAGGATAACTGGTGATGTTGTAATTATTTATTACTCATTTTATTAGTCCTGTATAACCCTGTATAAATTATGCATGTCTTAAATTGTGAAGGTCAAACATATTACTGCATTTAAATTATAATGTTGTTAAATAGTCATAATATCTGTTCTAGGGTTAAAGACTCATACATGTACTTTTATGCTGGGTGCCATGCTTGTTTTAGGGAACAAAAAGTGAAAAATGTCCCATTATCACTCTTTTTTCTTTTATAATTATTTTTAAATTTTTATGTATTATTTTTATTTAATTTTTTTTTTTTAATTTTCTATAGAGCACATGCACTCGGGAGAGAGAGAGAGAAAGTAAGTTGCTGGGTCTGAGACTTGAACCATGGTTGGTCATATGAGAGTCCAGCACCTTTACCACACACCAACAACTGGCCCCCACATACCTCTTTTTTCATTTTTTTTAAGAGAGATTTTTGTTTTAGGGTATGTGTGTGCTCACGAGAGAGAGAAAGAGACAAAGAGACAGTGAGAGGGAAAGTGAGGAATCACCTCCTAGTGGGGATGGCCATGCTGCAATCCCTTCTCCTCCTGGGATCTTGGACATGCATGCACATGCGCCCAGCGTGAGTTTCAGGCCACTGGGTCTGGGACTCGAACTGCAGTGGGCCATGAGGGAGTCCAGCAACATAATCACTAATCATAATCATCTGCTGGCCCGGTACTGCCTCTTTTAAATAGCACTTTATGTCTCACTGCTTGTGGTCTGTTCTGAGCCCTCATTTTTCTTTTCTGCTTCAAGCTTGTCCCATTTAGTTTATGGAGTCTGTTTGTTGAGAAGTTTTAGTTGATTGATGTCTACAGATTTATTTCCGTTTCAAATGAATAAGAATGAATATTTATGGACATGTTTTTGTACTTCAAGTATTTTTGGATAACTTGATCTTATGCTGAGTACAGAGTGAATCCAGAGATTACAGAACTGAATTTTTTTTTTTTTTTTTAAGTATCATACTAAAAAAGTGCCATGGGGGTAAGTTTATAACCATTCACTAAAATCAGTGTACGTCAAGAATTAGACTGCAGAAATGCATCGTACATTTTGGTCCTCCCCACACACACTATCTAATCTTCTCAGCAGCGAGTATTGTTATCCATGTTTTTCCAAGGAGGACATTGAAATCTAAAGAAGCTGAGGACCAGCAGTTAGCGTAATGGCTATGTCGCTGGATTCCCACGTGGTCAACCGCGGTTCGAGTCCTGGACCCGGTGGCTTAAAACTCACGCCGGGCGCGTGTGCGTGCGTGCCCAAGATCCCGAGAGGGGAATGGAGGAGAAGGGATTGCGGCGTGACCATCCCCCCCGGGGGGTGATTTCTCGCTTTCTGTCTCTCTGTCTCTCTCTGTCTGTCTGGCGCGCGCACACGCCCTATAGCAAAAACCTCTTCAAAAAAAAAAGAAGCTGAGGAATCCACCCCAAATCATGTAGCTAGTCAGTGATGAGCGACCTTGAGAATCAGGTGTGAACCCATCTTTCTCCAGGGTCCTCATCTCTGTGGGGCACTGTGCTTAACCTTCCTTTGTCTGTCTCAGCATTTGTTTTCAATGGTTAATTTACTCTGTAGGTTGTTGTAAAGGTATACTAAATGACTGTAGCATATATAATAATGTGAAAGCTCTGTGTAAACGCAGACTCTAACACTGACTGTGGCTCCCCCCATTAGAGAAGGACGTTTCATTTCGGTGGATGAAGTAAAAGAGCCGTTGTGTCGATTTGTGGCCTGGTGCCCTCCTTCATTCCTCCTGACTCTCTGTTAAGGAGGTTTTAATAACATCTGATATTTCATTACTTCTTCACTGATAAAACTATGCCATAAAATTTTAAAATACTGCTCGTGTTTAGCAATTACCATGAAAACCCAAAGTGAATCAAAGTAGAATTATTTCAATGATGAGCATGTCCTTCTAGACTGATTTGAAATTCTCGTCCATAGCTCATGTAAACAGATTCAGCCTGTACTTAGAGCGCGTATATCACAGTTACCTTGCAGTAGTAACTAGCTCAGAATTTAAGTAGAGAATGCACAAGGAGTACAAGGCTTTTTTTCTTAGGACTCCCTGATCAGCAAAAAGCACTTCTGGGGCCAGCAGGTGACGTGGTGGTGAAGGCGCTGGACTCTCGTGGCCAGCTGCAATTCGAGTCCCGGACCAGGCAGCTTACTTTCTCACTTTCCCTCTCTCTCTCTTTCTCTCTCTGGTGAGTGTACGTAGTAAAAGAGCCGTTGTGTCGATTTGTGGCCTGGTGCCCTCCTTCATTCCTCCTGACTCTCTGTTAAGGAGGTTTTAATAACATCTGATATTTCATTACTTCTTCACTGATAAAACTATGCCATAAAATTTTAAAATACTGCTCGTGTTTAGCAATTACCATGAAAACCCAAAGTGAATCAAAGTAGAATTATTTCAATGATGAGCATGTCCTTCTAGACTGATTTGAAATTCTCGTCCATAGCTCATGTAAACAGATTCAGCCTGTACTTAGAGCGCGTATATCACAGTTACCTTGCAGTAGTAACTAGCTCAGAATTTAAGTAGAGAATGCACAAGGAGTACAAGGCTTTTTTTCTTAGGACTCCCTGATCAGCAAAAAGCACTTCTGGGGCCAGCAGGTGACGTGGTGGTGAAGGCGCTGGACTCTCGTGGCCAGCTGCAATTCGAGTCCCGGACCAGGCAGCTTACTTTCTCACTTTCCCTCTCTCTCTCTTTCTCTCTCTGGTGAGTGTACGTGCCCTGTAGCAAATTAAATAATAATTATAATTTTTAAAAAAATTTAAAAGAGCATCTGTAGCCTAAAAATACTTGGAGCAGGACGGTGGGAAGATTGGAGTATAATCCTCTTTTCAAAAGAATAGTGGAGAAGTAAAAGATAGGGGAATTTAAACACCAGTGTCTAGCTTTGATACCGGTAATTAAAGCCTCTGGAGCGTTCCCTGGCCTTGCTCATTACCTCTTTTGGCTCTTCACAGTGGAAATAAGCAGTTGCCCACTGCCCACAGCACAGATGCCTCTGTGCCTTCGCAGTCCTCCCCCGCCCTCCCCTCTGCGCCTCCCCCTCCCTCATAAGTTGTGCATGAGTTAGCCTTGTCAGAAAGTAGGAGCTGTCACAAACTGTTAGTCATGCTCAGGTGGTCATGATAACTCACTGGTTTTTGAATTGGTGAGTCATAAAAGCAAACCTGATTCTTTTTTTTTTTTTTTCTTCTTTTTTGTTTTATGAGCAAGAGAAAGAGTGCCTGTGCAGGAGGAGGGAGAGAGAGATGAGTATTTTTGACAGGGTCTTGCGTTGCATCCTCTGCAGCTGTGCCCTGGCCTCCCAGTCATCTGGGATCACAGGTACATGCCACCACGCCCAACCTATGTAGGTTTGTCTGGGATCTGAACTTGGACCACAAAGCTGATTTCTTTTCTTTTTTTTTTTTTTTTTTTTTTTTGAGATGACAGGGGGCACATGCAGGCAAGAGAGAGAAAGAGACAAGGCATGTTAAGAGACAAGGCCTAGTCATTCCACAGTAGTTCTTCCCCCAGTTCTCCATTCCATCTGGATCCTGGCCATGCCCACTTAAACCAGTGTGGTTTTCAAGCTACTAGGGTGAAGACTCACCCTCAGCCACGTGAGATTCAGCATCCTCTGTGTAGCACTTACCCACTGCACTCCATGGCCAGCCCTGAACCTGATTTTTGTTTGTTTTTGCTGTAGGGTGTGTACACCCTGGAGAGGGACAGAGAGAGACAGTGACAGAGAAAGTGAGAAATTACCCCTGAGGGCATGGTCATGCCGCAATCCCATCTCTACTTTTTTCCTGGGATTTCGGTGCCCGGTGTGATTTTCCAGCCACCAAATCCAGGACTTACACTGTGGTAGGTCATGTGGAAGTCAGTGCTTTAACCACCATGCCAAATGCTGACCCCAAACCTGGTATTTTGATGACAAAAAGTGTGTTCTTGTAGCTCAGATCCTAAAATTCTAAAAGTAGTAAAATGTGACAAACTTTGATCAATGTTTTTATATCATTAGCTTTATATTGTTATAAACAGAATCTTAGCATCTTTAAAAAGTTATTAATGATACTTTAAAAATGCTTAGGGTAGAATTGACATGGGATGATTAATATAAGTGTATGAGGGCCTGCAGGTGGTGTGCTGATTAAGGCGCTAGACTCCCCCATGACTGACCACTTTCCATCTCTCTCTCTGGTCAGATAAATAGAATTACATAAATAATTTTTAAAGATGATTTTAATTAACTTTATTTATTTATTTTAATTTGACCAGAGAGGGACAGAGTAAGAGAGAGAAAGTGAGAAAGCAAGCTGCCAGGTCTGGAACTTGAACCACAGCTGGCCCACAGACCCATTTCTGTGACCGTATGGCCAGGCCATTGGATACCAACCATTGATCAGTAAAAAGTAAACATGGGGCTTTTTACCACTTTTTACCACTGCTCGGTTCTTCTGTCACTGCTCAGAGAGCAGCAGGCAAGTCAGCCCCGAGTGGGTCTGTTCTCACCTCCTTCGTGTGGGGCGCACGCCTTCCAAACAGTGTTGTCCTTTTACCTGGGAATGGCCACCTATAACCCAGCGGCAATTTGTTGGTCAGGGGAGAGGCATTTCCAGAGCACCGTCCAAGTGACAGTAGGATCTGGCAGCTTCTCTCAGTTCCAGAGTCAGTTCCGAGGGGAAAAAGGCTCCCTACTCATGAGAATCTCCTCCTTGCAGTCCTCCATTCCTCTAGTAACAAGATCCAGTATAAACCATTTCTATTTCATTATGACACTTTTCTTGGCCCTGCCTTCCATCATTAGAGTGTTTTTCTGACATCATGCAAGATACCATGAATATTTTGGGTTTCAAGATTATTCTCTGTCCTTCAGTTTTAGTGGAAGTTTCAGTTCATCTTCAGTAGCAAGGTAGTAGTTGCTTCTTAAACAGAACTCCTCGAGTTCAGTGTTCCAGTCATTGGTGCTGGGATTCACTCGCAGGCTTCCTCTGTAAGCCGTCCGCTGTGCTTGGCGTAGGATTAGCGGGTAGGAAATTGCTCTGTAAACACACTCCAGCTTCTGTTCCACGCTCTGTGGGCTCAGGCAGTTGTATTCACTCCCATTTAGCACGTCCAGTTACTACTGCCTGAAGGGTGGATTTGCATGCCTTCTGTTTGAGAATAGATAGGGAAGTGTTCTCCCAGTCAGATGTGCGATCAGTTCCCATAAAGCATTCAGGTAAGAGGATCCTCTTGTGTCAAAACAGCACGCAGTTCAATTCCTCCATAATGCCTTGATCTGAGAAAATTTTAGTACTTCCTTGGGAGTCACATGAACAGGGTTTAATTCTCACAGCAGGGATGTGTGAAAACACGTGCTCACTTTAGTGAAGATAATCCTGTCATCAGCTCTACTTGGGCAGCATAAACCCAGCTAATCAAAAAGAGTCCCTGGGGCTACTCAGGGAAGCTGAGTCTCCCATGGCTCCTGCAGTTCAGATCCCGTCTGGTCAGCCTGAAGATCAAGGGCACTTGTGCAAGTGTCCAAGTTCTAAGGAGGGACCAGAGGAAGGGGACTGTGGCATGGCCACCCTGAGGGTGATCATCTTGCTCTGTCTCTTTCTCTCTCCTGTGCATGCATAAATGGTCTGCAGTATAAAGGAAAAAATTAAAAAAAAAAAACAGTGCCAGGTGAATTTAACTGAAAAAAAGAACTATTCAAGTAAAACCTAGACATTCCAATTCATTCAAGCTTCCACCTTAATCTTCTCAACCTTAACATATTTGTATATTCTGTTCTAATTGTAGCCTGCATTAAGATGTTGCCATTGGAGCCAGCAGGTGGCATAATGGTCAAGGTGCTGGACTCCCATGTGGATGACCACAAGTTCAAGTCCCAGACTTGGCAACTTGAAATTCAAACTGGGTGTGTGTGAACCCAAAATCCTGAAAGGAGAATGGAGGAGAATGGATTGCTGCCTGGCCAACCCCACTGGGGGTTGTGGTTGATTTCTCATTTTTAGTCTCTGTCTCTGGAGATTGCATGTACCCTATAGCAAAAATGTCTCTTAAAAAGACTTTGCCTTGGGACCAGCAGTTGGCATAATGGCTATGTCAATGGACTTCCATGTAGTCGACCATGGTTCGATTCAGACCCGGTGGCTTAAACCCACACTGGGTATGTGTACATGCATGCCCAAGATCCTGAGAGGAGAATAGAGGAGAAGGGATTGCAGCGTGGCCATCCCCCCTAGGGGGTGATTTCTCACTTTCTGTCTCTCTCTCTCTCTGCCTGTCTTCCTGGTGAGCGCACATACCCTATAGCAAAAATGTCTCCAAAAACAACAATAAAACTTTGCATTTGGGTTTTGGTACCACAGTGCATGAAGTACTCCTGTGATGGAGTCTCAGAAACTTCTCGAAGGTTTGTTCCTAGCAAGGAGTCCAGCCAAGAGACCTTGGCCCTCTGTCAGTCTTTACTTTGATTATCCCAAGCAATTCCAGGTCATATTTCTCATTGTAATCTTTATCTTCCTACATTTTAAATTTCTCCAGACTGATGGGGCCGGCAGGTGGCATGGTGGTTAAAGGCACTGGATTCCCACATGGCCGACCGTGGTTCAAGTCCTGGACCTGGTAGCTTGCTTTCTCACTCTCTCTCCCTCTCTCTCTCTCACTCTGTCCCTCTCTGGTCAAATTGAAATAAACAAATGAATAAATAATAAATAAAAGTTAAATAAAATAATTATTAAAAAAAAATTCTCCAGACTGGGGAAAATAGGGGAGACTTGCTTGGACCCCCCTGGTGGGAAACTGTCAGGGGATCCCTTTTGTTCACCCAACCTTTGATGTGTTCAATTCAGACCTCTATTTCAATTCCATTTATTTGCCCCATTTCTTTTTTTAAAGAATTATTTAACTTTATTTCTCCTTATTATTATCTTTTAATTTGCTATAGTAGCGTGATGGTTAAGGTGCTGGACTCCCACATGAATGAACGCAGTTCGAGCCCCATTTCTTATTTTTTTAAATAATTATTTATGTAATTAATTCCATTTATTATTATTATGCTTTAATTTGACTAGAGAGAGAAAGGGAAAGTGAGAAAGCAAACTGCCAGGTTCAGGACTGAAACCGCGGTCGGCCATGTGGGAGTCCAGCGCCTTTAACTACCACTCCCCCTGCGGGCCTCAAGCCCCATTTCTTTATAATCACTTAATAACCACTTAAAAATGTCCCCCTTCTGGGCCAGCAGGTGGCGTGGTGGTTAAGAGCACTGGACTCCCATGTGGCTGACTGTGATTCAGGTCCCAGACCCAGCAGCTTGCTTTCTCACCTACCTCTCCCTCTCCCCCCTCCTCTCTCTCTCTCTCTCTCTCTCTCTCTCTCTCTCTCTGTCCCCCTCTGGTCAAATAAAAATAAATAAATTTTTTAAAAAATGTCCTTCTTTTGGAACAAGTCACATGACTCTCCCCTCAGCATCTTCACACTCTCTTATTAGTTATCCTAGTTACATTCACATCTGTAAGATGAGAGGAGATGGCAAATTTGGTCAGACTTCTCAGACTCTGATTTTGAAGAAATGAGGTTACATGGGGTGCGCCATTTATCTATTTATTTATTTAAGGTTTTTGCCACAGGGTGTGCACATTCTCAGGAGACAGAGACAGTGAGGGGGAAAGTGAGAAATTGCCCCCCTCCCCCGGGGGGTGCCCACATTCACAATCCCTTCTCTTCTATTCTCCCCCTTGGATTTGGGGCATGCATGCATGTCCACCTGCCCAGTGTGACTTTCAAGTCGCCAGATCTGGGACCAGAACCGCAGTCAGTCATGTGGGAGTCCAGAGCCATAACCATGTGCCACCTGCTAGCCCTGGGGTCCCTCCTTAACCTTTGACCTGGGTCACAAGCATGTTCAGTGAGTGAACAGCTGTTACTGTAAAAACTTCCCATGTGTCTAGTACACAAAACAGGGCAGCTGCTTCACCTTGGGTAACCCACTTGGCATTTGTAGGGGAGCCACGCGGTCCCCCTTCTCAGGTTAAGCAGACCTTACAGTGGCTGTTATCCGTTCTACCCAGGTAGCTGTTCTCTTGGGAACAGCCTGCTGTGTCTGGGTCTCATGTAGCCACCTGGGAGTGTTCCATAGTGAGCTGTGCGTCCGACATCAGCCCAGCCGAGCTCTTCCATTGTGACGCATCTAAGTATCAAGATGCTGCCCCTGAACAGTCTGCTGTTTCTTTAGGAAGCTGGACCACAAAATGAGGGAACTTCACTCGGTGTCCACTGGTTTTAGTAGTTTCTTCACTTCGCCCTTCCCTCGTGTAAGCTACCTTTGGGGTGACTAAGCGGTCTTAGGCGTTCACTTTGTTGTTTCCACATGATGTTTCCCTTTGAGAAGAGTGATGAAGCTCAGATTGCTTGAAATCGCAACTTGTTCCTCAACCAGGTCTGACCCAGCTTTTTCTTTCAATTTCATTTTAACTTTTACATATAACTTTTACATAATTGAGGCATTTAGTATTTTGCTTTTTTCTTACTGGTTTACGTTTCCATACATACTCAGTGAACCAAATCTCTAGGACTTGGGCCCATCTCTACATTCTATTAATAACTTTTATGAAGACCAGCAAATGGCGTAATGGTTACATTGCTGGACCCCCACATGGCTGACCATGGTTGAGTCCCGGACCTAGAGGCTTGAAACTCTCGCCAAGTGCATGTGCATGTAAGCCTAAGATCCCAGGAGGAGAATAGAGAAGAATTGATTGTGCCATGGCCATCCCTCTTGGGGATGATTTCTTGCTTTCTGTCTCTCTGTCTCACCAGTGAGCTCATGTGCCCTATAGCAAAAATCTCTCTGAAAAATGAAATAAATAAAATAACTATTACCGTCAATGACTGATCCCAGCAGAGCTGCTGCTTCATACCGTAGGCAGCTGCCTGGCCACCCAGGAATCAAAGGTTCCTCACCCTCTGCATTTTCATCTTCTCCCCAAACGACATGTTTACACGAGCCTGGACTATTCTAGGAAATTCTACGTTTTCTCAATTTTGTTTTTTTATTCATGATAGAGTACATGTACCCACACGGGAGAGAGGGGGAGGGAGAGAGAGGAGCACCCTCCACACGGTCTGGTCACACCGCGATCCACTTTCTATAGTCCTCTAGCCAACTGGATCTTGGGCAGTCTCATGCGTGCCCTGCGTGTTTCAGACTGGCCGGGCCAGGGGTTCAGACTGCGTGGTCCCCCATCCCTTTGAGGCAGCACATTAGCCTTACCACAGGGAGCTGCCCAAATCCTGTGTTTTCTGACACCAAATGAAAGATGTTTTCTAACACCAAATAGAAGGTTCTTGGGGCAGCTGGTGGGTAATGCACCTGGATCCCTGACTAGCTGTGTGGTTCAAGTCCCTTCTGGCATCTTGAGAGAGACACTAGGTGCGTGGGCATATGTGCCCAGAATCCTGAGACAAAAGTGGAGTAGAAGGGATTTCAGCTTGGCCATCACCCCTGGAGGTTACTTTTCTGTGTGTGTGTCTGTGTGTGTGTGTGTTTCTGTCTCCAGTAAACACTCATGCCCTGGAGCAAATTTAAACACACACACACACACACACACACACACACACTCGTATACATGATGTAAAGGGTTCTTTTTTCCTCAGTACCTGCCAGTTCTGATACCATCGGGTTGCCCCGACAGTTCATGTCACACACGAACTGCAGAGTTTATATCAGACTCCACAGGTTGGTTTTTTTTTTCCTCATCCATTTTGCCAGAGGTCATATGTGCTTGCCAGAGAGAGAAAGGGGAGATAGTATTCCCAGTGCACTGGTCATGCTGCAGTTCCCTCTTCTCTGTTTCTCATGATTTGGAGCACCCAACATACATGCCTGACGTGTTTTTCAAACTCTGAGGGCTGGAATTCAGAGCTCATGGTCAGCTCTGTGGGATCTAGCTCCCTTAACCCCTATACCCCTGCTCCACACTTTAAAAAAAAAAAAGAAAGAATTATTTATTTTATTTATTAGTACTTTATTAAACTTGCTGTAGTCATCATACAGAGGGAGAGAGAGGGAAAGTGAGAAAGCAAGCCACCAGGTCCAGGACTTGAAGTTGGCCATGTGGGAGGAGTCCAGCATCCCAACCACCTGCTGGCCCCACTTTACACTTTAAGGGTTCAGTCTTGGCTTTGTGAAAAGAGGCCCTAGAATCTCATTTAGCATGAATCCCAAGGATAGTACAATTTTGTAACCTGTAGTCCTCATGTTGTACCTTAAATCTCTAGATTCTTTTCTTCTTGAATCCATTTTTGTTCATATGTGTTTTTTTCTAGGATTTTTTCTCAGACCTTCAACTTATTGGCACAAAGTCTTAATAATTTTTCTTTATTTTCTGCTATAATCTATGGATTTGTTCACCTTTTCATTCCTAATACTATTTATTTGTGCCTTCTCTCTTTTCCCCAATAATTTTTTCCAGAATCGTGACAATTTTCTTACTATTTTTAAAGAACCAGCTTTTTGGCCAGCAGGTGGTGTGGTTGACCTGGCTGAATCTACATGGCTGACTGCACAGTTCAAGTCTTAGACTCAAAAGCTTGAAAAATATGCCGTGTATGTGTGTTTATGTGTGTGTTTTCTATCACCAAAACAAAATAACCCCTTGGGACCAGCAGTTAGTGTAATGGCTATGTTGCTGGACTCCCATGTAGTCGACCACGGTTCGTGTCCCGGACCCGGTGGCTTAAAACTCACGCCAGGCACATGTGCGTGCGTGCCCAAGATCCCGAGAGGAGAATGGAGGAAAAGGGATTGCGGCGTGGCCATCCCCCCTGGGGGGTGATTTCTCGCTTTCTGTCTCTATGTCTCTCTCTGTCTGTCTGGCAAGCGCACGCACCCTATAGCGAAAACCTCTCCAAAAAAATAAAAATAAAATAAAATAACCCAAGGTACTAGCTGTATTACTTAAAAACTTACATTTTTCTGTAGGACTTTTTCCCACCCAAAATAGCCATATTGCTAAGATTTCATTTGATCCCTTAAGACCCCATTCGTGGCCCGGCCTAGGTGGGGTAGTCCATAGCATGCTGGATTGCAAGACTAGCAGGCACGTGGCTGACCACAGGTTTGGATCCCCGGTGGACCTGAAAATTTAAGACAAGCCTCCTTAGTTGAAGAGCTGAGGGAAAGCAGATCATGGCAAGAAGAGATCTGTCAGGGGTCCCTCTCCTACACCCCTCATGCATGCGTGAGCTCTATCTGTTATCACAAAAACAAATTATTTAAAACAAACACACACACACAAATCCTTGTGCCTTTCTGTTAGGTCTAATCAGAAGACAGAGAAACCACACAGTAATTTAAATAGAGGAATGTAACATCAAATATTGTTAAGCTACAATAGATGACTAAGACATAAAGAAAACCCTACAGGATACCTGAGTCAGGAAAACCTGGAAGGGAGCCCATGACCCCCAAGGCTGGGGTTCAGACCTCACTGGAGAAACTGCGGTTGCAAAGCGTGGCGTGTATCAGCGAGTCACCTGGGCCGGAGCTGGTCCTCAGTCGCTGGGAAGGCAGAAAAGAAACCCCTGAGGCACAGCGAGCGAGCAGAGTCCAGTGATGGCACCACTGAGGGTGTGAGATCTACGTGTACAGTGTCCGCATTGGCTGGGCCCAGGTGCTGAGATACTACTCCGCATGTGGCTGGGCAGTGTCCCACGAGATGTCCTTGCGTGTCCAAACCACTGGTCAGCCATACCAGCGGTAGCAAGAGAAGCAGGACACTGCACTGGCTTGCCCGCTGGAGCCAGTGGGCAGCCCTTCCCCTGCAGTGTCTCTCTGTTGCCCTCTATTGGCCGAGGTTCACGTTGTGCTCGCTGCTGCAGAAGGTCCTCTCTCAGAGCATGCATGTGCTGAGCAGAGGCAGTTTGAGGATAACTGGCACAAGATTTGAGTGTCTAAAACCCTGAGCCTCTCACCTGTGTCTGGCTTATAATTAAGCTACAAGTGAAAAAGCAGACACATGTCCAGGAATTGATCTGGCTGTCACAGCTAGGC
Organism: Tupaia belangeri chinensis; assembly: GCF_000334495.1. Taxonomy (NCBI): domain Eukaryota; kingdom Metazoa; phylum Chordata; class Mammalia; order Scandentia; family Tupaiidae; genus Tupaia; species Tupaia belangeri. The sequence continues at coordinate 207,127 of NW_006205376.1, read as the reverse complement.
CTCGCTATACTACAGGATGATCTGAGGTTCACAGCTCTAAAGCTGTTCTGTTCTCCTTTACGGAACAACCTACTGAAGACGTCAGTTGAGTCACTGTACATCTCTTAAAATATCAGACTTCCTTCTCTTTCATTGAATTAGTGACTCCTACTTCCTAGTGACAGCTTTGTGGGCACTTCAGGCTGTCTCCTCTGTAGACTGGATTTATCGAGATACCCAGTCATAGAATTGCCCTGGTTTCTGACAGCTCCCATGCCAAAGCAAGTCTTCATTGCCCTAGACATCTCCCCCCAGAACCCGAGACGCCACCAAAGTCCAGGTTCTACAGTAGGTTCTTCCTTCATGAAGACATCTCTGGGTTCCCCAAAGTGCTTTCTCGCCCCTCTGCATTGAGGAATAAATCCAGCATGTTTGAGGGCAGGTTCAAGCATGGGTTTTTGCCTGAGGGCGTTGATAGAGCAACCGATTAAGTATTGCTTATCCAACTGATCTTCTTAGCACTACTTCTTAAATTAGCTCTAAGTAGGGCATTCTGGAGTTGAAGCTGGGCTAAGGGACTACAGAAGCAATATACCCCTGCTTTAAATTATTTAAAGACTATTAGGTGGTGATTCTTTTCCATTTAATCTCATAAAAAGCATAGTTATTTTTTATTTTTATTTAGAGAGATTTTTGCTACAGGGTTTGTGCACTTGCCAGAAAGAGAGAGAGATGGAAAGTGAAAAATCACCTCCCAGGGGGGATGGCCACACTGCAATTCCTTCTCCTCCATTTTCTTGGGATATTGGGCATGCACGCACACATGCCCAGTGTGAGCTTTAAGCCAACAAGTCCAGGACTTGAACTGCAGTCAACTCTGGGAGTCTAGCAACGTAACCACTACACCATCTGCTGGTCCCTATGATTTTTTTTTTTAAGAATTATTTTATTGAACTTTATTTATGTATTTATTTATTTTAATTTTACCAGAGAGGGACAGAGAGAGAGAGAGAGAGAAAGTGAGAAGGCAAACTGCCAGGTCCCAGACTTGAACCTCGGTCGACCCTCTGGGAGTCCAGCACCTTTAACCACCACACCACCTGCCAGCCCCCCTGATTCTTTTTTAATACCTGGATTTTAGTTTTAACGTTTATGTATCTCTGTGTGTGTATGTATGTGTGTTTAAAGAAGCTAGCTGAGTTAGAAATACTTTCTTTGGGACCAGCTGGTGGTGTGGTGATTAAGGCAGCTGGATCCCACATAGCCAACTGAGCAGTCTGTGCCTCAGACTCAGTGGTTGAAAAACACACTGGACACATGTATGTTCATGTGTTCATACCCAGAATCTCAAAGGAGGAAGAAACAGAGGAGAAGAGATTGTGGCATGATCATCTCCCATTTGGGGGAATGATTTCTCATCCCCCCCCCATCTCTCTGGCGAGTGCATGCGTATTATGACAAATTTTAAAAAATAAGTAAACAAATTACAATTTTAAAAAAGAAATATTAACCTTTTTTGGGATCAGCAGATGGTGGAATGGTTACGTTGCTGGCCTCCCATGTAGTCAACTATGGTTCGAGTCCTGGACCTGGTAGCTTATACTTATGCCAAGCATATGTGTGTGCGTGCTCAAGATCCCTAGATGAGAATGGAGGAGAAGGGATTGTGGCGTGGCCATCCTCCCTAGGGGGTGATTTCTCACTTCCTGTCTCT
>NW_006205376.1:204032-205418 GCF_000334495.1 Tupaia belangeri chinensis | reverse complement strand
TCCAGTGAGCGCACGTGCCCTATAGCAAAAAACCTCTAAAAAAAAAAAGAAAAAAGAAAGATATATTAACCTTTTTTTAAGGAAGTAGTTCTCTTAGAAGACTATTTTTTTTTTGAGAGGTTTTTTTGCTATAGGGCATGTGCGCTCACCAGAAAGACAGAGAGAGATAGACAGCGAGGAATCACCCCCCAAGGGGGATGGCCACGTCACAATCCCTTCTCCTTCATTCTTCTCTCGGGATCTTGGGCATGCACGCACATGCGCCAGGTGTGAGTTTAAGCCATCAGGTCCAGGACTCGAACCACTTGGCTACATGGAGTTTAGCAACATAGCCATTACGCTAACTGCTTGTCCTCTAGAAGACGAATCTTTAAATAACAGTACCCCAAGGGATCAGCAAATGGTATAATGATTATGTCACTGGAATCCCACATGGCTTAGTGCAGTTCGAGTCCCAGACCCAGAAGCTTGAAATTCACACCAGGTACATGTGCGTGCGTGCCTGCCCAAAGCCCTGAGAGGAGAATGGAAGAGAAGGGATTGCAGCATGGCTATCCCACCTAGGGGGTGACTTCTCACTTTCTGTCTCTCTAGCAAGCACACACACTCTATAGTAATAATCTTTCTCTCTAAAAAAAAATAGTGCCCCCAAGCCCCTATAATAATGTATTTAAATAGCTATTTTTGTGATGATAAAACTCCATAAAAACCCACAGTAAAACTAATAACCATTTTTAAAAGTTAGGAAATACAGACAAGGAGAGTCAGGTTATTTTTATAACAGCTCACTTTACAAGATATGCTATATAATTATAATATAGTCAGATCATAATGTATGTGAATGAGGTAGAAGTTTAATATTGAATTAAAATAATAAAATATTAAATGAGGTAGGAATGGATTTTTTTTCTCTCTCAATTTTTCAGTGGACTTTTTTCTCAACTCTAGAAGTGACACACAGATTATGTTATCCTGAACAGGCAACACTGAGCTTTTTCATTCTCTGGTTACTTGTAGAAAACTGTGGAAGCTTCCAGAGAGTCCTTTCCCACTCTGAAAGGCTTTAGGAAATCTGCATTTTATTTCACTATTAAAATCCTTACATTTAAAAAAATTATTTACTTTTACTTATTAGTTGTTTTTTAATTTAATATAGGGCACTAGAGAGAGAGTGAGAAAGCAAGCCACCAGGTCTGGGATTCGAACCGTGGTTGGCTCTGTGGGAGTCTAGCACCTTAACCACCATGCCTCTCCTGGCCCAGATTTCTTACATTTTTAAGATGAAAGGGACAACACATTAAACCATGGTTTTGTTTCTTTTTTTTTTTTTCTTTTGAGGTTTTTTTTTTTTTTTTTTTTTTTTCCTTAGGGCACGGGCGCCCCCCC
>NW_006205376.1:192130-203984 GCF_000334495.1 Tupaia belangeri chinensis | reverse complement strand
GGCACGCATGCACATGCACCCAGCGTGTTTTAAGCCACCGGGTCTGGGACACGAACCGCAGTCGACTACATGGGAGTCCAGCGACATAGCCATTATGCTAACTGCTGGTCCCACCATAGTTTTGTTTCTAAGCAGAGTTCTAGATTGTATCGCTAGAATGAATCCCCTGGTAAAGGTTCTGGGTGTGATGAACAGTCAGCAGGGCCTAGTATACGGGTATTTGCATTTTCCTCATAGTGTGCCTGGGCAAGCACGTAATTAACTGAGTATGTGAATATCTTAGGAACCGTGATGTTTTTCAGGGACTCGCATCTTGTCTGAGAGGTTACCATTTTCTTTGACTGAAGAATGAGTGGGTCTTTAATTTCCTTTTTTTTTTTTTTTTAAGTAATCTATCAATTTTTTGTATCTATCTATCTGTCTGTTTATCTGACCAGAGAGGGACAGAGTGAGAGAGAGAAAGTGAGAAAGCAAACTGCCAGGTACGGATCTCGAACCACAGTCGGCCATGTGGGAGTCCAGCACCCTTAACCACCACGCCACCTGCCAGCTGCTAGTTCTTCAGTTTCATGTAGACAAAAATCTAAGCAAGTCTCCTTAAATTGGATATCCAGCAAAATTATAGCTTATCCAACTTATTTGCTTATCTCGTCCTATCTTTATCTTTACCTTAACCTATCTATCCCTATATTATTTTTCCCTATCTTACCTATCTTATCCACTTATTTATTCAAAAACATTTTTGAACCTCTTGAGCTTATGTATGGGGGTTACAGAAGGTCTTTTTCAAATACCTCAGTCCATGGTTGAAGCAATGGCACAGAACAGAATGTGAGGACGTGTCTCTGGATGACGGTTAATTGGCTCGTCTTCCTGCCCGAGTTTTGTGTGTCGTTGGGACTGTTGAACATAAGAGGAGAAAGTCCAACATTCCTGTTGTCGGTAAATGGCGGTCAGCACCGACTGCGAACTAGGCTTGTGCTTTGTGGGGAACATGATATAAAAACAGAAGCCACTCTGCCCTCAGGGGACCCACAGTGAAGGAGGGACAGTACTGCGGTGCAGGTGTGGTGCTGGAGTCCTGCCATAGTGCAGAGCTGCAGTTCTGACCAGAGCCTCTAAACGTAGGGGCCATCCAACCCCCAGTTGCTCAGGGGTTTCAGGTCGTCTCCCATGCTCACCGCACCCCATGAGAAAAGAGAAGAGCCTGGTCTTCAGGCATCTGCGATTCGTAGCAGAGTGGCAGGAAACGGATAGTCTCTCTTGCCCACCACGCCCTCACCTCTACGGAGTATGCTCTGTTGCAGGCCTGCTGCTTCTGTGGGCTCGGCTAGCCCTGGGGTGGAGGGTAGGAAGATGTCCATGCAAAGTGATAGAGTCAGCTCTGTGCTCATGGCTTACCTCTGCCCTTCAGGCCACCTGGTGTTTGCTTTAGGATTCTCGTAAATAAATTTTCACCTAAAACTTAAGTCTCAATAATGAATCAAATAAGGACAGTTTTAAGTATACATGGGCTATGGATGGGTAACTGATGATTCACTACCAAGGTCTTGTAGTGAACTGTTAAATGTAGTTTAAATGTTAAAAAAAGTATAAAGTGACAAGAAAAGACCTGTTTATGCTAGGTCAGGTTTTTTCAGTTGATGTGAATCAAGCAACTTTTGACCATATTCCTTAACCTTTTTTGAAAGACTTCCCAGAGTCATCTTCTCTAGATTGCCCCAAATTCATGTATAGTGGATTCTGTGGGAGGACAGTTACAAGTTTATAATCCCTTATCTTCAATTCTCAAGTCCAAAAAATGTTGAAAACCGAACATTCTTTCTGTACCTCATTTATCAGCAAAACCAGACCTAAACCGAAGTGAGCCAATTTATGTTTGATTTTTCTGTCCTGTGACACTGGTGTGATTTACTGTGAAAATACTACTGTATTTGGTTACAGAATGTTGTCCCAGATGGTTCTTACATATGGTATGGGCACCATATTTTCTAAGTTTAAAAAAAAAAAGTCTGAATTTTGGGACCAGCAGGTGGCATAGTGGCTAAGGCACTGGATTCCCACATGGTCAGACTACAGTCTGAGTGCTGGACTTATGGCTTGAAACTCACGCCAGGTGCATGTGTGTGTATGCCCAAATTCCTGAGAAGAGAATGGAGGAGAAGGGATTGCAGTGTTGGCCTTCCCCCTCACTCCACCCCCTGGGGAGGGTGTGATTGCTCGCTTTCTGTCTCTCTGTCTCTCTGGTGAGTCCATGTGTCCTATAGCAAAAAAAAATCTCTTTAAAAAAAATCTGAATTCTAAAACACATCTATTTCCAAGGGTTTAAATAGAGATTGTGGACATACAGAAGTACAAAACATTTATGGCACAATGACTCTAGAGGACAGTTGAGTATTGTGGACTGTTTTTAATTTTTTTAAGAGAGAGATTTTGCTGTAGGACTTGTATGCTTTGCAGAGAGACAGAAAGATAAAAAGTGAGAAATTACCCCCTAAGGGGGATGGCCACAACCAGTACATTCTCCTCTTGGGATTTCAGACATGCACACACACGCACCTGGACTGAGTTTTAAGCCGCTGGGTCCATTACTCAATCTGTGGTTGACCATGTGGGAGTCTAGCAATGTAACCAGTATGCCATCTGCTGGTCCTTGTTTTTGTTTGTTTGTTTGTTTTTTAGTTAGTCTCTCTCCCCCGAGAAGTGAGCACACACCCCCACACACACCATGGGGTACTGATACCACCACCCATCCCCAACTTCAGCCAGTGCTGGATCGTGGGCACACTCAGGGAAGTCTCTAGACACAAACCTGGAACCTTCCAGTGTGAATCAGCCTCAAAGAGTTTTGTGATTTGCTGCTGTACCACTGTCAGGCCTGGTTTTATTGGTTTGTTTTTTGTGTTTTTTTTTTTTTTTTTTTTTTTTTTTAATTGCCGGAGTATATACTTATCAGAGAGATGGGAGGGGTACCTGCAATGATTGGTCGTGTGCATGCAGCAGTCTCTCCTCCTCCAGCTCTGCATCTCATCAAGATTTTGAGCATGCGTGTGCCCACATATGTCTGCTGTGTTTTTCAAGCCACTGAGGCCAGTCTTGGGTCTGCCACGTGGGATCTGGCTCTTGAAACCATTAGGCTATGAGGCCAGACCCAGCTCCTCACTTTTACCTTTGATGAATTAGTTCATATAAACAAGGCACAACCAAAACCAACCTTTAATTTTCTTCTGAGTAGCTTTTATCCCTAGATGTGATAGTTCTATAGTTAAGGGATACATGTAGGAAGTGTGACTATGAATGCATGTATCTGTTTGACTCTCTTTGTACCCACAAAATTAGGGCTAAACTAAATACAATGTAATCAGTCAATGACACATGATAGCCAGGATGTATCTTGTGCTTTTCAATGGGCTAAGTGTCAAAATGACATTGTTTAGTTCAGGATTCTTAAACATCTTAAGGGAGTATAAATTCACATTCCAGGGAATTTTAAGAAGCAGAGAAAACGATGGTGTTTCCCACCTACCCCCACCACCTTAAACCCAGTCAAGTGAAACATTTAACTAAGTATGGTGGAATAGAAAGAAAGTATTTTCTGCTTAATCGTAAAGAAACATTTTCTTTGTGTTGAAATGTTATTTTCAGCCCTTGTTTTAAGGCAGTGATTGTCCTTACTTGGTCTCTTCTCCTCTGTTCTCCTTTGTCCGTGCAGATTATCAGCGCCTGATGACGGTGGCGGAAGGCATCACCACACTTCTGTTCCCGTTTCAATGGCAGCATGTTTATGTGCCCATCCTCCCTGCTTCTCTGCTGCATTTTCTCGATGCTCCTGTCCCTTATCTGATGGGCCTTCAGTCAAAAGAAGGAACCGACCGTTCTAAACTAGAACTTCCTCAAGAGGTAAAACATAAAACGAATCATGATACATTTGCTTTTTGTTGATTTTGGTCAAGGCTACTTTTGTGAGAGACCTTTGTCTTTGTCCAAATTGTATCTCCTTGACTTTCTAGAATCTCTCAACAGTGGCTAGGGTAGAGCCTGAGCTCTGGAATATGGATTGTGAGTCTTGATAGTGACAACCACAGAGTCATTAATTAAACAGGATTCAAAACAGGATGATGACAAATCTTTACAGCTATAAATCTGTGAAGATGGAGGAATAGTATGACCTCACTGCTTCATTATTCTAGTACCATTTCTTTTCCACATTCATGTTGTAGGTTTTATTTTTAAATGGTATAGCCCTGATTATAACATCCTTTAAAATCACTGTATTAACTGAAGTGAATTTTTTACCTCCATCAGATGAAAAATAACACCTTTCAGCAAGCTAGGGAGAACAGAACTATCAGATGCTTCAGTATTCTCTGCTTTTCAGACATAATGCCAGTTATCAACCTTTTCTAAACATCAGCTTGTATTTGGGATAAAAATGTTAACCTCTAGCTTTTATGCCATCTTAATGTTATGTTTTTCTATGTGTCGTACTTTCACATGTTGTTTAGGAAGAAAATAAGCAAGAATTCTTAAAAGCATTTTGAACCTCATGGTACTCAGAATTGTAGCGTCAAGGACATTGACATGGAATATTGTTAAGGGTGCTGTGTCCTCTTACTGAATATAAAATGGTTAATCCACTATTTTAATTAGCATCTTTCTTAATAGCTCTCATGCTGAGGTTCACTTTCACTCTTATTTTCTGTAGAGATTCTCATTTTAATAAATGAATTTAAAAATCACACAGTAAGCCATAGCCATTACACCCAGAAATGATAATTATACTCATAATCATCTATTGCTTACTTTTATTATTATTATTATTATTTTTGGAACACTTTTTGCTATAGGACACATGTGCTCGCTGGAAAAACAGAGAGAGACAAAGAGAGACAGAAAACGAGAAATTATCCTCTGGGAGGATGGCCATGCCGCAATCCCTTCTCCTCCATTCTCCTCTCGGGATCTTGGGCACGCACACACATGTGCCTGGCGTGAGTTTAAGCCACCAGGTCCGGGACTTGAACTGCGGTCAACTACATGGGAGTTCAGTGACATAGCCATTACACCAACTGCTGGTCCCACTTACTTTTATTCTAATGAATGTTTCTCTACCAAAATTAACATGTTTGTTCAGGGGATAATAGCTTGATTCAAATCATATAACATGTATGTGCAACTATGCTGCATATGTTCTCTGCTTTTTCCTGTCTTTCCTCTTTTCTCTATCCCCTGAATGTTCTTGTTTTCTCTTTCATTAGATTAATCTGTTAGTATCTTACTGGTTCAAAGAAGTAAGTCCTTTAAATTTTCAAGAAAAATAAAACAAGTCAGATTCATTTTGTTTTACAGATTTAAATGATAATATATTTTATTTTATTATTAAGTATCTGATCTATTTTGCATGTTAATCAAATGATCTTTTAAGACAGTTTACTTAGATGTATAAATATTGTCTTTCCATTTTGCACGAATAATAGTTGAGAAATTTCAAATGACACCTTCATACATTCGTAATTTGGAAATCTTTCTCTGTACAGTTCCTCTGATTCTAAAGATAAGCAAACTTAAAAATTCGAAAACTCTTTTAATGATGTCTGTGATTTTCAAAAATTTTCAGTCATTACGGCAACACTTTAACAAATATGTATACTCATCTATAGAGAATAACATGAAATAACCTAAAATCAGCTGTGAAAATAACAGTGCTTTTGTGTAGAGACTATTAATTAGTGTTTAAAAAAAGACTAACAGTAAGTCACTTTACGATGGTATCATTTTACAGTGAGAATGAAATAATTTGGATTACCTAATTCCTAGGGAGAAAAAAATACAAAAATAGCCATTTTTGTATACATATTACTTAAATGCATTCACTAGTAGTACTTCCCTCTCCCTTTCCTTGAAAACTCCAAAACAAAGTAATACCTGAAAAATAGTGACAGGACTCTAAAAGTGGTCATAAAACTGACAAGTTTGCAAAATCATTATTTTAAGAAAGGATGACATTAGTTGTTACGTAACTAATGTAACTCTAATTCAGAGGCTTACAGTTAACTACTCTCCTCATGATTCCAGGATGATCAGCACAAGCAGCCATTGTTACATGGGTTTTAGGGAGTCAGGTGAGGAGAGCACGGGTGGAAGAATTCATAGCATGAAGATTAATTGCATATGTGATACCTCACCTGCTACCGCTCTTGCTCATCGGAACGTTAAATAGTGAACACAAAAACAAGTTAAAGACAGAAATGGAACGCTTTTGCCACTTTATTTTTGTCTTATCTTGTCCTGAGATTCTGAGGAAATACTCGGGTGTTCTCTGGCTCGCCTGCATGCCGGCTTACCTTCAGACTCAGAAGTTGTCTCATTGTCGGTGATTTCTTTTTGTGTTTTTAGGTTTTTGCCTTAGAGCCCATGTGCTCACAAGAGAGAGACAGAAAGAGGGAACGTGAGAAATCATCCCCTGTGGGGGATGGCCATGCTGCAGTCCCTTCCCCTCCAGTCTTCTCCTGGGATCTTGGGCACACATGCACACACCTGGCATGATTTTTTTTTTTTGGGGGGGCAGAGATTTTCACTGTAGGGCGCGTGCGCTCGCCAGACAGACAGAGAGAGACATAGAGACAGAAAGCGAGAAATCACCCCCCAGGGGGGATGGTCACGCCACAATCCCTTCTCCTCCATTCTCCTCTCGGGATCTTGGGCACGCATGCACACGCGCCCGGCGTGAGTTTTAAGCCACCGGGTCCGGGACACGAACCACGGTCGACTACGTGGGAGTCTAGCGACATAGCCATTACGCTAACTGCTGGTTCCCGACACCTGGCATGATTTTTTAAGCCACCAAATCGTGAGTGGCCATGTGGGAGTCCAGCAATGGAATCACTATGCCATCTGCTGGCCCCAAGGAGGGAAAAAGGAGGGTGATTGCTCATTTTCCCTCTCACTGTCTTTTCTCCAGTAAGTACATACACCCTGTGGCAAAAAAAAAAAAAAAAAAGAGGAAGCAACTTGAATGTTCACTGTAAGAAGTTTCTGTGTGTTTATTTTTAAAAGAATTATTTATTTATTTTATTTATTTATTTTTTTTAAGAGGTTTTTGCTATAGGGCACGTGCGCTCGCCAGGCAGACAGAGAGAGACAGAGAGACAGTAAGCGAGAAATCACTCCCCCGGGGGATGGCCACACCACAATCCCTTCTCCTCCATTCTCCCCTCGGGATCTTGGGCACACACATACACACACACTTTGGCGTGAGTTTTAAGCCACCAGGTCCGGGATGTGAACTGCAGTCGACTACATGGGAGTCCAGCAACACAGCCATTACACTAACAGCTGGTCCCAAAAGAATTATTTATTTATTTAATTTTTTATTATTCTTCGATTTGTGAGAGAGAGAGAGCGAGTGCAAGCTGCCAGGTCCAGGACTCAGCCGTAGTCAACCATATGGGATTTGAGAGCCTTAACCACCATACTACTTGCCAGCCCAGAGTTTTTATTTTAAAGAAAAGAGCTTTTTTCCCAATTTTTTTTTTATTTTTTTCTTGTTTATTAAGTTGCCAGAGGGCATGTGTGCTCAATAGAGAGAGAGAGAGAGGATGGGAGAAAGCACTCCCTAATGGGACATGATCCCAGCACATTCCCCCCCACCACCTTTTTATTTTTTTTTTTTTTTGCTATAAGGTTCATGTTGCTGGAGAGAAACAGAGAGGTGCAAAATGACAAATCTCCTGCCCCCCCAGGGAGTATGGCTGCTCCCCTCCTTTCTATCCTCTTCACAGGGTTTTGAGCACACACGCCCAGCCTATTTTCCAAGCTGCTAGGTGCAGAAGTTGAACTGCAGTCAGCTCCATGGGATCCAGCCTTGACCACCATGCCACCAGCTGGTCCTTCCCATCAGGACTTTGGGAACACACACAGCTGATATATTTTTCAAGCCACTGGGACCAGGATTTGAACTGTTTGGTCAGCTGTGTGGGACCCAGCTCCCTTAAACACCAGGCCACAGAGCTGGCCCTCAATAAACTACACGTTGTAGTTCTTATTTTTAGTTTGTGGTAATTGCAGCTCCAACTTGGGCCTCTCTGAGCGGACATAGGAGGATATGAGAGAGTTTGTGGGAAGGTGGAGACCGGCCAGCAGCTACGGAGTTCCATTGTCCTGAGATACATTTTCAGCTCAGCAGTGGCTCTGTGTTGTAACACGCTTTAAAACTTCAGAATATGTAACATTTTTCTCATGACAGAAGGTGAGGGATATAAAAGGGGTGCAGGAAGGCCTTAATGAAAGAACCAACACAAAATGTAAGCGGTGGGTTGTGGTTGGAAACATTTAGTCTAGCAAGTTAGTGCATTTTTTTCATCCATTTTTAAAGATAATGAATCCCCCATTAGGATTAAGATGGCCTACTTTCTTCCTTTAAGCTTTCGATGGATATTGGGGTTTTTTTTTTTTGGTGGGGGGAGGTTTTTGCTATAAGACACATGTGCTCACCAGGATGACAGAGAGAGACAGAAAGTGAGAAATCACCCCTCAGGGGGGATGGCTATGCTGCAATCCCTTCTCCTCCACTTTCCTCTCAGGATCTTGGGCACGCACACACACGCGCCCGGCATGAGTTGAAGCCACGGGGTCCGGGATTCTTACTGTGGTTGACTGTGTGGGAGTCCAGCACCGTAGCCAGCCATTACACTTACTGCTGGTCCTCATAAATATTGCTTTTAAGAGAGTGAGCTGTACATATAAAGATGTGGATTTAGGGACCAGCAGTTAGCGTAGTGTTTACGTTGCTGGACTCCTATATAGTCGACCACAGTTCGAGTCTTGGACCCAGAGGCTTAAAACTCACGCTGGGCATTTGTGTGTGCATGCCCAAGATCCTGAGAGGAGAGTGGAGAAGAAGGGATTGTGGCAGGGTCATCCCCTCTGTGGGTTGATTTCTTGCTTTCTGTCTCTCTGTCTCTCTTTGTCTCTCCGGCAAGTCCCCCAAAAAGAAAAAAAAAAAAAAAAAAAAAAAACCTGTCTTTAAAAAAAAAGAAAGGAAGATATGGATTTAAAGAAAGCTATAGACAGCCTCATGGTCTTCAGCAAGATGTGATATTCAGCTTTTAATTTTACTTAGAGAAATCTACTACCATTAGAGATAAGAAATATATTTTAAAGAGAAAATGGCAGGGGCTAGCAGGTGGCATGGTGGTTTAGGGCGCTGGACTCCCACATGGTTGACTGCTGTTTGAGTCCCGGAATTGATGGCTTGCTTTCTCACTCTCACCCCACCCCCAGTTCCTTTCTGGTCACATTAAAGTAAATAAATAAAGTTAAATGAAATAATTCTTTAAAAGAAATAAAATGCCATAAGCAAGCAGGCTGTTTCAGAATACACATTTGCAGCAGTTCTTGGGAAGTCACCCAACTTTTTGGGCTTCAGTGTCTTCCCCTGCAGATTGAAGGGCTGCATTCAAAGATTACCTGGGACTATAGAAATCATTGTAGATTATCTGATTTTGAACAGAGGAAAGTCTTGATTTTTATTGAGCTTGATTTGGAACTTCACAGTACTCCTTGTTCATGGGCATCTAACATGAAGAGTTGGGATCAAAAGAGAAAAATAAAAGCACTTTTTGCTTTCTCCTTTCACCTTACTTTGCCATTCAGCATCCAGAGGACAGCGTGAACTTTGTCCTTGGTGACATGAGGTGGGGGGCAGGGAGAAACACAGGATGAAAATTTCCTTTTCTTTTTTAACTCCGCCTATGCCATGTGTCCAGCCGTTAATGTAATCCACATAGTTTCATGTGGTGGGCTACACATATGACAGCCCCAATGGTCCACCCCTCTAGGAGCAGTCATACATGACACACACACCCCATGGTCTACCCCACTCTAGGAGCAGTCACACATGACACCCCCATGGTCCACCACTCTAGGAGCAGTCACACATGACACTCCACCATGGGCCACCCCTCTAGGAGCAGTCATACATGACACACACACCCCCATGGTCTACCCCTCTAGGAGCAGTCACATATGATACCCCCATGGTCCACCCCACTCTAGGAGCAGTCACACATGAGACTCCACCATGGGCCACCCCTCTAGGAGCAGTCACACATGACAACCCCCAGGGCTACCCCACTCTAGAAGCAGTCACACATGACACCCCACCTTGGTCCACCCCTCTAGGAGCAATCACACACAACAACCCCCCATGGGCCACCCCTCTAGGAGCAGTTACACATGACACAGCCCCCCCATGGTCTACCCCTCTAGGAGCAGTCACATATGATACCCCCATGGTCCACCCCTCTAGGAGAAGTCACACCACATGACACCCCCATGGTCCACCACTCTAGGAGCAGTCACACATGACACTCCACCATGGGCCACCCCTCTAGGAGCAGTCATACATGACACACACACCCCCATGGTCTACCCCTCTAGGAGCAGTCACATATGATACCCCCATGGTCCACCCCACTCTAGGAGCAGTCACACATGAGACTCCACCAGGGTCTACCCCTCTAGGAGCAGTCACACATGACACACCCCCCCATGGTCTACCCCTCTAGGAGAAGTCACACATGACACCCCCATGGTCCACCCCTCTAGGAGTAGTCACACATGACACCCCCATGGTCCACCCCTCTAGGAGCAGTCACACATGATATGCACACCCCACCGCCATGCCCCCTCCACTCTAGGAGCAATTCTCACCCCTCACCCCGCCCCACTGACCACCTTGTTCTGACTCATAGGGTATGGACGGTAAAGATGGAATTTTTTTTTAGAGTTTATTAGAATCACATACCTGAGAGACAACCAGAATTTTATGCAGGTATTTGGCATCTTGAATTTTCTGTATTTACTTGAAAAATATTTAAACATTTTTAAAATTCAAAATACATTCCAAATCTCGAATGTAAGGAAACTCAAAGTTTTTTTCTCTGGTTTCAGCATCTCCTTCTTAACTCAAAATTATCTTTTGAGTCAGCTTTCAATTATTCAAGGGTTAGAGCACTTGCCTCTACCACCTCTCCTGACCGGCTTTTTATCTAATGACTTCTAAAACGATTTTGCCACCCAGGAGGAAGAGATCATTTTGGGAAAAGTCAGGATTTGTGGTTTATCTATCAGTTGAGTTGGTCTTGGCCAGGTTTATCCCACTGGGGGTGCTACACGATGCTCAGCATTATCGCCAGTTCTACAGTAGACCGCAGCTACTGTGAGAGCCGTGGGGCAGCGTGGGCAGTTCCCGCGTGTTCCATAAGCATCTGCCCAGTGTCGTCTATTTTTTTTTTTTTTGGAGAGATTTTCACTGTAGGGCGCGTGCACTCGCCAGACAGACAGAGAGAGACATAGAGACAGAAATCAAGAAATCATCCCCCAGGGGGGATGGTCACGCCGCAATCCCTTCTCCTCCATTCTCCTCTCGGGATCTTGGGCACGCACGAAAACGCGCCCGGCGTGAGTTTTAAGCCACCGGGTCCGGGACACGAACTGTGGTCGACTACGTGGGAGTCCAGCGACATAGCCATTACGCTAACTGCTGGTTCCCTGTCATCTATTTATACAGTCTCATAAGTCTGGGCATCTTTGCCCACTCTGGAATGCCTGTTGGATGCCAAACATTTAGAGAATCATGCCTATTTATAATAAGTGACTGAGACCCAGATAAAGTTATTCTTACGTATTTGTTATGGGATAAAAATACTAACATAGGGAGTCATACAGTGACATGGTGGTTGAGGTGGCTGGCTCCCACATGACCAATTAAGCAATTTGAGTCCTGGACCCAGTGGCTTAAAAACCATGCCTGGCATGGGGACCAGCGGGTGGCATGGTGGTTAAAACCCTG
>NW_006205376.1:188015-191916 GCF_000334495.1 Tupaia belangeri chinensis | reverse complement strand
AAAAAAAAAAACCATGCCTGGCGTGTGTGCATGCTTGCCAAAAACTCTGAGAGGTGAATGGAGAAGGAATTACAATATAGTTATCCCCCCAAAAAGTTTTCTCACTTTCCCTCTCCATCTCTCTCTTTGTCTCTATGTTGAGTGCACATGCCCTGTAGCAAATTAAAAATAAAAAAATTACATAGAGCCAGACAAGTGGTGTGGTAGCAGATGGATCCCACTTAGCCAACTGCATGATCCAAGTCTTGGACCTGGTAGCTTGAAAAACACACTGGATACATGTGTACATGCTAAAAAATCTCCAGAGAAGACTAAAGGAGATGACTACGGGCTTGGTCATCTGCCCTCAGGGGGTCGTCTTACTTTCTTCCTTCACTGCCCTTTGTATCTCCTCTGGTGGGTGCACCTGCCCTATAGCAGATTTTAAAAATATTAAAACTAAAGGGAAAATGCTGATAAAACAACTTTAAATAGTAAAAATTGTGGCTACACTGCAATCCCTTCTCTTCTATTCTCATACTTTGGGGCTGGCTCCATTACCTGGCCTGATGGTTAAGGAAGCCAGATCCCACATAGCCAACTGTGATTTGAATCCCAGCCCTGGTGGCTTGAAAAACACGCCAGGTGAGTGTTCATGCTACTGCAGATCCCAACAAAATGGAGAAATGGAGAAGGGATTATAATGCCTGGTCATACTTTCTTCTCTCTGTCTGTCTCTGTTTCTCTGATGTAGATACACATTCTCGGGTAGTTATAAATACATACTTTTTTTTTTTTTAGAGGTTTTTGCTGTAGGGCATGTGCGCACGCCAGAAAGACAGAGAGACAGAGAGAAAGTGAGAAATCACCCCCCCCCCGGGGGGGATGGCCACACCGCAGTCCTTTCTCTTCCATTCTAGTCTCGAGATCTTGGGCACGCATGCACACGCGTCTGGCGTGAGTTTAAGCCACCGGGTCTGGGACTCAAACCGCGATTGACTACATGGGAGTCCAGCAACATAGCCATTACACTAATTGATGGTCCCTTATTTTTTAAAAAATTTTTAGAGAGAGATTTTTGCCATTGGGCACTTGCACTTGCCAGAGAGATGGACAGTGAGACAGAAAACAAGAAATCACCCCCTAGAGAGGATGGCTACACCACAATCCCTTCTCTTCTATTCTTATCTTGGGACCCTGGCCATACATGCACACACACACACCCCACATGAGTTTTAAGTCACCAGGTCTGGGACTTGAACCACGGTTGTCTATGTGGGAGTCTCGCCACATAACTATTACGTCATCTGCTGGTCCCAATACATACATTAAGTATATATATTTATCAGAGGTCATGTGTACTTGCCAGGGCAAGATGGAGAAGGAGGAAAATGAGAAAGCACCTTCTATCAGGATGGTCACACCCAGTCCCTTCTCCATCTCACCTTCCTTTCTAGACTTTGGCACACAAGCACACACGTGCGCCAAGCCACCAGTCCAGGACTCAAACTGTGTACTTAGCCATGTGGGATTCAGCCACCTTAGTGACCATGCATGGGCAAGGCTAGAAATAAATACATTTTAAAAAATTACAAACTCCGAGCTGCAGTCTGGGCCCAGCAGCTTGAGAAGTATGCCAGGCGCATACACGTGGAGAAATGGAGGAGTTGTGGCGTGGCCAAGCCCCGCGTGGGAGCTTTGGCCCAGTCCCTTTCTCTCTGGTTCTCGCTGGTGAATGCTCTCACCTTCTGGCAAAAAAAAAAGATGGAGAAGGAGGAAAATGAGAAAGCACCTTCTATCAGGATGGTCACACCCAGTCCCTTCTCCATCTCACCTTCCTTTCTAGACTTTGGCACACAAGCACACACGTGCGCCAAGCCACCAGTCCAGGACTCAAACTGTGTACTTAGCCATGTGGGATTCAGCCACCTTAGTGACCATGCATGGGCAAGGCTAGAAATAAATACATTTTAAAAAATTACAAACTCCGAGCTGCAGTCTGGGCCCAGCAGCTTGAGAAGTATGCCAGGCGCATACACGTGGAGAAATGGAGGAGTTGTGGCGTGGCCAAGCCCCGCGTGGGAGCTTTGGCCCAGTCCCTTTCTCTCTGGTTCTCGCTGGTGAATGCTCTCACCTTCGGCAAAAAAAAAAAAAGAAAAACAAACAAACAAACAAAAACTCTGAACTTCAGGAAGGATAACAAAAGGCAGTATCATCTATGCTTTTGTTTGTACCCTTGGTAAGAATGTTTTAGAACATGAAATTCCTTTATTTTAAACCTTTGCATTTTTTTCCCTTTCAGGCTAATTTGTGTTTTGTGGATATTGACAACCATTTTATTGAGTTGCCTGAAGAATTTCCACAGTTCCCCAATAAAGTGGATTTTATCCAGGAACTCTCCGAAGTTCTTCTTCAGTTTGGTATCCCTCCTGAGGGGAGCCTGCACTGCAGTGAGAGTGCCACCAAGCTCAAGAATCTGGTTCTGAAAGACTTGGTCAACGACAAGAAGAACGGCAATGTCTCCACAAATAGCATCAGTATGTTCGAGTTGCTGGAGGGCAATGAAACCATAGCCCGCCTCCAGGCTCTGGCCAAGCGGACTGGTGTGACGGTGGAGAAAATGGACCTCTCTGCTTCTCTCGGTGAAAAAGAAAAGGATTTAAAACTGCAGTGCGAAGAGGCGGAATTAAGGGACTACCAGCTCAACGTACAGCTCCGTGAGGTCTTTGCTAACCGCTTTACCCAGATGTTTGCAGACTACGAAGCGTTTGTGATTCAAACTGCCCAGGACATGGAGTCTTGGCTGACCAACCGGGAACAGATGCAGAACTTTGACAAAGTAAAAAGAGCCATAGTTTCCCTACGTAATGGTTCTTAGTGGGCTACATTATTGATTTGGTTAACTTTTTTGCAAG
Source organism: Tupaia belangeri chinensis (assembly GCF_000334495.1). Lineage (NCBI taxonomy): Eukaryota > Metazoa > Chordata > Mammalia > Scandentia > Tupaiidae > Tupaia > Tupaia belangeri. Next base: position 189,022 of record NW_006205376.1, on the reverse strand, counting down.
TTCGTTTATTTTTCCATGAAAGCACATGTACAAGAGAGACACACACACTTACACACAGGCACACTCAGCAGGGTCTCAGCACGCCCTGACCCCATTCATCCCGCTCTCCAGCTCATGCATCCGGAGTATTCCAAGTTGGCCAAGGTTGTAAACTTCATGCAGTTGGCCGCGTGGCTTTCAGCTCTGCAGTGCGGACCACTGCCACCTATGCCACCAAGGCTGGGCCGGTTAACTTTTGTCAAACACTTTTCCTCTTCTGTTCCATTAAGTACTTTTTGGTTTTGGGAGGAGGGGGTTGCTGTAGGGTGCGTGTAGTCACTGGAGAGACAGAGAGAGACAGAAAATGAGAAATCGCCCCCGCCCCCAGGATGGCCATGCTGCAGTCCCTTCTCCATGAGCACGCATGTACACACGCCTGGTATGAGTTTCAAGCTGCCGGGTCTGGGACTCAAACCACGGTCGGCCATGTGACATAACCATTATGCCATCTACTAGTCCTCTGTTAAGTACCCTTTTTTTTCCTTGGAAGACTTATTTTATTTAACTTTATTTATTTTTTAATTTGACCAGAGTGGAACAGAGTAAGTGGGGGTGGGGGGAGTGAGAAAGCAAGTCTCCAGATCTGGCACTTGAACCGTGGTCAGCCATGTGGGAGTCCAGCGCCCTTAACCACTACGCCACCTGCCAGCCCTTAAGTACCATTTTAAAACTAGCATTTTATAGTGGATAAAATAATTTTGCATAAAAGCAAATCAGTCAGCTCATTAAGCTGGTCATTAGATTGTGTGTTAAATTGCCTGTAATTTCATTTTTAAATTTTCTGTACTTCTATTATAGAAACTCTTAAATTTCACGGAGTTTTCCAATCTAATGCTATCTGACCTTATAAATATTTTATTTACTCTTATTTTATGATCAAGTCCTATAATGAAGTCATAGCTTGCCCATGTAAAGGTAACAGTTTAGTTTTAGAAGCCAATTTATTTATTTTAATTTGACCAGAGGGA